>NC_065595.1:1457500-1768750 GCF_024542745.1 Macaca thibetana thibetana
ATGTTGCAATGATATTTCTAAATAGGGCAAGTTATTCTCTGAAGGGATCCAAATAATTTCAAACAGTTCAAATAATATTTCTAAGTGCAACAGACAAATCCAGTTCTGGGTCTTCAGTATTCATAGCCCTGGCTGGTATTATGCACTTCTGCCTCTCACCATGACCAAAGGAATGTGTGGGGTTTCCACGCTCGCTTTCTGTTCCTAGTGATCTGCTGGTTAAACCTGCTCCTCCGTCCTCTGACGCTCACAGTCCTCCCTCGTGATCTGCTGGTTAAACCTGCTCCTCTGTCCTCTGACGCTTGGACAGTCCTCCCTCATGATCTGCTGGTTAAACCTGCTCCTCCATCCTCTGATGCTCACAGTCCTCCCTCGTGATCTTCTGGTTAAACCTGCTCCTCTGTCCTCTGACACTCAGACAGTCCTCCCTCATGATCTTCTGGTTAAACCTGCTCCTCTGTCCTCTGACGCTCAGACAGTCCTCCCTCATGATCTTCTGGTTTACCTGCTCCTTCGTCCTCTGGTGCTCGGACAGTCCTCCCTCATGATCTGCTGGTTAAACCTGCTCCTCTGTCCTCTGATGCTCAGACAGTCCTCCCTCGTGATCTGCTGGTTAAACCTGCTCCTCCGTCCTCTGATGCTCGGGCAGTCCTCCCTCATGATCTGCTGGTTAAACCTGCTCCTCCATCTTCTGACGCTCAGACAGTCCTCCCTCATGATCTTCTGGTTTACCTGCTCCTTTGTCCTCTGGTGCTCGGACAGTCCTCCCTCATGATCTTCTGGTTTACCTGCTCCTTCGTCCTCTGGTGCTCGGACAGTCCTCCCTCATGATCTTCTGGTTAAACCTGCTCCTCCGTCCTCTGATGCTCAGACAGTCCTCCTGATGGTTCCCCACATTACTCCTTTCTTTGCCTGGTGGAAGGAATCGCTGTTAGTTAGGACTGTTCCATTTAAAATTACTACTTGGATCAGAATTATTTCTGTCCTTCGGAAAGAATACCTCCCTATCAAAATAGGAGTTTCCACTGAAAATGTGTCTGGGCAGCTTGGCCACAAGCAGCCGCTGGCACTTGGGAGCTCTGCAGTTTCTCTCTGGGTCCTTGCAGCCTTGATCAAATAAAACAGGCAGGTGCAAGTTATAGGAGTTACCCATTATTTATGGCTTTTAGATACTTTGTGGGTTTAGCTGGTGAGAAAAGTTTTATTCCACTCACATGGACAAAACCCAACCAACTGTCTGGGCTGATTAAATTCACATTGTTGCACGAGCACATGGCGGGCAGGAGGAAAATTATGAAATCTCAGCGCCTGTGCCATGGCAACTGGGCAGACAGCCCCTGGGAAGAATGTGGATAATAGGAAATCGCAATATTTCTCTTTGTGTTTTCACTGCCGACAGTTTTATCCTTACATCTGCCCCATGTCCGGCACAGGGTGGTGGACCGTCTGGGGCCACTCTCCCTCTCTCTGTCTGCTCTCCTCAGTGGCCCTTCCCTCATGGGCACAGCAAGCTGCCTGGAAGGTACTGCAAAGCCTATTTACTTTTCAAGGACACAGACAAGGAAAGTTTACCTTACAAGTGACTGAAGACGGGGTGGGAGCAGCAATGCAGGCAGAGAGGCTGCAACCAGCCATTTACATGAATCTGATGTCCTGGCATTCTGGCTGTTTATTTACCAAGACGACGCCACATCAAAGCAATACGTGACAATACGTGGTTCAGAAACCAGGATTCGAGAGATTTTGGCCTAAAGTGAAAAGCTGGAAAATCCACACAAACATAGGTGTCATAGCGTTGGGCGAATTACTGTTTTTTTGAGAGTAAATTGAAAAGCAAAACTATATTCTTCCCAATTATCTGAAATAAATATTACATGGAGTTATTTGAAAACAAGTTCTTGCTTTCTCCTTTGGAATCTGACAGTGTTTGTGACTCCAGAACTTTCTCTCTCTGCTTCCCACTTTTCTCACCGTGGAACCTCTCATGTATAGCTCAGTATTCCTTGGAGAGCCAGGACAGGATCCCCAGTTACCTGGGATGAGAAGAAACAGCCACACCCTGTTAGACTACAATCCTCCAGGACCATGGACAGCAGCACAGTTGGGGTCGGCGACCCCGTCACAAACTCATGTCTACAGCAATCACCATCTGTCTTCCGGTCTGCCTGCCCCTGGCTATTGGCTGCTGGGAAGCTCTGGTTTTCTTTTCTTTTTATATTTTCTTACCGTGCCTGTACATGTGTTTGTGTGTTTCAATTTATGTACAAATGTCCGTTTTTTAGATAGAAGTCCCTATTCTGCCAACCACTTTTCTGTGAACTTGGGGAAAAGACTTTACATTTTTCCTTAGCTTTTTTTTTGTCTGTAAAATGAGAATAATAATATTCTGTTAGTGTATGGCAATACTGAGATAATTCATCAACACATGTTGACAAGTGCCTGGTATACAGTAAGTGCTCAATTAGTATCAATTGTTATTCTCATCATGTCTTTCATGCCTTAGGTTCTGACTTGTTCCACCATACATTTCCCATGGCCTTTAGGTGGATATAGTTCTTTGAGATGGCAGCTCTTTCTCTGTCCCATGTGCATACAAGGACACTCCATTGATCTGTGAATGAGGACGCTTACTGGACAAATATTGGCACAGAACTCAATTGCCCCGCCAGAGAGCAGGCACCCTGTACGTTCACTTTGCAGAGGGAATCACACGCCCTGCAGAAATGTAGAACGAGAACTCTGAGCAACTCTCCATCTCATTCTCCCGTTCCCGGCGGCCAGTGCTCACATACTTTTGTCATACGATCGAATAAAAGGCTCAAATCTTACAGTGTCATTCAGAAAGGACCAATAAACCTGCATCTGTAAAGGTGGTTCAGAACCTGAACATTTTCCAACAGATTAGGAGTATTTAAATACTATCTTTGTTTAGTTAAGTATTGGTTTAATATGTAAGTTTTGTTTCTACAAGAGCCTTGAGTGAATTTTTTTAAAAGAGTGTTTTAAAGTTTTCTAATTTTCTGGGATTCTGTCAATTGATATGTGTTAGCTTGGATTGCCATAACAAAATACCACAGACTGTGGCTCACACAGTGGAAGTCTATTTTCTCACAGCACTGGAGACTGGAAAGTTGGAGGCTGGAAGGCCGAGCACATGTGCCAGCAGGGTCGGGGTCCGGGGAGGAACTCTCCTGGGTGCAGCTGCCATCTTCCTGCTGAGTCTCACATGGTAAAGGGTGGGCAGTGGGAAGAGCCCTCTGGCCTGTTCTCATAAGGGCACTGATCCCATTCACAAGGGCTCCTGCCTTGTGATTTAATCACCTCCCAACGTGCCCATCTCCAAACTCCATCAAAGTGGGGATTAGGGCTTCCATTTGTGAACTGCAGTCCATACCATGATAGTTTTCAGGATCTCAGGCACTCAACGTGGGACATTTTATCGGTTATGCAACTCAGCTCCATCCCACTAGAATAGGACAGGTAGAATGGAGAGAAGTAAACTTGGAAGGACTGATGCTTCAAATTGTTAAGGCAGAGGATCTTCCTTGAGCCACAGCTGAGCAGCTCTGTCCAACAGAGCCTTTGGCATTTAGGGTCTTGTACCTCGGAGGAGTCACAGTGCCCCTGACTTGCTGAGATGCACAGGGAGTGCTGGCCACCTCTCAAGGCAGCCAAGACTCCCCATGGGGATTAGGGCAATTGCTTTGAACCCTTTCTTCTTTTAGATGAGTTTTAATTAAAAATAATTTTTTTTTAGAGACAGGGTCTTGCTCCGTTGCCCAGGCTGGAGTGCAGCAGCAGGATCATCGCCCACTACAATCTCGACCTCCTGGGCTCAGGGGATCCGCCTGCCTCAGCCTCCCGAGTGGCTGTGACCACAGGTGTGAGCCACCGCGCTCAGCTTCCAAGTGATTCTTTACTTCTCACATTCTGGTGCCACATTCTCAGGCCCATTTCTCTTACCTGACTTCCTGCTACTGACTCCAGAATTTCCACTAGGATTCGGTGTCACTGATATTTTATTTCAGACATCTAAGAATACTGACTTTGCTGGCTTTCAGCACCATGTATTTTGTCTGTTAAGGATGCCTACTTCAGCTCCAAACCCAGCACCTGGACGGCATCTTCTCTAGGCTGACTCTTGCCTTCTACTTTGGGAATGGGAAGATGGGGGGAAATTAGGACTCCTCAGTTTGTTCTGTTTCTTTTTTGGGGAGGTACTCATGTCCTGTGATCCTGCGTGCCCTTGTTTGATTGCCCAGGAACGGAAGATGATCCGGTCTTTTCTGTTTTCAGTAGCAGGTGAGACCCTGGACTGGCCACATTCCCTCCTCATCCTGCTCTCTTCTGGCTTCTACAAAGAAAGTTCATCGGATTATGAGTTAATCAATCAAATTAGTGAATGATTGTATGTTGACTGAGTGCCTTCTGTGTTTACATATTCGATTTGGTTTTCATTTATCCAGGTTCTCTCTCCCGCACAATTACCCGTGTAAACTCTTTCTATTTGGGGTCCCACTTCTTACAGGAAGCCCCCCCGACTGCCTGGGGGAGGGGTACACCTCTTTCCCTGGTGCTGGGCTGTGCTCCGCCTGACTCCCCACTGTACTGTGAACTCTACGAAGGGAGGACCCGGTCTTGTCACTGTTATCCCTGTCCCCAGGGCAACACTTGATAGGTGTAACTAATAAGTGATCAACGAACGCTAGTTGGAGTACATGAGCAAATTCCAATAAACTCCTTGAAACCAGTGACCAGAGTCTTATATATTCATAACTCAGCATCCTCACACCTCATGTGTTTCTTGACATAAAGTTTATGCATTTGAATTAAAAGTGTAGTTTTGGTGACATCACTGAAATTAATAAAACATCTTTTGGATACCGTGTTGACCTACTGTGCTTTGGCAAGGTATATTTTTTTGTCACGCAATTTTAGTAATACTGAGAAACTTGCTACAATTCATGAATTTTTTCCAAAAAGAATCAATAAGATACTCTAGATATTTGTAAGCCTGGATATAGATAAAGTCTTTACAATTGCTCTAGACCCAGGGTTCTCAAGAAAGAGTGATCTGCCCCCCTGGAAAACTTCAATGATGCTTGGAGATATTTTGATGGTCCCACCAGGAGGGGCTCACTCCTGGCATCTAGTGGGTGGTGGCCTGGGCTCTGCTTGTCACCCCACAGTGCAGGGCAGCCCCACAGCAAAGAATCACTATCTCCATAGGCCAACATTGCTGAGATAGAGAGGTGCTTGTCTATATTGAATGTAATTCATCATGCTATCTCTTTAGTTCCTTTTCTTTTTATGTAATGGATTAAAAGTGATAAGGACAAGTTCTTCTCTTTGCTAAGTTGGAACAGTTCCATTCACCCCACTTCCTCCCTCTTACAGGTAAACAAAATCCTGGCCGTCACACCACAGGCAAGCATGAGCCCCTGAGGAGTGCCGTGAAGGTGGAGTGGCCAGGCCAGGGCCTGGGACTGGAGGAGCGACGTGGCAGTGAATTCCCTGGGCATCCCTCTTGCCTCCCTCACACCTGGGGGCTGGGTAGGGCCCTGCAGAGACCTCTAGCCCAGAACCACTGACAGGTACAGACAAGAAATCTCCAAGAAAAGGCAGCTCCCCTAAATCACAGGTGGCAAAAAGGGTGGCCTAGCAACAGAAAACCGCACTTCAGCCACACACAAACCGAGAAGCAGAACCTCCTCTTTTCTCCTTGGGATTTCAACAGGTCCTTCCCCATCCGCCTGTACAAGTGGCTGCAGCGCTCTGGTTCTGCCTGGCAGCATCTGTGGGGCTGAGCACAGGGATAATCTCCTGAGTCCCAGTTCAGCAGGGCCCACCAGAGTTGGGCTCATGCCCCCACTAGAAAGCAAGTCAGCAGTGGGGTTCAGCACTCTGCTTCTGCTGGGGTGGGGCAGTGATGCTGATAGGGAGTGAACTTCGTCCCTATTCGCCCACAGCAAGGCTCGGGGGTGCTGAGGGGCCCTGTGGGAAACAGACACAGAATGCCACCCAGGCCCTGTGCTGCACCTCAATATGATGACCGCCTGCTAAAAACAGAAAGCTTGATAAGACCCAGCGTGTCATGATATAATATCCAGAATGTCCAAGATACAACCAAAATCACTCATCATGCTACGAACTAGAAAATCACAATTTGAACCAGAAAAGACAATCAGGAAACCCAACACTGAGATAAGTCTGAGGCTGAAATGATCAGACAAGGATTTTAAAGATTCATAAGAATGCTTCAGTAAGGAGTTACAAATTCTCTTGATACGAACAAAAAAGCAGAAAATCTCATCAAAGAAATATGTCATATAAAAAGAACCAAATGGAAATAATAGAACTGAGAAATAGAGTCACCAAAATAATAAAATAATAATAATTTAAAAACCAGCTTTCTGGATGGGCTCAGTTGTAGAGTGGAGATGACAGAGGACAAGATCGGTGGACCTGAGTGAGGACAGGTGAGTGTCATTTATCCCAACCGGAGGGCAAGGAGCACAGCAGACAACATTTAAACGCAGCAGAGACCTGTAGTGCAGTAACACAAGAGCTACCATCTGTGTCCTTGGATTTCCAGATGGAGGGAAGAGAGAGAATGGGCTGAAAAAGTATTTGATGAATTAATTGCTGTTTGGCAAAAGACAAAATCACAGATTCAAGAAGCTAAACAAACCCCAACTAGGATAAACTCAAAGAAATCCACACCAAGAGACATCACAATTATGCAAACTAGATATCTTCTGAAAACTAGAGAGAAAGAGGGAATGACATTATCCACAAGCCACAGCCCCGAATGTCAGAAGATTCCTGATGTGAAACCAGGAGGACGAGAGGAAGCAGCACAGCGTGGTTCAAGTCCCAAGAAAAAGAACCGTCAACCCGGAATTCTACGTCCAGTAACAACAGCCTTCAGACGTGAAGGCGAATCAAGACACTCTCAGATGAAGGAAATCTAAGACAATTAGTTGCTAGAAAGTCCACCCTTAAGGAATCACTAAAGGAAGTTCTCCAAACAGAAAGAGATCACAACAGAAGAAGACTTGGAGCTTCAGAGAGGAAAGAAGATCAGAAATGGGTGAAAATAAAGGTAAACATCATATTAGCCTCATGAGTTTCTTAAAGCATACTTGATTGTTGAAACAAAAATGATAACCCTAAGTGATGTGACGTCAGTGCATATAGGAAAATAACACAATTCTATTGAAAGGGGCAAATAGAAGTCAGGCTTTAATACTTCCCTCAAAGTGGTAAAATATTAATACCAGTAGGCTGCGATAAGTTATGTACGTATATTGTACTACCGAGCAGCAAAGAGCAAAGTGATGCAAAGTGGTATACTAAAAACACTACAAATCAATCAAGGTGAACTCCTGAAAATTGTTCAGGTAGCCCACAGGAAAGCAAGAAATGCAAAAACAGAGAAGCAAACCAAAAACAGATAAAATGGCTGTTATAAGTCCTTACAGATTAATACTTACTTTAAATGTAAATGGTCTAAACAGAACAATTAGAAGTCAGAGGCTGGAAGAGGAGATTAAAAGGAAGAAAACAACATGATTCAACAAGAGTCTGTCTATAGGAAACGCACCTCAGATACAATGACACAGGCAGGCTGAAAGGAAAAGAACGCCAGTTTCTTACAAAACTAAACATGTGTTTATCATAGGACCCAGCAATCGTACTCTTAGGCATTTATCCTAGAGAAAAAAAAATTATAGTCACATAAAAACCTGGACATGAGTGTTCCTAGCAGCTTCATCTCTAATAGCAAAAACTGCAAACAACTCAAATGTCATTCAACAAGTGAATGGTTAAACCCTGATCCAGCCATACTGCAGGATACTACTCAGGAATAAAAAGGCAAAGACTATGATCCATGCTGCAACTTGGATGGATTCCAGAGGGCTTGTCCTGGGTAGAAACAGTCAGTCTCAAAAGTTTATATGTATGATACAATTCATAGAGTGTTTTTTTTTTTTTTTGAGACAGAGTCTCGCTCTGTCACCCAGGCTGGAGTGCAGTGGTGGGATCTCGGCTCACTGCAACCTCTGCCTCCTGGATTCAAGGAACTCTCCTGCCTCAGCCTCCTGAGTAGCTGGGGTTACAAGTGAGTGTCACCATGCCTAGCTACTTTTTTAATCTTTAGTAGAGATGAGGTTTCACTGTGTTGGCCAGGCTGGTCTTGAACTCCTGACCTCAAGCGATGTGCCTCTCCAGCACCAGCCTGGACTCTCTCTGGCTTCGGGTTGTGTTGCCAGGATTTGCCTCAGCCATAGCACATGTGCCTCGGTGTCCCGCAACCCTTGTTCCACCACAACCTCACCTGTGTAAAACCTTGGCAGAGAAGTGAGGAAACGTCGTGGTGCAAAGCCTGTGGAGAGTTTGCCGGCTTCGAAAACAGGTGCAGTTTGATGTAAAGCCCCCACCAGCCTACCACGGGGCAGAATGCCACTGTGGGGCTTGTACTAAAAGTCAAGAACCGTGAGATCCAGCTGTAGTCGGCTGCTGGCTGGGTGCCCCTGGGCAGATCCCTCACCTCTCTGGGCTGTAAAGAAACAGCTGAACCCCAAGAGCCAGCTCCTCTGTCCTCTTAGAAGAAAACAGTCCACGATTCTGTAAATCCTTGAGAGTTTTTCTGGGGATACACTGGTGTCATCTTCACCAAGCCTTGTCGTTGGACCAAGGAGAATAGGAAATTTCCAGTAATTGCAGTTTCTACTCAAATACAATTGCTGGGCCCAGGTTCAGTCATTTGTGGCACAACCTGATCAGCACCATCATCGTATTTTTGGATGTGGTAAAACCAGCCATGTGCCTGCATTTTATAGTCAGTCAACCCTTGTGCCGTAGCTTCCGTAGCCTCTGCCTGGAAGAGTCTGCCTTCCTTCTAGGTGCTCAGAGTTGAAAGTGCCGGCAGTCTTTAGAAACCACTTCTGCCCGAACACGTAGCGTTCGGCTTTGTCCAGGCAATTAGGTGCAGGCCACAGAAGGCCTCCACCAGCTTCCCCTTCCCTGCAACTCTGGAGCTGGCAAAATAGAAGTTAGAAAATTCTGTATATCAGTAGATGAAATTTTATGAACAGAGAATGTGAATGGAGGTAGAATTCCTGAGGGACCTCAACAGCTCACTTCACCCACAGCCCTGCTGGGCTCCTGAGGCCACACCAGGTGCTGGTGTCGGCTGCAGTCTCCCAGCAATCCCGGGTCCCTGTGGCCCGAGGGGACCTGCGTCTTGTAAAAGCCGAGGGAGATCCTGTCTCCGTCACCCCCTGCCTTTCTTCTGTGCCTCCTCTCGTTTCTCAGGCTTGGAAATCCCCCCTTTCCCTCCGGGAGGCCCGGGCTCTGCAGTACTGGCTGCCCGCCTGCCTCCCTTGTTCTGCTCTGCGGCGGTCCCACCGGGAGGTCCCTCCCGCCCACTCCTGATGGCCGCTGTCCTGCTGCCCTCTGCGTTTTCTGGCCTTGCCAGAGCTTTGGTTCCTCGCCCACAGGACTGAAAGAGCCCCTGAGTCCTTCGTGGCCCAGCTCACGTGGCTGGCTGTTCACAGACATGTGGACACTGTGCCGTCAGCAAGCTCAGGTGTGGAGGTGGCAGATGGCGATGTGCTCAGGGCAGAATGCGATGGGCTCAGAATCCTACAGATGCTCAGCTCCCCCCGTGCAAGCTTGCCCCTGAGCTGGGTCTCTCCTGGAAAACCCTTCTGTGATGCTTTGTTAGATGTTCGTTCTCTTTTCTCAAACTTCCCACTAAGTCTGGTAACTTTAAATATCTTTTGAGAACAAACAAACCTATTTTCTCTTGATTGAACTTTAATTTATGCTATTGTTTGACTGTTTGGTTTTGGTAGTTTATAAGGAATATCAGAACGTTTTCCTGCAGTTGATGAATTTTTGTCATTATATTGAAGACGAGTCAACTTGACCAAGGCGTTAATGATGATGTTTGCTATCTCGGAAGGTTGGAGATGTCTCTCTTCGCTTGAGGCCACCGTGAGAACATTTTATCAAACGTTACACAAAACCGGTGTGCATTCAGGCAGCGGGAACACTGTATCAACGTTACACAAAAACCGGTGTGCATTCAGGCAGCGGGAACACTGTATCAAACGTTACACAAAACCGGTGTGCATTCAGGCAGCGGGAACACTGTATCAACGTTACACAAAACCGGTGTGCATTCAGGCAGCGGGAACACTGTATCAACGTTACACAAAACCGGTGTGCATTCAGGCAGCGGGCCCCAGCTTCTGCCTGGATCTGCCTGGAGCAACCCTCAGCCCAGGGTTTCACCATTAGATTCGGGACCTATTTCTTCTTCGTGGGGATGGACTTTTTGGATTCAGTGGTGAACTGGAGGAAGCAGTTCTTGTTGTGTCTCAGAAGATCTTCTGTAGTTACTTAAGCACACATACACTACATACACATGCATACACACCACACACCCAACACACACACCCACACACACCACACAGCACACCTCTCCAACACACACACCATAGACACACTACACACACACACCACATCCCCAACACACACCAAACACACTGCAACACATACACCACACACACACCACATCCCCAACACACACCACATACACACACTGCACACACACACCCAATACACACACCCCCACACACCACACAGCACACCTCCCCAACACACGCACACACACACCACACACTCACCACACCCCCAACACACACATCACACACACCCAACATACACACACTACACACTCCAACACACACACCACACACACACCACACCACCAACACACACACATCACACATACCCAACATACACTGCACACCTCCAACACACAAAACACACCCCCAACACACAACACACACCCCCAACACACACACATCACACACACCCAATGTGCACACACATCACACACACACCACACCCCCAACACACAGACATCACACACACCCAACATATACTGCACACCTCCACACACACAACACACACCCCCCCAACACACACACACCACACACACCCAACATGCACACACACTACACACCTCCAACACACACACTGCACACACCATACACCCCCACCTCACAAACACACCACACGTAGCCGCCATGCCTCTGTCCCGCCTCTGCAGTGTAAGCAGCGGGCGAGCGCAGGAAGCCTCGGTGACCAAAGCCGCATTTCACGGCCACCATGGACTTTCTAACGAGTTAATTGTGTCCTCTTTCCCTGGATGCTGAAGGCTGCCTGAGTGCTCCTGTGAACACGCAACGGACACAAAGAGAAGACGTCGGGCCAGAGCCCTGGGGCCAACGTGGGCCTTCGGCAGGGGCCCAGGAGGGGTGAGGGCCGGGGAGCGCCCTGCGGCCTGGCAGGTGCCATCGGAAGAGCGGTCCCTGGGCGGTCCCCTGGGCGGTCACCGAGCTATCTCCGGCAGGTGAGCAGCCGCTGGCGTGCGTCTCGCAGAGAGCAGGCACCCTGAGTTGTGCTTTCTCTGTGAAAATAACCCCGGAAGCGAGCTTCTTCAAGTTCCCACACTAAAAATATTCAGGAGACACAATTTACAAAAAAATCTCTTTCACTGCTCAAAAGCACTTTTTTTGGTAATTTATACTAAGCCCTTTAGAATGTCATATTGGCCTTTTATTAGTAACCTTGACAATATGATTAGACTCCAAAAAATGTCTACTTGTTAGTGAATAGATTCCATTCTCTAAACTTTAAAGGGGCTGCCCGGGTATGACCAACGCATGCTTCATTTTTAAATTTTTTTTTGCAACAGAAAAGCACAGATGATAGTGAAATATATGTTTAGGTCAAGCGTTCAATTAAGCATTCAATTAACAGTTAAATAAATTCTGTAGTAGTATAAATTTATTTTAACAAACCATTTGGATGCCATAATTTGGGAAGAACTCTAACTTTCATTTTCTGGATTGGAGTTATACTTTATAGTTATAAAAATAGAGTTTTATAATTATAGAGCTAACTTTATAATTGTAAAAATCATTTTGTTAAAATATAGAGAAAATGCGAGTTTTATAAATGCTTATTTTCTAGTGGCAAAAGCCTTTGTCCTTTTAAATGTTATTTCCTCTTAATTGTGTGTTGAATCCCATTTACATTTTGTTTAGATGCAGCTACAAACAGTGTAAAGACAAGTTGCTAAAGTTAAATTGAGACAAATCTTTACTTATTTTGATGACAAGAAGACAAGGAGATCATTAGTTATATTAATTGAAATGCATTTTGTCAACATTGATCAAGCCTGAGTGGCCAAAAAAATAAAATTAAAAAAAAATAAAGAAAGAAAAAGAGAAAAAGGAAAAGAAAGAAAGAAGAAAAGAAAGAAAACCCAGAACAAACAAACAAAACAAAGCAAATCTCCCAAACACCAACAACCCGAAAGCTCAAACTTTAACCTTCTGAGAGATCTTGTTGTGCTTTTAAAAAGTCCCTGATATTTTTATGCGCCCCCCCCAGCCCCTTCTCTTCACTGCCCACATGTTATTTAAATGCTGATGATCTTGTTCATGGTAATTTCGATGAGCCGCCGCAGACATATAATGCTCCCTCTTTTAATAGGTGCAAAGTGAGTTATTGTCACAAAGCAGATATGAAAAAAGGACGTGAAAGGGAATCTTGCCTAATCTCTGTAATGCGGGCTTGGGAGGGTGCTAACATGGTCACCTGAATTATGCATGTCTATTGTGTTCAAATATCATAAATCGGTGCATGAATACCCTCCAAATCATTTTCAGTTCGTGAACATTTATATACAGCGCTCTTGAGCACTGCAAAGACAATTAGTCATATTTGTATGCCGGAATTAATTGAGAGTGAGATGCGGGAGGCAGAAGGAGAGAACAAAGAATGCTTTTTGTCAGTTCCTCCAACTGACAGGGATAATTAGATATATGAAATTGAAATTCCTCAGCAGGGGGTTTCTGTTGACAATGAATTTTCTTTTGATTCCATTCTGTTATTCTTTTATGCTGTCATCTGTGGCAATTTGTTATTCAGCTTGAAGCTTAAAAAAGCAAAGCATTCCGCTTTTATGAGTAGATGATGTCAGTTTGTACACTGCTGGGAAATAGATATTAAATGTAATCTTTAAACTAAAAAAAAAAAAAAGAAAAGAAAAGAAATAAAATAAATCAGTTAAAGAGACAGTGTGCTGTTTACCCAGCCTGCAGAGAAGAAACTTTATAAGAAATAGTCAGAACTTGTTCGGTGGTATTTGAAGTTGTTCAAGCTCCATTAATCTGGTGCCTTGACTGCAGCTTGAACTATTCTTCTAAGGGGATGCAATTTAATGCTGGAAACTCAAGTATGCAATGCCAAAATGGCACTAGACGCTGTTGCAGAACGCTACTCTTCTCTTTCTTAATCTCATTTTCATTTGCCACTCTGTTCTGTCTTCACAAAACCAAAAGCGTTATTCACAGATTATCTCTTTTTCCTTCCATCAGAATCAAATGCTGTGGACCTAGAGTATTTGTAGAAGACTCTAAGAAAACCTTAGGCCAAACCTCCCAAATACAGTCTGCATGTATTATCTATCCAGGCCAACTGGCAAACTTGATTGAGAATATTTTCTACATTAGACTTCAAGATAATGGCCCATTTAGGTTTCAGCTCATTAACTCCTGGGATCTTTTCTTTTGCAGAAAGAGCCTGCCTTGGTGTTGGTGTAACAGAGACCTGGTCCCCACTTCATTCCTCAGACTCTAGCTACTTCTGTGAATGGTGGGCAAGGTTTTCACTTCCTTGAGCCTCTCTCTAATCTCTAAAGAGACAGTTGGAATCGCTACCCCTCACTGCTGCTGTGAGGAAGGATTTAGCATAATGCCTGGCAGTAGGAATTGCAGGTGCATCTTAAAAGTGAGATCCCTGCACCCGTCCTTATGCATATCATCGCCTTTCTTAAACTTTCATTCATTCCTTCATCCTTTGCTCCCACCCACTAATTCTTTTAAAGTGTGCATGTTGTCTAAGACCAAAGGTGCCATGGTTGATCCTGGGGTTGGAGTCGTGGGGAAAGCAAAGGTGGTCCTGGCAGGGCTTGGGGTCTGCTGCGGGCTTCTCAGAGTGGGCTTCGAGCACCAGCTGCATCCAGATCACCAACGACATTTGTTTAAATGCAGTTTCTCTGGCCAGGTGTGGTGGCTCACTTTTGTAATTCCAGTGCTTTGGGAGGCTGAGGCAGGAGGATCACTTGAGGCCAGGAGGTGGAGGCTGCCGTGAGCTGTGTTCATGCCACTGCACTCCAGCCTGGGCAACAGAGCAAGACCCTGTCTCTAAATAAATAAATAAATAAATAAATGTAAATAAGCCCAATTTCATGGATCCCTCACCACAGAATCAGAGGGCAAAGCACAGAAGTCTGAATTCCGTTACTGTCCAGGAGGCTCACATACATGTTAACACAAGTGGATTATCTGCTCCCTGGGCGGTTCACATACATGTTAACACATGTGGATTATTCACTCTCCAGGAGGCTCACATACATGTTAACACATGTGGATTATTCACTCTCCAGGAGGCTCACATACACATTAACACGTGTGGATTATTTACTCTCTGGGTGGCTCACATACATGTTAACATATTCACTCTCTGGGTGGCTCACATACATGTTAACATGTGGATTATCTGCTCCCTGGCTGGCTCACATGCATGTTAACACAGGAGGATTATTCACTCTCTGGGTGGCTCACACACATGTTAACACATGTGGATTATTCATTCTCTGGGTGGCTGGCATACATGTTAACACATGAGGATTATCTGTTCTCCGGATGGCTCACATACATGTTAACACATGTGGATTATTCACTCTCCGGGTGGCTGGCATATGTGTTAACACATGAGGATTATCCGCTCTCCGGGTGGCTGGCATACGTGTTCACATGTGTGGATTATTCACTCTCGGTAGGTATCTGAGTCTCTTGGAATGCCTCTCTGACTGCAGGAGAAAATAAATGCTTCCACATTAATTTCCTACAGAGCTGGGAGTGAGACTCTCTCTCTCTTTGCTTCTGTTTCATTAACTGAAATGTTCATGCCGGAGCTGACATTTATTGGAGTGCCTTGGTCGTTTCCTGGGCACTGGTGCCAGCAGAGGAACATGGCTTCAGACAGTGGCACCTTCAGGGGCCTGGACGAGATCCACAGCAGAGGCCAGTGCCCACGATGGCATGAGTGCCTGGGATGAGTGGGAATGGGGAGCGAGCAGAGGCCAATGCCCACGACAGCACGAACACCTGGGATGAGTGGGAATGGGGAATGAGTGCCCGGGATGAGTGGAAACAGGGAGCAAGCAGAGGCTGATGCCCACGACGGCACGGCACGAGCACCCGACATGAGTGGGAACGGGGAGCAAGAACCTGAGATGAGTGGGAATGAGGAGCAAGAGCCTGGGATGAGTGGGAATGGGGAGCAAGAGCCTGGGATGAGTGGGAATGGGGAGTGATCAGGCACCTGGACATGGACTGTGTTTTCCTGCAGTGTCCCTCAGAAAGAACAGAGATGGGCAATGGGACACAGTGGGACGCGGAGGGATGTGGTGGGACGTGGTGGGATGCGGTGGGACGCGGTGGGACGCGGTGGGACGCGGTGGGACGCGGTGGGACGCGGGGGGACGTGGGGGGACGCGGTGGGACGTGGTGGGACGTGGAGGGACGCGGTGGCCACGTGGATTCCCATTTCAGTGTCATGATCAGAGAGACATAGTCCTTGGATGTAACGCTCGGATTTCGCCTTCGGCACATCTCTGCACACATCACAAGAATTCTGGCTTTGTTCTTTTTTTTGTTTTTGTTTTTCCCCTTTTCGTTGTACTCGTGGTTTTCCATTGAACATCCTTAAGTTCTCCTGCCTCTGCTTCTTCATTTCATCCATGTCCCATCTTCTTAGAGTTTGGAAGGCTTCTTGTTTTCCCAAAGTGAAAGTTCCTTAATGAAAAACAGCACCCTGGTGACTGAATTAAAAAGAGCAACAACACAAAACTCTAATTTTCATCAAAAACAAAAATCTCGTGGGATGTTGCCAACCTCGTGCCACACAGGACCCCACGGATGATGGTGCCACATTGAGAGGGCCTCATGGATGATGGTGCAACGCTGAGAGGACCCCACAGATGACGGTGCCACGTTGAGAGGGCTCCACGGGTGATGGTGCCATGTTGAGAGGGCCTCATAAACCAAGGAGACATTTATGCAAATTCCAGGAGAGAAGGCCAAGGGCGGGAAAGGTCCCCATTGACAGGAGACACAGTCGAGATGGAAACACAGGGCTGAACATAGGCCCATACAGAAAAGTGTTCTGGGGAGGATGGACTGAATTTGAAACCAAAACAAAGGCCATCATTTTCTTCAGACTGAGTTAGGTTTAAAATGTTTACTTGTGTTCCCTTTGCCATCTTTTTAAAGTGCGTGATCAAAATCATTGGACTTTTTCTGAGACGGAGTTTTGCTCTTTCACCCAGGCTGGAGTGCAGTGGTGTGATCTCAGCTCACTGCAACCTCCGCCTTTAGGTTTCAAGCGATTCTCCTGCCTCAGCGTCCCAAGTAGCAGGGATTACAGGCACACACCACCATGCCGGCTAATTTTTGTATTTTTAGTAAAGACGGGGTTTTGCCATGTTGCCAGGCTGGTCTCAAACTCCCAACCTCAGGTGGTCCGTCTGCCTCGGCCCCCCAAAATACTAGGATTACAGGTGTGAGCCTCCGTGGCCAGCCTGAACTTTCTATAGAGACAAGTTGGTGTTGTTTTGTTTCGTGTTTTAGTCTCACAGCTGGGAGTTCAGAGGTGAGGGTGAAAGAGCTTGGGTTTGAGAAACGGTGCTTTCTGGACTGTGGTTGGCCCTTGCTGGGGAGGGGAGGCAGGCAGTGGGGGACATGCGGCCACCTGCGCTCATTCCTGAAGAGAATGAAAACCCGTTCATGCCAGTGCCAGTCAGGACCCCGTGGTGGGGCTCCTGGGGTGCTGACTGTAGCATCACCATTCACCTAACAAATGTTCACTCCCCAGGCAGCGGCTCTGTGCCAGGTGGTCAGAACAGACTCTGGACAGAGAGATCCAACTGGCCAGAGTGGACGTAATAAAGTTTCCAAAGGAATTCAGTATGAGGCAAATATCACCCTCAAACCCCTCCAAGAAGGGCAGTGCAGCTCGGACTAAATAAGCTGGCATTTGGATGGCAAAGTCATTGTTATCTGTGTAGCAGTTGTCAGAATTGTGACGCTTTTGACCCTGCTTGTGGCCGGCCAGGTAGCTGGGATAACGACAACATCTGCAAGATAAAGTCACGACCCATGGGTGGGCTGGTTGATGGAAATAAAATAATCGGGATTATCCACTCCAGAGAAGAGAAAGCCAAATAAGCTAAGTCATGATTTAATGGTAGTCTCTCATTAATTGTGAGCAGTTTTGTAGATATCTCTCTACAATAGAACAGGAAAAATGTTACTTAAATTTCAGCAAGAAAAGCTACATCGAAGACTTTCCCAGCAGTGCAGTTTACTAGCTTAAGAGTGATTACCACGGTGTCTGCAGATACTTGAGTTTAGCAACTTGACCGCAGAGGAGCCCACGATGTGTGAGGGTCAGAAGGGCCACTGTCCTCAAAGCTCAGGTTCTGACGGGCGAGGAGAGGCTGGAACAAATGGAACTGGAAGAACAAGAGAACCACAGCACTGGCTTCATGGTCAAAGTCATGTTGGGGGCAGAAGGGAATCTCCAATGCCTGGAGGGGCAGGGAGGGCTTTGAAGGAGCTGATATTTAGGGCTGGTCAGGTAGGCTGGGATGGGATGTTAAAAAGTTTTAAATGGGAAGAAACCAATCTGGCCTATCGAGGACATTGATGTCCACGTGTCTGGTGGACAGGAGTGGGCTCAGGCTAGACGTTGTTGCTACTGTCAGACTCAGAGTTGAGGTGAAGGCCCAGCGCAGAGCCAGGCGGAGTTGACGGGGCTCAGTGGCTCACCAGACAGAAGAGAGGAAAGAGGACCTGGAAAATGAAACGGCCGAGGCCGGGGCAGGCAGGGGGAGCGCTGCGCTCACCACCACCACCTCCGACGTCACTGCTGAGGGCTTCATGTGGGAGAATGACCAGGAATGTTCACAGATCATTTCATTTTGGTGACCCAATTAAGACAGATCATAGTATCTTCATCTTTCAGATGGGAAAACGGAAACTTGAAGTTAAATACTTTGCCCAAATCCACGTAACTTGGGGTTTTTTCACCCAAACCTGCCTGATCTGAAAGCGCGTGATCGGAATGGGGCGTAAACACAGCCTGCAGAGGGCAGGTTCTGGGGCGTGTAGGGGACGACTGTGAGGCTGAGCTTTGTGGAGATGGCGGCAGGATGAGGCCGGACAGGGCTGGGCTCCTGAGATGCCTGTGGTGCTCGCCGGGTGGCTGGGTGTGTTTGGCACCAGCAGCTGCCTTAGAAGAGTGGCCAGAGCCCCTGTCCATGGCAGAGCTCTGGGAAGAGTACTTTAAATCTCACCACCTTCCCGGAAGCTGGAAGGAATTTGGTTCCAATCCTCCAGCAAGACAAGGTAGCATTGCACCCACCAAAATTCTGGCATTTGAAATTAAAACCCATCTGAGACTAGAGCAAGCTGCTCACTGATGACGGTCACTCACACTCACTGTTAGATCAGGTTCTTTGGGATCAGGCACAATTTATCTTTGGTATCTGACTTTCTTCAGAGACAGAATAATTTAAGAAAATTAAGTTGTAATTATTTTTTTTTCTGCTGTTTCCACAAATAATGATCTGTTCTTGTATCTTCTCCTGACAATCCAAAGTGAAAGGCAGTATTGGATTTAGCCCAGCAGCGCTGAAGGCTCGAGTCTGGAGTCACCTCGTGTTGGACGCTTTGTTGGTAAAATGGCTTTCCTCCCGAGTACGATCCCAAATGACTAACTCAGAGCTTTGTGCCATGCTTAACTTTGGCTTTCTTCAGCGAACAGCATGATATGGTTTGGCTGTGTCCTCACCCAAATCTCATCTTGAATTGTAGCTCCCATAATTCCCCTCCCGTGGAAGGGACGCGGTGGGAGGTAATTGAATGATGGGGGCGGTTTTCCCACACTTTTCTCATGATGAGGAATAAGTCTCACGAGATCTGCTGGTTTTATAAGGGGAACCCCTTTTGCTTGGCTCTCATTTTCTCTCTTGTCTGCTGCCATCTAAGATGTGGCTTTCGCCTTCCACCATGACTGTGAGGCCTCCCCAGCCATGTGGAACTGTGAGTTCATTAAACCTCTTTCCTTTATAAATTACCCAGTCATGGGTATGTTTTTATTAGCAGCTTGAGAACAGACTAATACAATAAAACCGTACCAGTAGTGTGGGGTGCTGCTGTAAAGATACCCAAAAATGTGGAAGCGTCTTTGGAACTGGGTAACAGGCAGCGGCTGGAACAGTTTGGAGGGCTCAGAAGAAGACAGGAATATGTGGAAAAGTTTGGAACTTCCTAGAGACCTATTGGATGGCTTTGACCAAATGCTGACTGTGATACAGACAATGAATCCAGGCTGAGCTGGTCTCAGATGGAGATGAGCAACACGTTGGGAACTGGAGCAAAGGTGACTCTTGCAATGTTTTAGCAAAGAGACTGGTGGCGTTTTGCTCCTCCCCTAGAGATCTGTGGGACATTGAGCGTGAGGGAGATGATTTAGGGTATCTGGAATATCAAAACACAATGGACTATCAAAAACCCAGTGAAACAAATCAAACTTAGTCCATCAGCCACGTTCTGATTTTTCCAGTGCTGTTTCATTGCTGTGTGGTCTGTCATAAGATTAGGGTCAATTTTTCAGCTGTTTCCTATAATCTGTTAATAACTCGATGTGCATAAGCCACGGCAGGGCACAGAGACACTGCAGATTTCAGTGAGCTTAGGGATAAGAAAAATCATATATATAAATATATATATATACACACACACACACATATATATATTTATATACTATTCTGTGCCAGTTTTTCACTATCAACATTCACATAGTTAAAAGCAGGTTATGGTTTTTATGAAGCTTTTCCTTTGAAAACGATGATTCTCATACTATTTGCGGGGCTGGCACCTCCTCTCCCCACAATGCTTCCATAACTGCCCTGATTAAGTTTGTGCTGGTCTCACCCACAAGACTGCATTTTCTTTCAGGGAAAGGGCTTTTTTTTTTTTTTTTTTTTTTTTTTTTTTTTGAGACAGAGTTTTGCTCTTGTTGCCTAGGCTGGAGTGCAATGGTGCGATCTCGGCTGACTGCAACCTCCGTCTCCTGAGTTCAAGCAATTCTCCTGCCTCAGCCTTGCTAGTAGCTGGGATTACAGGCATGTGCCTCCATGCCCAGCTAATTTTTTATTTTTAGTAGGGATGGGGTTTCTCCATGTTGATCAGACTGGTCTCGAACTCCCAAGCTCAGGTAATCCGCCCTCCTTGGCCTCCCAAAGTGCTGGGATTACAGGCATGAGCCACCATGCCTGGTTAGAAAGGGCTATTTCTTGACAATTATTGTGTCCCCAGATTTCAGCAAAAAATGACTGCTGCATGGTAGGTCCTCAGTAAATAACTATGGAGTGACTTAAGAATCCTGATTATTTAAACTCAAGGAACAGGCACCGATGCCTCCTGGGTGTGACGCCTGTGTGGGGCCCTCTGCAGGGTACCAGTGGCAGCCAGCACCTCTCGGGGGAGTCCGTGCTGCTTGTGATTTAAGCAGGATGTGTCTGGGGTGATGGTCAGGACTCCAAACTTACCCCACGGTGTCTCACAGAGCATGGCACCCAGAGCAGTGGCCCTGCAGGACGCAGGTGCTTAGGGTTAGTGGCCGCAGCCGTCTTCCTTACGATGTTACTCTAAGGTGCTGCTCCGCATCCACCACAGCTGAGACCTGTAGAACTTTTTAGTAAGATCTTGAGAAATTTCAAAGAGTACTCTGATTGTTTCATGGAGCTATAATTTTGAAAAAAAAAAAAAAACTCTAATGAGAAAGATGCTTGTTATAAACTTTAGATAATTTGTACCAGTGTTCATCCAACTGCCAGGATACTCTAATAATTATCTTCATTTGAGATTCTGATTTAGAGTAACTTACCAATTTCAAAAATTCCAAAATGGGCACTGGACAGATGGTACAAAGTGTTGGTCAACTTTTGGGATACCTTAGCCAACTTCTTTAAACAGGAATGGCTACATTGTATGGTCACATACTTTAATGGTGGCAGTTATCTGTAAGGTGAGGTACAGGAGGGACTGTAGAGAGAAGTTAACCTAAGTCATTTATTTTTATAAAGAAGGAAATTAGGCTTGAAAATTCAATCCAGGGAAGTATGAGATATCCCTGAAAGAAAAACTAAGCCTCACATTCTCCTTAAAGATTCTTGCGGAAAGGAAGTATTCCAGGTTTATTTTGTAGCCCTTAGCTCAGAGGTTCTCTGTTGTTTGGATCATAGGAATATACGAGAAACATGTTAAGAATGTGTGTTCCCAGCTTCATCCCTGTGTTAATTCAGGAGACCCAGGGCGGGGATCAGCAGCCTTGTTCTTAAGTGTCCACAGTGACTGTTGCGGACTGTTGGTTGTGGGCAATGCTTGCTGGTCCGGTCGCCCAGTGTCACTGAAGGCTCCCTGGGGGCTCCGTATGGGGGATCTCCCCGTGGGCTCCGTGCTGGGACGTGCTGGGGTGTGGACATGCTCGGTATGGGTCCTGAGGAAGCTCAGGGGTTGGTGCCTAGCTCCGGACGGTGCCTACTTCCCACTCTTGGTTCAAATGGAGCTATTTGCTGCATGTTTCTTTCCAGACCCCTTTCCTCTGTCTACTCATCAACTGATTCATCACCCTTGTCTGTCTGCCTATCTGTCTATCTATCATCTATCATCTATCCATCTATCTATTATCTATATCTATCTATCTATCTATCTATCTATCTATCTATCTATCTATCTATCTGTCTGTCTATCGTCTATCTATCATCTATCTATCTGTCTATCTATCAATCATCTATCTACCTATCTACTCTCTCTCTCTCTCTCTATCTATCTATCTGTCTATCATCTATCTATCTACCATTGATTTCTTGATCTGTCCTTTTGGATATGCATTTAAATACTGCATGCATATATTAAAGCCTCTTGTGGTGAGGAAGTTAAACCTACATAGGACGGGGGTGACTAGTGAAGCAAAAAGCATGGCTCAGATTCAATGAGTCAGGTCCTGGCTCTCTGGATTTGGAATGATTCTTTTTTTCTGGAGTGCAGTGGTGCAACCTTGGCTCACTGCAGCCTCAACTTCCTGGGCTCAAGCCATCCTCAGCCTCCTGAGTAGATAGGACCACAGGCACACACCACTATTTTTTAATTTTTTTGTAGAGATACGGTCTCGCTATGTTGCCAGGCTCCTGGGCTCAAGTGATCCACCTTGGTCTCCCAAAATGTTGGAATTACAGGCATGAGCCACGATACCTGGCCTGGAATGAGTTTTAGTTCCTCTCAGACACAGTTCTCCATGTGCAAGGGGAGTGATGATATCTGCTTCTCATAAGGTTAAATATAATACATATAACACTGAGATTGACTGGGCCAATTTGGGGGCCAATTAAGTGTGGAACTAGAAAACAATATGGATCCATAGTTCACACTTTATACCAGAATAAATTCCAGATGGACAAAAAAATTAAGTGTGAAAAATGGACCATGAAAGTACTAGAAGAAACTATAGGGGATATTAAAAAATATTCTTAGATATAGAAAGATCTTAAATTACGACATAAAACTTTAGAAACTAATTGGTAAAATCAGCTATATAACTTTTCTTCTTTTCTTAGCCAAAAGACAAATAACAAACTGGCAAAAATATTTATAATTCACATAATAGGAAAACAGCTAATTTCCTTAATATATAAAGAGCTCTTACAAATCAAGAAGAAAAGATCTACAATGTAATGGAATAAAGGACATAAGACATAAACTGTCTTAAAAATACGAATGGCTCTCAGACACATGAAAAGATACTCAGTTTCATTCTTAGTAAGAGAAAGTCACATGAAAGCTACACGGAGCTATGACTTTGTACTCACGGGATGGGCAAAGGTCTAAACGCTTGGTAGCACGCTGCTGAAGAGACAACTTAGAAACAGTTGATGGGAGTGTCACTTGGTAAAACCTCTAAGGAGGTCCCTTGGCAAGAAGTATAAAAATTACACATGTACTCTTTGGCACAGTAATCGTGCCTTAAGAAATTTATCCTGTAGGCATAGTTACTTGTAAGCAAAGTGCCTTTTTTTTTTTTTTTTTTTTTTTTTTTTTTAATAAAAACAACAGGTAGGAAAGAAGTTAATGCCTTTCCATAGGAAACCCCATAAATACCCTTTGGTACCACACAGTGGTCTCTCATTCTTATTTATTTATTTAGGGATCTATACAAGGAAAATGCACATCTTTACCAAAATGAGAAGGGTCTTTATAATTGCCATGTGATGATGCCTTAAATGCTCCCTAGTAAAATGAACAAACAACAAAAACAGAAGGGTTCAGAGCAATGCGGCTACCATGACCTAAAACCAGCCGAAAACGAAACGAGGACCCAGCACACCTGTGTAGGTTTAGTCCTAGAGAGTTTCCAGATGTGCACAAGCCGCTGTTACCACTGGGTGCCTCTGGGAGGGGAAGAGGGAGGCCAGTGGGCAGGTGTGAGGGAACTTCACTGGGTACCTTCTCCTGCCTTTTGAACTTTGAAATATGTGAGTTATTATTTTAAAAGCTAAATAAAAATTAAAAAGGATAATAAAATGGTAAGTTCAGAACAACTTATTCCAAATAAGGACGCCTCGTAATGTCCCTTGTGTGTGAGGGTGTTCAGAGCTGGAGCCAACGGGCAGAACAGGGGATGAGGTGAAACTTACTTCCTTGATTTGCGTTGTTCAGACAAATACTTTTTAAAAATCATATAGTCATTTCTTATTTTCTTAAAAATAGTCCAAGTGATTAACCTAATTCCTCTTTCTCAGTCAGATGTTATAGTTTTAGTGGTGCAATCTGTATACCAGTAAAGATACACTTTCCTCTCTCTAATGTTTAATCAATCATGATGGAAAAGTTAGACCATATTTCCACTCCTAAGTATATTTTGTTTTATTTTCCCATGAATAGTATGTAACATAGCCGGTAGAGAATCCAGATACTTAAAATTGCATCTGTGTGAGTATTCACACTTTCTCAGGGAATATTTGCACTCGTATTTTTGAGGTCCTTCTTTTAGTTCTCTCCAGCATTTAAGAACTTTCTCCATGTTTACCTAGGTGAAAAAAAAGCAGAATCCTAAGGTAGCCAAACACAGGATCATGAGCAGAGGGGAGAGGAGCTGGGTCTGAATTTTCTCTCCACCCCACCTCTAAGGCGGAGCTCTGCGCCTTGCAGTTAGTAAAAAAGAGATAATGTTTACTGGAGAAAGAAATGAGCTCCTTGCTTTGATGTGCCTCAGATAAAAAAGTCTAAAGTGGCATCTGGATAGCTCTGTTTTAAACAGAGATGGCTGCCTCATCCCTGTCTGCCTTCACTGATGTTTGGATTTGTTTTGTTTCACACTCTGGTAGGAGGCTCCTACTCTGTGCCGGCCTACGGGAGTGGGCTCTGAGCAAATGCTGTCCCAGCCCACACAGTGCTTAAGAAGCAGTTTCTCTCCACCAGTCATAACTGCTCGCTGACAGCCCTGCTTCATCCCCCTGCTTCTAAGATCGTGCTCTGCAGTCACATAAGACACACTGGGTGGTGATGATCAGGGTCTCAAAGGGCACTCCTCACATGCACATCCTTCCCTGCCGTCTAAGTTTTGTTTTGTAAGTGTGCTGCATAGACGAAATTGCTGTTCATACAGTCCTTCTGAAGACCAAATTAAATCTCTGTTTCGTGGCTGCATTGCCACAGGAGTCATGGCATCGGTGGTCTTCCTTCTCAGGCCCACCTGAGTGAGTGAGTTTGATTTGCCACCTGAATGCCATTGGCAGCCTTTGTAGCAGGGGCAGAGTCTCAAACCTGCTGTTTTTTTGCTGGTTTGTTTTCCTAAGAGGATGGAGCCTTCCCTGCCTGAGGGGCTCCCAGGCCCTACCTGGACCCTGGTGCTGAGAACAAGTATTCTCTTTATTCACATTTCTAGCTTATATCATGGTGCAGGTTAAGTGGGATGATTTGCACAAAGCATTCCGCACAGTGCCCGTCAAGTGGTAACTTTCCATTTCTCTTATTTTTGCTGTTGTCTTGAAAAGAATGATTCTCCAACTTGGCCTGCAATTCCCAAACCCCCGCCCGTGGTGCTGACGTGGCACGCTGCGCTGGTTCTGTGTGAAGTCTGCAGCATCCTCATCCTGGTAACTCTGGGAGATGCGGTGAGGCCAGTGCCTTCGGTGTGCTCTGCCGGAGACGGGACGAGTCACTGTCGCCTCCGCGTTATTTCTGGTGTCCCCAGGGCCTGTCATCTGGGAACAGGTCATGTATTCAGATGGGATATCATCTCATTTAGACATCTGGAAAAGAGAAAAAGCAGTTTCTCGTTTCCGCATCAGCCTTTCCGTGATGGACCATGGAAAGTTGGCGTGGTTTGCGCAGGTGTCCACACTTGTAAACATGGGTGTGGTCACCCAACAGCCACCGGAAGAGGTCTGAAGGCAGACGGCTGTCAGAAAGGGACATGTTCGAAACATAAACCGGATAGATACACAAATGGATAATCCCTCAAACTGCAAGTCTGGATCTACAATATTCAAAGGACGGGAGGCAGGCATCGCGCTGTAAGTGATACACTTTATCTAGAAGACATACTTTGCCGTTACAAAGAGGTCAAAAGCACTTCATTAAAAATATATGGTCAGAAGAAAGAACCAATTATCGTTCACATGATATGAGTGATCAATATAATTAAGAAATGCACTCTCAATAAAAAGACTAATGAACAGTATATCCTAGCAGAACTGATATTGTATGGGCGATTAAATATTTATCAAGCATCAAAGCACAGCGAGATGCTACAGGATCCACAAAAATATTTTGTTGCTAAGGAATCTATTCCGATACAATAATCCCACACAGCACAGGGAGGGTGTGGTCGATGCTACTGACAGGTCAGAAAACCTGAGCTCCAGACATTCAGACGAGGGTTCCCAAGTATTCTTATTTCTGTGCCAAGTACCCAAGGCATAATATTCAGAGAAAATTCAATTAATGAAAAGATCAGTCATATTATCTTATAACTGTGCCTCTTTGGTAAAAAAAAATATAGATTCTGTCCTTTTTGAAAACGAAACTGGATGGCGGGTTTGCTTAGAAGGAGGTGACAGAGCACCTTCACTGTCTCTCTGTCCGAAAATAGAAGCGGAGGGAGGACGTAAGTCAGGTTTTTGGAAGACACGTGAAGTGTTTTCTAAGATCAGGAATGTGGTGCGAAGCGTTTATCTCACTCGGCTGGGGTAGAACTTGCCAGTGGCCGCCCTGGGCGTTGTCCACACCCCGGTGACTCAGTTCTCTGGTTTAACTTCTTTCTTCACAGCGGGATTCGGTGTTCTGGGTCTTCCCTGACACGCAGTGGCTCCAGGATCCTGGCGCCTCTGATCTGGGGCAGGGGGTGGGGGCACCATCTTTAATGCTGGGCCCTGGGTCCTTCCCCTTAGGGGACTGACCAGCAAAAACAGCCTGCAGGTCGTGCATCACAGTCACAGTCGGCTCTGGGGTAACAGGTGTGAACTCTGCCTCCACCGCCCTGGGCAAGAAACCGGGCACGCAGCACCCATCTAACACAGCCTTTCTGTGTCCAGAGAGAGGAGGACGGATTGGTAAGGATCCCAAGTTCTTGCTATGGTCTCAGCTATAAAAATCATCCAGGCTTGGCGTGGATATTTTGCAAAAGGTGAGAGGTAAGACTTGGGAGAATTTGCTGCCAAGTGGGAGGCGGAATGTGGAGGCAGCTTCCTCTGTGACGTTTCTGGAGCCACGTTCGTTCACTCAGCTGGACGTCCACTGAGAAGCTCCCTAGACCAGAAGATAACGTCTAAGTCACGGCCTCTTCCTCCAGTCCCTCCTAGGTGAGGCGGTGGGGCTGGGCGGACGGCCTCTTCCTCCGGTGGGGCAGGGTGGCAGGGAGATGATGGCGGACGCAGGGATCATTCACAGTGTGGAAGGGGCAGGGCTGAGATCGGGAGAAACAAGCCCTTCCTTCTGGGTGTGGATGCTGGGGAAGTCCAGAAGGCAGCATTTCAGCAGAATCTTGGCACTGATGAGGAAGGAGAGGTGGGCTCAGGGGCAGCAGCGTCAGAGCCTTGAGCCTCTGGGGTGGGCGGTGGGGTGGAGGGGTGAGCTGAATCTTGGGACCACACCTGGAGAGCTGTCAGCAGCTGGGGTCCCTGCTGGTCCCTGGGCACAGCCTCCCCATCACCGTCACCTGGGACCTGCCCCACCTGCTCAGGCCCACCCAGCCTCCCCATCACCGTCACCTGGGACCTGCCCCACCTGCTCAGGCCCACCCAGCCTCCCCATCACCGTCACCTGGGACCTGCCCCACCTGCTCAGGCCCACCCAGCCTCCCCATCACCGTCACCTGGGACCTGCCCCACCTGCTCAGGCCCACCCAGCCTCCCCATCATTGTCACCTGGGACCTGCCCCACCTGCTCAGGCCCACCCAAACCTGCCGAGCTGGAGGCCGCCTGTTAACCGGACTCTCCGGTGAGCGCTGGCAGCTGAGACGCTCTGGCCAGCACCATGTTTGGTGGCTACCCCTGTATTGGGGGATGATTCCCTGGAAAGTTCCTGAAGAGTCTTCAGTCCTTTGCAGAGTAAAACAAACGGGAATGTGGTCACCAAGGGCTTACCAACTCTTCTGTTTTCCATAGAGACAAAATGGAAAATGATCTCAAACACAGAAATGGATCCATTAAAATAATTAGGACATTTCTGATGTAACAACAGAAACAGTGCCCATAGCAGGTGGGGGCTCCCACCTCTTAGACATCAATCACCGTAACGAGCAGAGGCGCGAACCAGAGGTGCCATCTCTGATAGGGAAGAGGGTTAGTTTCCGTTTTTCCTTCACCAGCCGCTCGAAGGAGCAGGCTTGCCTGCAGTGTCTGCGCATTCGGGATGACACGCTCTACATTGTATTACCTGGGATATGGAGGTTAATACAGACGTCTTTTATGACTGTTGTCCCCCAGGGACAGTTATGGAAATAAGGTGTCTATCTCAGAGTCCTCTCAGTGAGGAAACATGTTAAATAAAGAGAAATAAATAAATAAGTCTCAAAAAGTAACTCACAAACATTTTTGCAAATATAACGTGCGTGAGCTATTGTATCCCGAGGGTATAGAATTAACTTGCACCATGATAATTTATATTTTATGCGAGTTTTATTTTTATACACCTGCTTTTCTTTGCAATTCATGAAAAAACATATTGATATCAAGGCAAATGTGCTGTCATAGAATTCATAATCGTGACTGGGAGATCTCTCATCACTGTGACATGTCTCCTTAATGCTAACTCTAGCAGTTCAGAAAAAAATACAGGTTATAAACAGCTAATAAAACTTCCCCATTTGTTAGTCAGATACATTTTCTTCCCATTCCAGAGTCAAGTGGCTCTTGGCTTTGAGGGAAGAGCAGGAGTTGAAGGAGAGGAGAGGAGGTTGTGCGTCCAACCAGAAGAGTTGCCTGGTTAATTGCGGCAGGTGTTGCTTTAGAGTTCAGTTTTGGGGGTTTCAAACTGTGGGTGTGAGAAACATCCAGGGTAGTCCATTCCAAAGTCTGAGTGTATTTGGGGTCTCAGAGTGTGGTGGGCCTGCAGAGGGTCAGCACCCTCTTTCTGTAAAGGGCTGAAGAGCTTAGATGTGGCCATGGCCGGTCCTGTGGCCTCGGCTACAGCCGCTCACCTCTGCCTCAGAGCAGAGACAGGCGCCACGTGCGGTGTGGCCAACAGGAGGTCATCTGTGCAGCTGGATTCTGAACTGGTGGGATTTCCACATCGTGACATATTCTTCTTCCCTTCATATTTCCATGTGTTTAAAAACGTAAAAGTCATTCTTAGCTCATAAGCCAGTGGCAGGTGGGTTTGGCTGTGGCCATGGTGGGCGAACCCTGCTCAGAAGGCCCCGGAGCCGGGCTTTGGGCTCTGATTGTGTGGAGTGATGGACACATTGTCCACCAGAGGGGAAGCTGTGCCTGCCTTGCCCTCCTGGTCTGTGACCCCGTCCATCTGACGTGGGGGCCACCTCACCATCTCTGCGAAGGCTTGTTGTGGTGGTTCGGTGCTCCTGGAGAGGGGAGCCCGGGGCAACTGCTGTCAGCAGACTGGATTGAGTGTATTCTATTCCTCACCGAGAGATGAATGAGCTTCCAAAATCTGAACAGCTTGGCGACCCATCAAGCCGCTGGACAGGGACCGAGTTTGCCAGGCAGGCAGGCCGGCTGCCCTCCCTTCTTCTTCTTCAGGGGCTGTGTTCCTGGCTGGCTGGGCTGGGCGTCCAGGCCCAGCGTCCACCGAGTGCCCTGTGGTGACATGGGCCTCACTCCTGCTGCTGCCTGGCCTTTCCTCCAGGACATCTGCTCTGGCACCCATCTTTGGAAACTCATCTTCGGGAGAGGATGCAATGCCTACACCCCAGGTGAGGAGCAGCATGTGCATGCGGAGGGCAGTGTGTCCTGGGGTGGGGTGCACACGCTTCATTTACGGCCATGGGAAATGGAGCAATGTGCTGGTTCCATAGGTGGGAATTAGAGGGTATTTTGTTGCTCGGATGGCTTTGCCTTCCCAAAGGTAGAAACCACTGCATTAAAAATCCTCTCTCTATCCATTTCCACCCCCTTCCGTCCCAACCCCATAACACCTCCACTGCCTCCTTCACCAGGCGGCCTGCCTTGAGGATGAGGCTCTGGCAGTTTTCACTTTGCAGAAAGTAGGGTGTCAGGAAGGGACGGGAGAAGGTGCAATGAGGCAGGAGCGTGAGCAGGGAAGGGGCTGAGGACGCCAGATGCCTGTGTCCTTGGGGTTTGCTTCCCACGTGTGGGTTCTCCGGGCAGACGGTGCTTCCTGTGTGAACAGCTCTCTGGGAATGGGCCAACCACTCCAGGGAGGTGAAACAGCCGCGTGGGGCCTGCAAGGAGTGGGCAGATGCATTCTGACCTCTACTTTAAAAAGCATGCAAGATTTCATACAGAGAAGGGGCTCCGGGAACCAGAGCCCAATGTCGCACAAGGACAGTTGGCCAGTCTCCAAATTTTATTCCTGTAAATACAAAACCGTCACTTTTTAATTTTATTAAAAAAATCATGAACCACAGCAACAGTAGTTTTAAAACGGCAGATAAAGAACAAGGGAACGGTAGGATTCCTTCTAAGCTTTGTCTTGTGTGCATATTTGTGTTTAGACACTTATCTTGTACAGTGAAATCTAGTCGAATTATCCGATGGGGTGGTTAAGAGATTCATCAGAAATTTCTCAAAAACTAAGTGCACACTGACACGCACCAAGAGGGAGAGTGGCCTCTAACCCAGCGGCCCCCAACCTTTTTGGCACCAGGGACTGGTTTTATGGAAGTCGGTTTTTCCATGGATGGGGTTGGGGGTGGTTTGAGAATGATGCAAGCTCATTACATTGATTGTGCACTTTCTTTCTGTTATTATTACACTGTAATATATAATAAAATAATTCTATGACTCATCATGATGTAGAATCAGTGGGAGTCCTGAGCTCGCTTCCTTGCCCCTGGAAGGTCCCATCTGGGGGTGATGGGAGGCAGTGACAGATCATCAGGCATTAGATTCTCATGAGGAGGGTGCAGCCTGGATCCCTCCCATGTGCAGGTCACAGCAGGACTCGTGCTCCTGTTAGAATCGGATGCCGTCCCTGATCTGACAGGAGGCGGTGATGGAGGGATGGGGAGCAGCTGTAAATACAGATGAAGCTTTGCTCACTCTTCTGACCATGGCTCTCCTCCTGCTGTGTGGCCCAGCTTTGGTCCATGGTCTGGGTGCTGGGGACACCTGCTCTAACCCATGCGGGTCAGGAAGGAGACCAGGATCCTTTTGAAGTTACAAGTGGAGATTCAGGCCTGGGAGGGCGGTTTGTTTTGTTCGCTTGTAAGGAGGACATCATCAGAGCTGCCGGCCTGTCCTTGACACTTTCCTACTAAGAGCCCACCCTCTCCTGTCCCTAACGAGGAGCTGAAGCCCCTCCTGCTCACAAGCTGGCACTGGAGGCATCTCAGCTCCATCCAGGTCCCCTCTGCTTTGCACACGTTAATGATTTCATTCCCTGCTCCTGTGTTTGCTGCTGGTGACTGCATCTGAAATCGAGGCTGCTGTGCTCATGTTCCGCGTGCAAATCAGCCACATCCACAGCTCTGAGCATCCCGATGCCGACTGGGGCTCCCGATGGGGATGGAGAACAGAAAAGCCGTGCATGTCGCCCTCAGACCAAGGCCACAGCCGTGCAGACTGACGTCCACCCTCGCCTGGGGTGCTATGGATGCTTCACATGCACATCTGTTTGCTGCTTTAAAGTAACTGGCATGTTTATGACATCAGCATCTGCACTTCTCAGCCATGTCAGGTGCCCTTCTCGGTTACTCATAGGTCTCTGCAGTGAACACCTCCATTTCTGACTTTCTGTAAAACATTTCAAGATGATGCCCACTCATTTATTTATATAGTTTGCTTTCATGTGATTTCGCGGAATAGTCGTCAATATGCCATTTACTACAGCCCTGGGATTCTTTCCGGATTCTTTGATTAGATGTACATTTCCTTTACATGTTTTACACACACACACACACACACACACACACAGAGCAGTGATCTTTAGCAGTTCCTTTCTTCCTTAGGTAGAATGGATCTAAAATTAGAACCCTCCTTGGCTGGGCACCACCTTCCACGTGTCCTGTACCTGGTCCTGTTTGTGTCTCAGGGTCCGGGGTTTAGCTGCCTCCAACCTGAGTGCAGACTGAACATGGTGCCAGGGACATGCTTTCTGAATACGGAGGCAGGAGGGGAAAAGGCAGGGAGAAGAGACGAGCAGAAAGGCAGCAAGGAGAAAAAAAGCAAAAGATGAAGAATTTGAGTAAAGAACAGAGAGGAAGGCTGGGGGCAGGCTGCCTCGCGTGACCGACAGACTCTGCCTTACGGTCTCTGCACCTGCTTCCCGGGCATTAGCATTCGTATCCGTATCGGTGAGAGTGTGGCAGGAGCTCGCACGGATCTGAGTTCCACGGCACTCGCTGGCTGAGATCCTGCCCTCACTTTGCTGACATGGCCACAGCCTGGTGAAGAAGACAGTGCAGAATTAACAATAGCAATAACAATGTCCCAAGTTAGAATTCTGGTGCAAAATGTTCACTTTTCAGGAAAAATAAAACAAAACACTCATGCCTGTAATCCCAGCACTTTGAGAGGCCAAGGCGGGTGGACCACAAGGTCAAGAGATGGAGACCATCCTGGCCAACATGGTAAAACCCCGTCTCTACTAAAAATACAAAAATTAGCCGGGCGTGGTGGCGGGCGCCTGTAGTCCCAGCTACTCGGGAGGCTGAGGCGGGAGAATCACTTGAACCCGGGAGGCGGAGGTTGCAGTGAGCCAACATTGTGCCACTGCAGTCCAGCCTGGGTGACAGAGTGAGACTCTGTCTTAAAAAAAAAAAAAAAAAAAGAAAAGAAAACATGAAAAGAAAGAAAAAACCTGAAGCTCAAGTTTTTCCTTTAGAAGCCAGAAAGATGATGTGTGTGGAGGATTAAAGACGGGAATACAAGCCCAGTCGCCTCCTGGGTCCTGGAAAGACGCGAGCCCACGAGCCGCCCATTGCACCCCCGAGTCCCCCAGGTCTCAGCACTGCCGAGAGCTCGTGCGTTGCTGTCCTGGGGGTGTTCAGTCGGCGGCCGTCAGAATTTGGGGGCTTTGTGGAGCCAACCTGCGGAGAGAGAAGAGCCCCAATTTCCTGTTCCTCTGCTTACAGCGTCCGGCAAAGATGGAGGCCTGAGAGTGAATTTCTGCCAACCCGTTATTTCAGGATCACAACTTTTCCCCTTCCCAAGAAACAAGTGTTATTATTATATTTTTAATTCCCTAATGTGTGACCCGGCAGCCCGTATCATCTTACAGGGACTGAATAGGGAGGCCAGGGCAGGCTGTGTGGCCAGCGCTTTCAATATCCCCCCTGCAAGCCATTACATCACCCAGCTACTCTCTAAGAGGATTTTCAGCAGGCCTGGCTTCGTTATTAAAATAGTAATTAATTTTTTCCTCTTCACAAAACCCGGGGACCTTCAGATGGAGGCCTTGGGAGCGAGGGCAATCTCCTTTTGAAAGTGGCCTTTCTGGAAGCCGTAATCGGCTCTCCAGCCCTCCGTACACATGTTCCCCAGTAAATGTGATTAAAGAGCCACACAAAAAACCCCTTGCAGAAAATTAATTCAGTTTCCAGAATAAAAAGTTTGATAAAGTTGTGCAATGCTCCAATGACAACACATAATAGAGGGGGAAAGTTTTATCCCCTTGAAGGATAAATGAATGGCCAGAAAGGTCTGGTAGTTCCCAGAGTAAAAACATCTGCTACAGCTAATTCACTTTAGCTTTCGATTGTAAAATTCATTAGCCATATCAGGCAGCCGTCATCTCAAACACAAGGCCAGGAAGTAGTTTCACAGGCTGGGGCTCCATGGGCCCTCCTCGGCCATTGCCAGGGTCTAGCCCACTGCAGACGGGAACACATCCTCCTGGGGACCCCGAAGGCGCTGGATCTCTTGTGACTGGTGATGTCTTTTCAGCCCTTAGGTCTTCTTCACGGGGTCTCCTTCATTTCTATTCTAAGAGAGGCTGCCCGCTGCAGAAGTTAAGGCCCGGTTAAAATTCCTGTTCTGCCACTTACCCGTAACTTAACTTTTCTAAACCTCAGTTTTCTGCTCTATGAAAGGGGCAATGATGGCTCCTTTTGGGGTTATCATGAGGATTAAATGAGATGACAGACCTAACGGCTCAGCACTGTTCCTGGAAACCGGTAGATAATTACCGAGTGGTAAACGCTCTTCCTAGTTAGATGTGGGGGGAAAGAACATTAGCTCAGAGCGCAGCTCTCTGCATTCAGAACGCAGAATCTTCCGTAAGTCCTGTGACGGTTTAACAGTATCCCCTCCAAATTCAGGTCTACCTGTAACTTGAGAATATGACTTGATTAGAAAACAAGGTTTTGAGGGATTTAATGAGTTAAGAATTTCAAGACACCATCCTAGATTTAGGGTGGGTCCCGCATCTAAGGAGCAGTGTTCTCATAAGAAAAGGGGAGGCCTAGACTTAGGATGGGCCCCACATCTAAGAACCAGTGTTCTCATAAGCAAAGGAGAGGCCTAGACTTAGGGTGGGTCCCGCATCTAAGGACCAGTGTTCTCATAAGAAAAGAATCGGGTGCAGGCACAGGGAGGACTCTGTGAGGATGAGGACAGAGACCCAGGGACCGGGAGAGGCAGCCGCAGCCAAGGAATGCCTGGGGTCAGCGGAAGATGGAGGAGGCGGGAAGGATCCTCCCCTGGAGCCCCAGAGGGAGCAGGGCCCGCGACACCTTGATACGGGGCTTGTGGGTTTCAGAACTGTGTGAGAATTTGTTTCTGTTGTTTTAAGCCACCCAGTTTGGGTGCAGAGTCCCCTCGACTTACCACGGGATTAAGTTCTGAGGAACCCACGGTAGGTTGAAAAATCTGTAAGTCAAAAAAGCATTTAATACACTGAATCTTCCGAGCATCATGGCTCAGTCCAGCCTGCCTTAAACATGCTCAGAACGCTCCTGTTAGCCTGCGGTTGGGCAAGGTCATCTAATGCGAAGCCTATGATTGTACAGTAAGAGCTGAAGATCTCATGATTTATCGGATGCTGTCCTGAAAGTGAACCGGGCAGTGCCGTGTGGGCACTGGAAGCCTGACTTCTCTTGGGTGCTTTCACTCCAGCACACACCGTGGTTTGTTGTGGCAGCTCTGGGGAGCGGAGGTGAGACACACAAGGAAAGCCTTTCTTGAGGTTACCACAGACCTGTGGAAGGGTCCCGAGAGGTCACCGCAGACCTAGGGGTGGGTCCCGAGAGGTCACCGCAGACCTAGGGGTGGGTCCCGAGAGGTCACTGCAGACCTGGGGGAGGCACCTGAGAGGTTATGGTAGACCCTGGGGGAGGACCTGCGAGGTTACTACAGACCCTGGGGGCTGGGTCCTGGGAAGTTACTGCAGATCTGGGGGGAGGGTCCTGAGAGGTCACTGCAGACCTGAGGGAGGGTCCCGAGGCCTCCGTGCCCCTGGTGAACCCGCTGCAGAGAGAACAAAAGGCCTTGGCCTGGCTCAGTCGATGGCGTGGGGGTGTCTCCACAACTGGGTGGGCGAGCAAAGCACATTCGACAGGCTGTCCACAGCTCCTGACCTTGGACTTGAAACATTTGAAAGATTATTAAAAACACAAGAAAGCTGTGAACTGTTTTGAACAAAGTTCCCCACGGCCTACACTAAAGTGTGTTTCCTCCTCTGAGTAGGAGCACCTGCACCTCCATGTGGACACAGCCTCCCCTCTCTTCACAGTGTGGCTGCCCCAGGGGTAGAGGAATCACCAGCCCCAATCAAACCTGGTTGGGGTCCACCGTTCCCGCTGGGGCGTGCTGCCCTTGGCCACTTGGTCCCTCCCAGGCATGCCCGTCCTTGGGGGATGTTTCCCTGAACCTCTGACTGTGGTATTGGTGGCACTTTCCTATCAGCAAAGGAACCCTGCCCACCCCAGCTGCTCTGTCTGTTTTAACCTCTAACCTGCCAGGGACACCCAAGGAATGGAAGGTGGAGAGGTGGACCTGGCAACTCTGCTGGGTGCCTAGGGACTTTCAGCAGAGGGCAGAGGAGCTGCAGCGATGGCCTCTGTTTACTGCAATGTTCTTCATCTCCTTTCTTGGGGTTAATAGACAGTGTGTACAGGAGACTGGGAGACGACTGCAGAGGCTGTGGCCCGGGAAGGGTCCTGCGGGTGTGAGGTGGGCTCAGCGAATCCATTGCTCATGTGGCTGCCTCCTGCTGCGGCAGCTCCTCTTACTGAAGAAGGTAGGATGTGGGTCCAGGGTTCCATCATGGTGAAGACACAGGTGAGGATACAGCAGAGCAGTGCCGAAAATTCCATTAGATGCGTGAATCAATATGCTTCACTCATCTCATGAGGAGTCTGGTAGGTCACAAAGATGCCAAATACATTTCATTCGGCATGTGCTCTGCTCCAGCCCTGGAGAAGCGTGGCATTGCTGCGGGATCGGAATCTGCCTTGGAGAAGCCCAGCATTGCGGTGGGATTGGAATCTGTCTTGGAGAAGCCCAGCATTGCAGTGGGATTGGAATCTGTCTTGGAGAAGCATAGCATTGCTGTGGGATCAGAAGCATCACCACACAGGGGATAAGTTACCAAGCAGGCGCTCTGCATCCCTGAATTCTAGGCCGTGTTCTGTGAACTTTGAGACATCACTTCTCTGGGCTTTGGCTTCCTGACTGAACGGTGGGCGGGTGGGACATGCAATGGCCGAGGCTCCTTCGAGCTCGAACATTCAGGACATCCGTGACTCAAGCACTGTCTGTATTTAAGATAAATAAATGGAGGCTCAGGAAAGGAAGTGATCCGTCTTTACCAGGGGCTGAAACAGGACCAGCTCCAGATGGCCTGGATTTAAATTCCCATCTTTCCCTTCCATGGCACCGCATCCCAAGCCCTTCTATCTGCTACCGTTTGCATTCTGTAGAGAAATAAAAAAAGAAGTTAGTGTAGAAACAAACAGAGGAAGGGTGGGAGAGCAGGGGCCACGGGCTCCTAAGGGCCTTGTGCTGAATCACACCTTCGCCCCAAGAGCCCAGGCAAATCGCGGTCCTTCTTGGATTCCTTACTTCCCTCTTTGGAAGGAGGGTGAGTGGTCTAGTTTGCCAAACTAGTTCTTGGAGCGGAGCTTGGCTGGGCCTCCAGGCGGTGCCTTTTTTACCGTGTTGTCGTGGGTGCACATCTCCTGGAAAGTGTGGGACACTCTCGGCACCATCGGGGCCTGCCAGGGGGCCCTGCCCTTGCTCCCTCCCTGTATTCCCAAGAGAGTGTTCTCCAGGGCATCCTGGCCTCCTCTAACGGGAACTGACCTGGCCAAATCTGTGCTCCTGGTCACCATGAGCACCGCATCAAGGCCCTGAGGTGGGCAGCAGCGGGTGGAATGTGGTGGTGAAGTGAGTTTGCTCACAGTGAGTTTACAGCCTGTAATGGCACAGACTTTTGATTTTTGGGGAACACTCAGGTCTTGTAAGATGGCTCTGCAAACCCAGGCAGGTGTCTCCGTGTTTTCCTGGTCTGAGTGGTGCACTCCCACGTCCCCCATCCTGAAAAAAGAAAAACTCCAACCTCCCACAAAACCTTGAGATAAGGAAAATGGAAAAGGGCTGGAGGTGAACAATGGGTTTTCCTTCCTGCTCTCAGAGAGGAAGGCGTGTCGGGAAGTAAGGGTTCTGCCATTGGAGAAACTCCATCCACTCGGGGGAAGAACGACGCCATAAAATGACATGGAGCATAAGCAGTTATGTTTTCACTGAAGCATCTCAGTTTGCGTGAATCCCTGTAAATGTCGCTTGTCCTAGAATGGAGGGTCTTTGGCCGGGCGTGGTGGCTCACGCCTGTAATCCCAACACTTTGGGAGGCCGAGGCAGGCGGATCATGAGGTCAGAAGTTTGAGACTAGCCTGACCAACATGGTGAAACCCCGTCTCTACTAAAAATGCAAAAATTAGCTGGGCATGGTGGCGTGCACCTATAATTCCAGCTACTCAGGAGGCTGAGGCAGGAGAATCGCTCGAACCCTGGAGGCGGAGGTTGCAGTGAGCTGAGATCGTGCCACTGCACTCCAGCTTGGGTGACAGAGCGAGACTTCATCTTAAAAAAATAAAAGAAAAAGAAAAAAAAAAAAAGAATGGAGGCTCTTTGATGGGAGGGAACTCGAGTCTCTTCTGTGGTTCCAGGTAATTTTCATGGTGCATTTTCCCAGGCTCTTAGGGGAGGGAGGTGAGCGAGCTGGTGCTCAGCACCATTCCTTAACGCCCCCCTTGCTGGTTGTCACCCAGGGAATGTACAAACTCAGGACACAAAGTTGTGTAAGAATAGAGCTCCTCCCCACAGGGTCTTAACTGTAAACCATGTGATATCTTAAACCTCATTTCCTCATCAAAGGTAATACAACTTTGATCTGCTTACTTCTGAGGGCTGTGGTTCAGTTTGGCAATTGTTTACCAGTGTGGCCTGACTTTCTGCTGAGGGGTGGACAGACACAAACGGGGCCCTCAGGAGCTGACCCCATGGCGGGGATTCCTGGGAGGGGCGTGGGGGCTGCGGTTTGAGCCTAGGTGGTGGAACAGCGGCACAGAAAGGCCCGTCCCACCAGGGTCCACGTGCATGAGGGCTGGAGAACACTAGCTGCGTGAGCTCCTAGGAAGTTGGAGAGCTGGGCCGCAGCGTGTCACTCCATGTGCTTGCGTCCTGACAGAGGCTTTTCTGCGCTGGATGTAGCGTTAGCTACCGGAGACTCCCCCGAGCCTCGCGAGGAGATGGGACTGAGGCTGAACAGAGACATCCGGATACAAATGCATGTGTCACTGGAGACACTGTGACTATGGATGGGGAGTGGTCCCATGGCCCCTTTGCACAGACCCTGCCAGGATGCAGCTCCCAGAGGAGGCCCAAGAGGAGCACCAGTGCCTGGGGCGGGGCATGAGGAGCCTGGGGCTGCTGTGCCCAGCACCGCGGACCAGATGGTCTAAACCACAGACATTTAACCTCATCGTTCTCCTTCCGGAGGCTCCAGGGAGGACCCTTCCCTGCCTCCCCCAGCTCTGGTCCTCCGGCTCCGGGGCTTGCGAGAGCCTCAGTCTAGCCCTGCCTCCGCATCTTCCTGCGGTGTCCGTGTCTGCGCCCACGTTTCCCTCATGTCGTGAAGTCGCCACTCACCTGGCGTTCCACTGTGGCCTTGTCTTAACTCACTGATGGCATTTGATGGCCCTATTTCCAGTCACATCCCCGACACCGTGGGTAGGACGTCCATACATCTCTTTGGGGAACACGGCTCTGTCTGTAGCACGGGGCATGGACTCTGGTGTGACAGCATCCATCCTGAGAGGTGACCCGCAGCAGGACCTGAGGGGCTGGTGGGGGCTGCAGCACCCAGCCTAAGGGAGCAGATGGGGCTCGAACAGACCCACCGCGGAGAAGCTGGGGGCAGCAGCTCCACGCATGCACTCAGGCTTCTCCAGAGAAGTTTGCTGTGCTGACAGAGAAGTGGAGGTGCTTTCCCGAGAGCGGGGGGGCAGCGTCTCACAAGTGGGTGGTGGAAGGGGCCAAACACGCAAACTGCACCACAAAAGTGTTTACTACTTTTACATTGATATAATAATTTATTCAGCCTTCCCCTGGCAGAACTGTATTAGATGAGGAAATTCGTGAACCCTCAGACGGAAATGGCCTTACATATGGCTTATTTCCTAAGACTAAGATCAAAAGAAAAATAAACCTTTACTGGAGTTTCTTAACTATTTTCAGATCTAAGGAGATAAAGAGGCACCGCCTAAACTCGTATTCACTATGAAACTTTCCACATTAAAATAATAGTGGTTAACATGATTGATGAGAACTTTCTCCTCGCTGGTGAGCGGTGGTTCTTGCAACCTTTCATGTTTAAACAAAATGATTGGCAGAGTTGCCTCCCTGAATCCCCTCTACGTTTTGTGTTTGGGAGGGAATGCTTGAGAGATGAAGCAAGAAACACATTCTGTTCTATTTCTGGTGCTCTCCTCATACCTGAATTGGACGTCTTCAGAATGAGAAGGGGGTTCCATCTGCTGGCATTTTTCATAGCTGGTTTAATAAATTATGTGAACTGGAATGAACATTGGGGTGTTTACCTGTGTGAACACTCTTGGATACAACTTGAGGGTGTGCTATCAAACCGGGTCGCCATGACCCCAGTGCCTTTGTGTTTTGTTTTCTGTTTTCCAGAGGATGCATGAGGACCCTCAGAGCTCCCGGTATGACACAGGACCACGTGCCTTCATGGACCATGGACAGAACATTTATCTGTGACCCTCCTCCTGCAAGCCCGGAAGCCCACGTGATGGGCGTGCATCTGTGGAGTGGGTCCGCTCCCACTGTGTTTGACAGTTGCGTGGTTGTCGTGACTCTGTGCGCTTCTTAATGAGCTATTTATTCCTTCATTTCGAGGCCAGTATAACTTTGGGTTCAGCTTCTTGGGTTCAAAAAGCCAGCTGCCACCATCCCAAGAGCCGAGGCGTCTCTGAGGACGCCCTGAACACATTCAGCCTGGGTCTCCTCTCGGAAACAACTGAGGCCAGGCTGCCTGAGTGTGGACGGGGTGTGGGGAGTGGGCCTGGGACACAGTGGCCACATCATTTGTGGTGTTCACTGTTTCCATTTACTGCCACTGCACAGCTGCCAGTGTGCACGCCTCCCAAACTGAAAACGCCAAGCTCCTAAGCTTCCCCTGCTTAAAAACACGCAGCGTGCGGAATTCAGTTTGTCACATCTCACCTTTATTCCTTTTATCCGGGAGCCCCTCGCGCAGGTTTCACTCTTGCTGTGATCAGAGAGAAGACGGGCCTCCCTTCAAGCTCCTTCCCCCGCCCGGCTATTCGGCGTCCCCAGCTGAGGAGGCCCAGGGTTCAATTACGAGTGGGGAAAGATGAAAGGGCAGGAAATGGCTGCTGTGGCCCCAGAGGAAATATTTGCAGAAAAAGGAGCACAACAGCAAATAAAGTGCTAATTAATGTCCAATTCCAGGGCCGATAAACGGACCACAGCAGTGGGCAGCACCACGCCGCCTTCTGAGAGGAGAACACAGCTCTCCCCACCGTTCCAGCCACAGTGGGTTTGGAAGGACAGGGCCTTCCTCGCCTGCCCATAACCTTCAGGGTGAGTATTCCAGGCTGATTTTCCTCGGGAGGATCTGTGAACCTTCCTGGGGTGTAGGGGAGCTCTTTTTCCCTCTGGGTACAGGGAACTTTCATCGCTCCTTTAAACTCTGCCCCAGGCTCCAGGCGACCAGGGCACTTTCTGTGGGTGGGTGCGGTGGGTGGGGAAGGAGGGATGGAGGTGGGGAGGGGGTGGTGTTCGGTAGGAAAAAAAGATCCTCCCCTTCAAACTTTGCTTAACATTTCCTGGGACTTTTACATAAGCTATAAAGAGAAGTTTGCATTTTTAGGAAAAATATACAAGAAAAGCTAGTATTTAAGAAAAGTTGATATTTTTCTCTACTACTGATATTTATTATTTTGTATTTTATATCGCGTGTGCATGGGTGGGTGTCCATTATTTCAGGAGAGAGAAGTGAAGAATGAGTGGAATCTTGCACTCTGCCTCCAAATGATCACCCATCAGTACATTCAGATTCAAATACGAAGTGGAAAAGATAAAATCCATGGAGAAGCTGCGTTCCTGGAGGCTCACCGTTCATGTAGACCTACTCATTCCCCCGAGCATGCTGAGTCCAGCCTTGCAGATAAAGAATTTCATCCAGAAAGAAAAGGTATTTGGTAGATACTTTATTTTATGCAGTCATTTAATGCAACTTCACTTTAGGCCACAGTGAACCTCTCACGCAATAGGTTGAAATCTTGGGGGTGCGTGGAAGGGCAGCTGTATAGCTCAGCCCTGTATGTTGAAGTGGACCTTGTAAGTCTCACCTTTTCGTCTACTAAATCTTTAGTACTGTTGAGTGAGAGTATATGCTCCCATTGTAGCAAAAAATACAGCTTCTGTGATCTTGCAATTGGTGCCCACATTTGACTAAACGTGTTGCGGAAGAACAAAATGAAAAGCCTCCATCAGCCAGCGAATGTCATGATAATTATTTCTGGTATGAGTATCAGAGAATCACATCTTAAGGTAGGGTATTTTGGGGAGGTGCTGATGAGTGAATGCCAGAAATAATAATCTGACATTAAGCCTTTGTGAATCTGACCAAATGAATGTCGAAGAAGAGAATTTATGGTGAAGTCAGATTGCATGCTATTTCATGAATGCACTTCTTTTAGAATGTAAATGACAGAAAAATTATTCATTATACCTATAATCAAACTACAAGTTTAATAGATAATGAAAATGCACACAGCAACTATTAAAATGACACCAGAAATATGGCTTCAATCAACAAAAGGCAAGACATTCAAAGTGCAAAAAAACTTTAACAAAAATGCTCTTATTGCTCCAGATCAAGAGGGCTCTTCAATGCTGGGAGCAGCTTAATGTCAGGAACTCTGCGTGCTCCAAATCTTTTGATAAAAAATCATGCCTTGGGAAAATCGTTTTTATGTAGTTGTTTCATGATTTGAGTATCACAGAGGATTTTGCAGAATAATTTGGGAATAAAGTCACAGAGCAAAAATCATGAGAGCAAATGGTTACAAGATTGTTAAAAAAAAAAATCTAGTGTAGAAAGGGTATCGTTTCCTAAGAGGAGTCAGGTTTTTGTTTTGTTTTTCAAGAAAGGGTCTTATTCTGTTGCTCAGGATGGAGTACAGTGGTGTGATCACAGCTCACTGCAGCCTCAATCACACCCTGGGCTTGAGAGATCCTCCTGCCTCAGCTTCTCAAGTAACCGGAATCACAGGTGCCCCCCACTGTGTCCAGCTACGTTTTTTATTTTTTGCAGAGATAGCGTCTCGCTATGTTGTCCAGGGTCATCTCAAACTCCTGTCCTCAAGTTATCCTCCCATCTTGGCCTCCCGACGTGTTGGGATTACAGCGAGCACAGGCCACTGTGCCCAGCCGAGGACTTAGGCTTTAATGGGGGAAAGAGCTTTGGATTCCCTTTGAATTTTCTCCTTTCCGTTTGAGCTTAATTGAATCTTTGATTTTTCACATGAAACACATCTCCAATCCATCTCCTTCCTGTATCTCCATATGTTCGGGGGAGTCTGAGTCTGAATCAGACCATGCTCTTGCTTTGCATTTGGGGGTCTTATGTGGCCTCATGGCATTGAAGAGACAGGAGAGCTGGCTGAAGCTGAGTGTCATGAGTAGGCCTTGCTGTAGGAAATTTGGAAAGAGCTGGTCATTTTCATCTGATTAAAGCTAGCTCCATGCAAACCTCACCAGGGATTCCCTGAAAATGACCCTTCCCCAACAGGCCACAGCATCGAGCTCCATTGAGGATGCCAGCCCCGGGCCTGGGAGAAGCAGCTCGTGCCTCCTCTCTCTGTCTGCCTATTTGTGCTGCTGCAACAAAACACCAGAGACTGGGTCATTTATAAAGAACAGCAACTTATCTCTCACAGTTCTAGGGGCTGGGAAGCCAAGATCCAAGTGCTGGCAGACTTGGTGTTGGTGAGAACTTGGTCTCTACGTCAAGATGGTGCCTCTTGCTGGACCCCGCTGAGGGGATGAGAACCTGTCCTCATGTGGTGGGATGGATGGAAAGGTGGATTGGGGAGGGATGGGAGGGAGTGTGCGGGTGGTATGGGAGGGTGGATGGGGGGAGAGATGGAAGGGTGGATGGGGAGGGCAGATGGGGGAGGATTGGGAGGGTGGATGGGGGAAGAATGGGAGGGTGGATAAGGGGAGAGGTGGGAGGGTGGATGGGGGAGGGGTGAGAGGGCAGATAGTGGGGAGGGATGGGGTGGAGTGGGGAGGGATGGAGGCAGATAGGGGGATGGATGGGGTGGATGGGGGAATGGGGGTGGATGGGAGAGGGATGGGAGGGGGAATGGGGGGAGGGGTGGGAGGGTGGATGGGGGAGGGGTGGGAGGGCAGATAGGGTAGGGGTAGGGGAAGGATGGGAGATGGATGGGAGGGAGGGAAAAGCCCAGTTGCTTCCTTCCAGCCACAAGACTTCAGGGCCTCATCACTTCCTGGACCCCACCTCTTAACAGTGTTACTTTGGGAATTCCCTTGCAACATGGATTTTGGAGGGACATAAACGTTCAAACCATGGCAGCCCCATGGGCCCCCTCTTGCTCTCCACCCCACATTTCTAAATGCTGAAGGTTTAATGTTTTAGGGGGAAACTTGTTCATCGTTTTTGCAAAAAGGCAACTTTGAATTCCAGTTTGGACTCGGGTAATATTCTCTTGTACGTAAACAATTTTCCTATTCCTTATGGCTTGGAATCGAACTGAATTTTGACTTTTGAAACAATTCATAGTGTGTGATGAATAATTGTAAGTGACTTTAAACAGTTAACAGCAGCCCCTCCTCCTCCTCTCCTGTGTGTCTTTTCTGATATTCCCATCTTATGAGAGGGTCGGGGGGCTTCCATATGTGCTCAGTGCTTAGCTCTTCCACCCCGAGTGTGAGTCCTGCTGTGCCACCTCCCGCCCTGCACCAGGCCCAAGGGTGCCCCCCATCAGGTCCTGGCCTTGCTCACCTACTCAACACCTTCTCTTCCCCCTCCGCAAGCTGTGTCCTCTCAGAATCCTAGGATGCTCCGTGCGTGACCCTGCTGCTACCCTGCTACTTCGCTGTTCAATGTCCGCCTCGGTCTCCTACCCAGTTCTCATTTCTCCTTCCATCAGATGCCTGCGTTTTATCCTTGAGGAAGCCCTTGGCTGCCTTTGCTTCCCAGGGACAGTGTGGCTGTGGATGGAGGTGGCCCAGGCCTGCTCTCTGGTGCCTGCCCTTGGCCAGCGAGGGCACCTGACCTGCAGAAGGAGGCCCTCTTTTCCCACAGCCCAGACAATGGCCAGTACTGACCATAGGGCACTTCAGAGCAGGGTCCGAGCTGCAAAAGCACTTTGGCTTCGTGCTCTGGGCTGGACTTGTCCTGAGACCCAGTTTTCCAGGACCCCCCCTTCCTCTCCTGCACGCCCCGTCCTCGAAGGGGTTTCTTCTCGGTTCTTTCCTAAAGCGTGTGTTCCCACATCCCCCTCTCAGGATTTGCTTGTAGGAAACATTATTTAAGACAGAGATTGTTTTTTAAAAAATTCCTGCTCTTAAAATTATTTTGGGATGCTAGCTTTAAGGTTTCACCAAGGAAAGAATAACTTTTTTTTTTTTTTTTTTTTTTGGTAATTTTTGTAAATCTAATTTGGGTTTGGATAAATCTAGAAATTCACCTTCTAAAATGTTATATGTAGAGTTCCCATAAAAGCTCTGATGGAAGGTGTCTACTTAAAAAAAAAGTAGATTTATCAATTATTTGATTTAACTTTATAAAGGAGTTAAATTGAATAATTCCAGGAAAACTATTTTGAAGCCTGAATTAGTTTATCTGATTCTTCTGCATTAACGAAAGTATTTAAATATTTACTTAAAAAGCCACTTTTCCTATTTCCAGGTTTCCTCATTCAAAAGTGTGCTGAAAATACTGCGCATGTGTGAATTCAAGAATAACCAGGGAGTGGGCGAGGTCGAGGTTTGAATTATCCTGGTAAAAACATACTTTTTCCCATTTGTCTAAACATCTTGAATCCACTTTCAGCCAGTTGTACACATCATGAGGGGGAAATGTTTTAAGGGAGAATTTACTAGTTATCTCAACATTTCATTGGCAAAGACTGACTTAAGAGAGGAAATATACATTGAAAAATTAATTTTCTGACTTTGGCTTCGTCAAAATCAAACTACGTTTCATTTCCCAGTCACATGCCCTCCCCGTAACACCTGTTTGGCGGTCTCTGTGATGCAGTGAGACACACCCGGAAACAGCCTCGCGGAGTGCTCATCCTTCTGTGATGCGGTGAAACGCACCCGGAAACAGCCTCGCGGAGTGCTCATCCTTCTGTGATGCGGTGAGACGCACCCGGAAACAGCCTCGCCGAGTGCTCATCCTTCTGTGATGCGGTGAGACGCACCCGGAAACAGCCTCGCCGAGTGCTCATCCTTCTGTGATGCGGTGAGACGCACCCGGAAACAGCCTCGCCGAGTGCTCATCCTTCTGTGATGCGGTGAGACGCACCCGGAAACAGCCTCGCCGAGTGCTCATCCTTCTGTGATGCGGTGAGACGCACCCGGAAACAGCCTCGCCGAGTGCTCATCCTTCTGTGATGCGGTGAAACACACACGGAAACAGCCTCGCTGAGTGCTCATCCTTCTGTGATGCGGTGATACACACACGGAAACAGCCTCACGCGGTGAGACGCACCCGGAAACAGCCTTGCAGAGTGCTCATCCCGCGCTGGGTCTTCTTGATCTAGTTTTGGAAAAGCATCGTACCGGAGGAGGCAGGGGCCCCCAAACCAGTGAGAGACAAGTCCAGAGCCCTGGGAAGAATGTTTCACTTCTCATGTGGACTTCCTTTTAATTTCTTCAGTGTGGCCCCAGGAAATAGTGCATTTGAACCTTTGTACAGGCACACCCCTCCCAGTCGGAGGGTGGGATCACAGAGCACACGGAAGCCCACACAGCTTCTGCCAAACACTATACTGACCCAGCTAAATGCTGCGGGTTTGTCTCATGCTCCTGTTTTCCTGCCTTGACATGTGGACCTTCATGATGATGAAATAGAAAAATATATGTAAAAATACAGGCCTGAAACAGCACGTTTCAAAGCGGTCAAGTTGATCACAGTGGAGCACATCTAGAAGTTTCGTTGCTAGGGCCGTGAGTTTTGGGTCAATAATAACACAAACATATGACAATCCATTAATCATTTTCTATTTAATATGTAAAATGTATTTGTTAGGCCTTTATTTCAATGAAATTACTTATTTTATTACAATCAAAGTTGTCATTTAAGTTATCTTCTATTGAGTAATGATGGACTCAGAGTCAGCCGCTCTTGGACTAGATACCTGTTTTGTAAATAAAGTTTTATTGGAAAATGGCTATTCCCATTTTGTGATGTATCATCTATGGCTGCCTCCTCCTCACTCTGCAGAGTCAATGGCTGTGGCAGAGGCCATGGTCACCAGGCCTCGGCCTTTTAGAAAAAATGTTTTGCAACACCTGATTTAAAGGACTGACAAGTAAAATATTATTGTATCCAAGGCATAAGAATTTTTTTTCTTTTCTTTTTTTCTTTTTTGGACAGAGTCTCGCTCTGTCACCAGGCTGGAGTGTAGTGGCATAATCTCGGCTCACTGCAATCTCCATCTCCTGGGTTCAAGCCATTCTCCTGCCTCAGCCTCCTGAGTAGCTGGGACTACAGTTGCACGCCACCACGTCCAGCTAATTTTTGTATTTTTAGTAGGGATGGGGTTTCACCATGTTGTCCAGGATGGTCTTGATCTCTTGAGCTTGTGATCCACCTGCTTTGGCCCCCCAAAGTGCTGGGATCACAGGTGTAAGCCACTGCTCCCGGCCGGTATGAGAAATTTTAATATAGTTTTTATCGAAAACATAAATGTTAAAAATAAAAAAAATTCAACGATGCTTCAAAGTTATTTCTCTTATAAAATATTTAAAAATGACTAAAAATGTGCAATTCAGATAACAGATATTAAATATTTAAATAAAAATTGTTAATTTTATTTAGAGCTGAAACTCTAGAATTTTGGGGCAAATTTAATGAAGTACTTTGATAAACTAAGATTCCAATGCTAGCGTTCAGCATCCATCCTGTTGCAGGACAGCTATTCTCAAGAGCACACAGCACTGTTCGGCTGGGATGTGAGCGCATCTGGGATGATCTTCTGGGGTGTGAGAATGGGGGCCAGTGAACACCCCTGGTGGAGGCAGCTGAGCAGGGCTGGGGGCCACACCCTGCTATGGGAGCCCGTCACCTCCGCACTCTCCTATTACAGAGAGTCCATGAGAGTTCACATATTTCTTTCTTCCCTGAGTGTCCTGCTGCCCCTGAAGCTGTGTCCACCTCTGAGGCTGCTGACACCCCCAACCCTCCTGGCATCCGGACAGTGGCCTTTTGTGTCCAGGAGAGAAGCAGTGGCCAGTGTGTGCGGAGGTCCCCTGAGAGTGGACATTTAGGGGGATGGGGGACCTGAGTGTGGGGTACCCTTCACTCCCGGAGGGCGGTCCAGGATCCGTCAGAAATTTCCTGTGTCTGTGTTGTTGGTATACAAATCCCTCTCTATTTAGCCTCTGAAAATTGTTACTCATTTTATTCACCCTCCCAGGTACTTATCCTCTGAAAAGTTGCCCGGGGTCAAAACTGCAGTTCATATTCAGGCAACTTCACAGCTTCTTCCCTGGATTCTGATGGTTTTCGAAAATAAAGACACTGAGTCTCTTGAAGTGAACTCCAGACAGTTTCTTTCTCGTCATCTTTCCTTCTGCATTTCTTCCTAAGTAAGCAATGAAACGGAGAGAGGGGCAACAAAGAGAAGGAAGCATCAGAAGGATTTGCTTATAATCCTGACCTCATATTGAAAATTGGATTTCCTAGACCAAAAAGAAAAAAAAAATCAGGGGATAGTTGTATATCTTATACTTTGAGAAATCTTACGTTAAATAATCCGGGGAAAATAACATCTTTACTTTGAACACTCTACAGCCTGCCTGGTGATGATCTGAAAAAGAGACTGACCAAGGCAGGGGTCTGCCCAGCCCAGCCGAGGTTAGGAGTTTGCTTGGTGGACAGAACAGCATCCTCAGACTTCCCTAGTGAAATTATCTTGGGGTGTTAACTACTTTTCGTTGAGCACCTTAACATAAAATCCTAAAGTTACTGCAGACTAGATTCCAGACATAAGAAGAAAAGAAAGAAGTTTGGGTATGTGTTTTTCCCAGTTCTTATTTTTCTCAATCTCTGGTCATAGGCGGAGTGGGCACCTCCCACCGGGCCTCCATCAGGGCCACGCTCTCCCTGACTGCCGGCTGCCCTTTCTCTACGTGGTGCCCCGATGTGCCTGCCAGCTCTGTCTTGAAGAACAGGGCCGGTCACAGCTGCTCCGGCTCTGAATTGGCCCGTGGTTCCTCATTAGCTGCAGAATGACTTGGAGGTTCTTAGTCTGACCCCGTGAAGCCCACAGATCATTCTGGATGTTGCCTCTCTTTTCTGCTTTACAGGCCTGTCACGTGTGGCAGGTCTCCCTCAGGCTTTACTTCCCATCCAAGCACCTAAACGTGTCCAGTCCCGATGCTAAGCACACGATCACACTCATGTGCAGAATGCCTGGGCGAGGATCCAACCTGGGTCACTGGCCTGAGACCTTGTGCAGGGGACGTAAGCCCTCTGAGCTCTCCAAGGCGGAGAGAATCACATCTCACGGCCTCTATAGCTCAGGTAGCTCTGAGTGTAGTAGCATCTGCACAGCATCTTTCATTTCTATCCTTCCTTCCAGTTGCTTGGAAGGCTGAGGCCAGAGGATCACTTGAGTTCAGAAGCTCAAGGTTGTGGTAAGCTATGATCCTGCCACTGCACTTTAGCTTGGGTGACTGAGTGAGACCTGTCTCAGAAAAAGAAAAAGAAAGAGAAGAAGACTTAACTGCAATGGCATTTTAAAAATGCAATTCACGTGACACCTCCACAAACAAACAGGCCAACAATTGTTCCTTTACTTGAACTTTAATGTATGGTATCTGTACCTCTTTCTGGTACAAAGATATAAGGAAATCAATGATAATCAAGCTTCTTCTCTGTTCAAATGCAGGCAGATGACAGAACTGTTTTGAATTCTTCTGTTATTTTCTTATTGGAGTAGTTTATGATGGTGGGTTTTAGTTTGAATATTAATTAATTAATTTATTTTTTGAGACAGAGTCTTGCTCTGTTGCCCAGGTTGGAGTGCAGTGCTGACATCTTGGCTCACTGCAACCCCCACCTCCCGGGTTCAAGCGATTCTCCTGGCTCAGCCTCCTGAGTAGCTGGGACAACAGGTGCACACCACCACGCCCAGCTGTTTTTTGTATCTTTAGTGAAGACAGCGTTTCGCCATGTTGGTCAGGCTGGTCTCAAACTCCTGACCTCAAGTGATCTGCCTGCCTTGGCCTCCCAAAGTGCTGGGATGACAGGTGTGAGCCACCATGCCTGGCCTGTTTGAATACTTTTAATGGATCTACACAATTCCTTGTGAATTAAAAAAAAAGAAGAAATGAAGGCAGCTATAGAGAGTAACTCTCTGAGGCACATATGTTGGTCTTTTACTTCCTGAGGCAATGTTTTAAAATTTATCAAAAATAGATTTTGAAGCTCTTTGGTCTCATAATCACAAGTAAATGTATGTCAGACCCTTTTCTGCTGTCCTCAACACGGATCCCCAGACTCCCTCCTCTCCCTGCTCCACCCAACTAAAGTGTGGGGTGGGTTGAGAGAAGGTGTGTTCGGCTCATTCCCTCACTGGAGGAGGGACAAGGAGGTCCTGTGGCTCGTGGCCATGGTCCTGTATCTGGTCACCAATTCTACTAGGCAGCCATACCCGTACTGGAGTTGACTCTATCCGTGTCTGCTGGGGTGGGTGCTGGACCTCTGCTCTGCACCTTCCTCTGACTCTATCCGTGTCTGCTGGGGCAGGTGCTGGACCTCTGCTCTGCACCTTCCTCTGACTCTATCCGTGTCTGCTGGGGCAGGTGCTGGACCTCTGTTCTTCACCTTCCTGTGACTCTATCCGTGTCTGCTGGGGCGGGTGCTGGACCTCGGCTCTGCACCTTCCTGTGACTCTATCCGTGTCTGCTGGGGCGGGTGCTGGACCTCTGCTCTTCACCTTCCTGTGACTCTATCCGTGTCTGCTGGGGCAGGTGCCGGACCTCTGCTCTTCACCTTCCTGTGACTCTATCCGTGTCTGCTGGGGCAGGTGCTGGACCTCGGCTCTGCACCTTCCTGTGACTCTATCCGTGTCTGCTGGGGCAGGTGCTGGACCTCGGCTCTGCACCTTCCTGTGACTCTATCCGTGTCTGCTGGGGTGGGTGCTGGACCTCGGCTCTGCACCTTCCTGTAACTCTATCCGTGTCTGCTGGGGTGGGTGCCGGACCTCTGCTCTGCACCTTCCTCTGACTCTATCCGTGTCTGCTGGGGCAGGTGCCGGACCTCTGCTCTTCACCTTCCTGTGACTCTATCCGTGTCTGCTGGGGTGGGTGCTGGACCTCGGCTCTGCACCTTCCTGTAACTCTATCCGTGTCTGCTGGGGTGGGTGCCGGACCTCTGCTCTGCACCTTCCTCTGACTCTATCCGTGTCTGCTGGGGCAGGTGCTGGACCTCGGCTCTGCACCTTCCTGTGACTCTATCCGTGTCTGCTGGAATGGGTGCTGGATCTCAGCTCTGCACCTTTGTGTGACTCTATCCATGTCTGCTGGGGTGGGTGCTGGACCTCGGCTCTGCACCTTCCTGTGACTCTCTCCGTGTCTAACTAGGGCGGGTGCTGGACTTCGGCTCTGCACCTTCCTGTGACTCTATCCGTGTCTGCTGGGGTGGGTGCTGGACCTCGGCTCTGCACCTTCCTGTGATGCTATCCGTGTCTGCTGGGGTGGGTGCTGGACCTCGGCTCTGCTCTGGAGTTTGAGGGTCTTTGTACCGCTTGCTATAATCATGGGGCTTCATGCACAGCCACGCGTCATTCCTGCTTTGGCTGGTGGGTTTTGTGCATGCTACGGAAGGGAGGGGTTTGTGAACCTTCTCAACACTGGCTGCTATTATGTGGGTTACGCACAAGGCTCAGGTTATAGGAGGCTTCAATGTACTTTTGAACACTGACATCTCTTCCCTTTTCTTGTCACCCACGGTATCTTCTATGATAAGGTTCTATTTCTTCCTGCCCTCGTTGTTGGTGCTAATTCCCTAGGAGGACGGATGATAGAAGGAAGGAGACATCTCAGGCTTGTCTTCAGGGGCCTCACAGTCTATTTTAGCTGAAAAAACTAACGCTGACGGATCGCACGGCAATGACTTCTTGCTCAGACGTGTGATGTGACAGATGGTAACCATGAGAAGCAAAGCCCTCGCGCTGCGGCCTGGAGAGACCGGGACCTTCTCAGCTGGCCATGGGAGAGAAGCTGCATTATTCACAGCAGTGCAGGCCGTGGGACTCCCGGGCCTGTGGGACGGACAGGTCATGCTTTAGGCCACTGGAAGCCAGTGTGGGCACAATGGGCATTCTTGGAGAGCAGGAGGGAGAGAAGGGCGTCGCTCACAGTGAGAAAGCGGGTGGGAGACTGGCACACAGTGTCACATACAGCTTTTTAGAGCTGGAGAAAACGGAACTCCCTGGCAATCTGGCCACAGTCTGGCACAATTACATGTCTGAAAACTTCATTTCCACAACAACCAGGAAGATAAGTCGCATTGACATGGTCTTAAATCACAGTTTCCCCGAGACCCTGAAAGGATTGTAGGCACTGGTTTTATCTTGCAGTGGGGAGAGGCCAACTGGCGACAGAAACCTCCCTGACCGTCCTCAGTGGCACACGGTGCATTTTGCAGCTGGGAAGCCCCGTGGGGCATGGCTGCGGGCTCACGTCCAGGCCCTAACGATGACAGTGGGTGCCACACACCACAGGTGGAGTGGTGAGGGCGGGAGGGTGACGTCCAGGCCCTAACGATGACAGTGGGTGCCACACACCACAGGTGGAGTGGTGAGGGCGGGAGGGTGACGACCAGGCCCTAACGATGACAGTGGGTGCCACACACCACAGGTGGAGTGGTGAGGGCGGGAGGGTGACGTCCAGGCCCTAACGATGACAGTGGGTGCCACACACCACAGGTGGAGTGGTGAGGGCGGGAGGGTGACGACCAGGCCCTAACGATGACAGTGGGTGCCACACACCACAGGTGGAGCGATGAGGGCAGGAGGGTGATGTCCAGGCCCTGAGGATGACAGTGGGTGCTGTACACCACAGATGGAGCAGTGAGGGCAGGAGGAAGATATCCAGGAACGCAGGGCCGACTGGTGGGCTCCTTCGAGGAGCCAGTGTGGAAGTGGGCACAGATGCCTCAGGGCAGCAGTGCCACCACCTGGCCAGCTGCAGCCTCGCAGCGTCCACGTCGGAAGTCCCGGAATCCAGCCCTCCACCCGAGGGGCTGGTGGTCCAGCCCACACCTGCCAGCATCTGGTGACAGGGCAGACAAAGACCATGCCCTGGGGTGGCTGTGGGGAGTGCCCAGGGAAAGTTGGGGGATGGTGGGTGCCTGGAGGGCCAGTCCCGTGGAGGAGAGCCCGTGGGTGGTCTGCAGATGTGCCAGGAGCTGAGGGAGAAAGGAGACATCTCTCGGTAAGGTCTATAGGACAGCGTCCCGGGATGTCCTTCGGAACAGCTAACGGGCCCCCTGAGACACGATGTGGTCCACACCACCCAATCTCATGCCAACAGCCCTTGGAGAAGCCGGGTGCAGGGATGACGTGGTTCTCACGGGGTGACGTCTGTGTGGAGACAGCTAGTTACGGCGCTGGCTGCATTTTCCAAACACCCTCGGGTCAGGCCCTAAACAGGTGGCTCCTTCTTCTAATTGCTAAAACGTCAAGACTTGCAGGTTGTCATTCGACCAGTGGGGCACATGGCGGCACCAACTAGAGAATGAAGCACTCACGCCCCTGCCCTCGCCACTCCAGGGCAAGGACAGCTCAGCCACCAGGTTCCAGGGCTGGCTCTGCACATCCACGAGCTGCTCTCGGCCTGTGGGCCATGGAGGTGCGATTGCTTTGGTTTCCAAGGCAGGATGTGCCGAGAGCCATTTGTGCCTCACCTGTGGGGCCTTGTTGTGTCGGGCAGTGGAAGGGCAGTGGGGCTGTCCCCTTCCTTGCGTTGGGTGGTGGACGGGAAGTGGTGACCGTCCCCCTCATTGTGTCGGGGTCAGAGGGGCAGTGGTGACCGTCCCCCTCATTGTGTTGGGGAGTGGATCGGCATTGGTGACCGTCCCCCTCATTGCATCGGGGCAGACGGGCAGAGGTGGCCGTCCCCTTCACTGTGTTTTGTCCACACAGCCCCACGCTGGGCAACAAATGAAAATCACTGGTACTTTAAAGTTGACCCTGGGGGATTAGGCCATGCTTCCACAAGGCCACCGGACTTCTGAAAAAATGGGCCACCTTCCTGATCTACACGTTGTCTTGTTTCTGCGAAGTCAAAAAGTGTCCCCTGGACGGGCCAGGGGTGGGCGGGTCTGTCGTGGCCGCACTGCGTCCCCCTCTGCCGCTCCAGTGCAACCCCGTCCTCCCGCTGCAGGGGCACCTCCCCTCTCCTCCTTTCTCTCCGCCACCAACCCTGCCCTCCTCTGCAAAAGAAGCCGGCATTTTCCATGCGTTCAGCTACTGAGAAAAAAGGCTCTATTAATATAAATTGTTAATTAGGATTGTTATCATTATTTTGTGTTCCATGCAGATTAGTCATTTGAACCTTGTTCTTCTTCCCAGAGAGGGAAACCAAAGAGAACAACATGGTTTCTCTCATAAATTATCGAAGGCCTTAGTAGGTGTTACTACCGCCGGAGATGCAGATAGAGCATTTGGCGTGGAAAAAATAATAAGATACCAGTCAGTGTCGACTAGGTGCTGGGGGAGCCAGCATTCATCTGAATGTCTCTGTACGAGGCAGTGAACTGCTGTCCTACCGTACTCTGTCCTTATGGCTCCTGACCTGGGGGTGGGCCATGGACAGCCGCGTCCTGGGGCAGCCAATTCATACAGCATGGACTCCATCACGCCTCATGACACAACGGCTCTCTCTGAATTTGTGAGCAGTACGTTGCCTCATCTTTAATGTGTGAAGGTCTTTTTCCTACCATTTAAGCTACTTTTAAAAACAGCATTATTGAGGTACAGTCACGTTCAATAAGCTACACATATTTAACATGTGTCATTTGGTAATAAGTGTTGACACGTGTGTCTAACTGTGAAGCCGTCCCTGCCGTGAAAAGGGTGATATCTCCTTCCCTCTAAAACTTTACCCTGTCCTTCCTGACACCCTTGTCCCCAGAAAACCCCCGTTCTAACTGTGCATCTGTCCGTGTCTCTCGTCTGTGAATGGAAGTGGAAAGTCAGTGCTTTTCTGTGGGCCTGGTTCTTTCACTCAGCAGAGTGACTTTGTGGCCCCTCATTTGGCAGCACGTGGCAATGGTTTGTTCCTTTCATTGCAGGGCAGAGCTCCACTGAGCACATGTGCTGGGCTCTCATTCATTCGTTCGTGGATATTAGGTTGTTTCTGGATTTTGGCTGTTACAAATACAGCTAAAATGAACATCTGCGCCCAGTGTTTGTATGGACATGTGCTTGTAGTTCTGTTGGGTAAATATCTAGGCACTGAGAAGTTGGATCATACGATAGCTCACATGTTTAACTTCTTAAGAGATTGCAAGCTGGATGCGGTTGCTCACACCTGTAATCCCAGAACTCTGGGAGGCCAAGGCGGGTGGGCCGCTTGAGCTCAGGAGTTGGAGACCATTCTGGGCAACATGGTGAAACCTCATCTCTTAAAATACAATACAATACAATACAATACAATACAATACAATACAATACAATAAGCCAGGTGTGGTGGTGCATGCCTGTGGTCCCAGCTACTTGGGAAGCTGAGGTGGGAGGATTGCCTGAGTCTGGGAGGTGGAAGTTGCAATCGGCTGAAATTGTGCCGCTGTGGGAGGATTGCTTGAGTCTGGGAGGTGGAAGTTGCAATCGGCTGAAATTGTGCCGCTGCACTCCAGTCTGGGGGACAGACAAGACCTCAATTTTTATTTTACTTTCCCATTAGTGACATATAAAAGTTCTGGTTCTTCTATAACTTCGTCAACACTGGGTAGGATCTGTCTTAGTGTAGACCATTTCAAAGGTGTGCAGCTATATCTTGGATGGTGTTAATTTGCAATTTAAGAATAACCAGTCATGTGAGTGCTTGCTATCTGTATGTCTTTTTGGGCAAAGTGTTGAAGTATTTTGCCCATTTTTTTTTTAAACCTGGGCTGCTTGCTTTTGTGATATTGAGTTTTGAAAACTCTTTAGTCATTCTGTATACAAGTTCTGTCACCTTTGAAACCTCCACTGCAAGGTGCCCTGAGGTGCTGCTGCAGGCCAGACGCCTGGATTGAAGGGGAACTGGCCAGCGACTTCTTCAACCTTCTGGTGGGCAGTTTGGCGCCTGGAAGCTGTGTGATCAGGCGGTGACCGCCTTCTGGTTACACATTTCGGATGCGCGTGGCCCCAGCTGGACCACATGCTACGGGACACGCCGCGAGGACAGAGGCCGCCCCGGAGGCTCCCAGGGACGGTGCAGGAGGAGGCTGGGCGGGTGCTGCGTAGGACCCTCAGACAGTGCTCACATGGAAGCCTGGGTTGGCATGGCTGGGTGCTGGTGCTCACAGGCCACGCATGTCAGTGGGGTCTGGCCGCCTGTCCCCTGATGCCTGGCTGCCCCCGGCATGTGGGAGCGAGGGAGGAGGGAGGAAGACGTCCGCGTGGCTCGTCTCCTGTGCCAGCTGTGTCCGTGGCGGGAGTGTCTCCTGTTGGCCTCGTCCCCGGGGCCACCATGTGCAGTACTGAGTGACATGGACACCTGTCACAGGCTCCTGGCTACTTTCACTTCATCCTGTGAGTTTTCTAATGGATCGTTTAAAAAACCTTGGGAGAGTCACCAAACACCACCACCGGCATTTCAGGAAGTTGAATTGCAGGTGCCACTTGTAGCAGTGTGAAAGCCAGGAGGGATAGTCATCTTCGGGATGAGCCCAGGACATCTTCAGAAGAAGGCAGGTGCGGCCCAGTGCCCCGGCCTTCCCGTCAAGCCCCTTACTTCTCTCTGCGATGTGACCAGAGGTACTGCCACTTCCCCCTCCCAGCCTCAGGTCTCACCGCGGCCGCTGAAGTGCTTTGTGCTGGTGTTTCAAAGAGAAAGGCGGAGATGGTTTGAGCTTAATGGGCACAGTCGCAGGAACCAACGCTGAGGCACAAACGACTTTAAAATTCGGCACATTTGATATTTTCCTATTTTCCTGGGGAATTCTCTTGACCTCTTACCTTACTTAGGTTGTCCTTCTTTTTCTTCTTCTCTTCTTTTTTTTTTTTGAGATGGAGTCTTGCTCTTGTTGCCCAGGCTGGAGTGCAGTGGCGTGATCTTAGCTCACTGCGACCTTCACTTCCTGGGTTCAAGTGATTCTCCTGCCTCAGCCTCCCAAGTAGCTGGGAATACAGGCACCCGCCACCACACCCAGCTAATTTTTTTTTTTTTTTTTTGTATTTTTAGTACAGGCGGGGTTTCACTGTGTTAGCCAGGATGGTCTCGATCTCCTGACCTTGTGATCCGCCCGCTTCAGCCTCCCAAAGTGCTGGGATTACAGGCGTGAGCCACAGCGCCCGACCGCAGGCAGGTACGTTTTATGGCATCAGTGAGTGAGTAAACAGCATGCCGCCCTGGGCTTGTTTGTGCAGAGCTGCTCAGAACGTTCTTCTAGGACGTCCTCATGGCAGGTGCCCCATCCCCCACGGCAGCACCCAAAACACACCTGCCCTGCTCTCCACAGTTTGCCTGGGACTGGGGGGTTTCCTGGGACTGGAACTTTCAGTGTCCAACCTGGGAAAGTCTCCTACAAGCTTGGCCAAAGTGGCCACTGCCTTCCTTGGTACCTTTGTGAAATTTCCGACCTTGCCCAAGGCCGACTCTGCTGCTTCCTCTTCCCCTGGCCTGCCTGTCCTCATCTCCTCACGCTCCTCATCTAACAGGGTGCACATCTCCTGCGTGTCTGCCTGTCTTCCTTCACCAGCACACAAGCTCCCAGCAAGCAGGGACTTTTTTCTGCTGTGCTTAGAGCCTTCTCCTCGGCTGCTGGTCTTGTGCCGGGCACTTTGTTGGAGTTCAATCAGTATTCCTCAAGTGGACAAAAGTTGGTATTACAATTCTCTCTCCCCAGGGTGCATTCAGGCCAACCCAAACCAGGCAGGGGCTGCTCAGAAACAACTGGTCATCCTCTGATATGAAGGGCGCACAGTCCGGGATCTGCTGTTCTTGCAGAATTTCTCCTGATGTTCAAGCCTCCATCATGGTGTGTCCCAGGAGGAAGGCAGAGCTCCCGGAGGACCGTGCCCAGCCCCGGAGCTGCCTTCCTGGGTTCAGATGCCTCCAGTTCAAACAGTCCCCGTGGACGCCCGTGGAGTTAATTAAGTGTCTTGAGGGTGGAAAGTGTTCTCAGAGCCTCCCTCGACGGGAATTTCTAAGGAAAGAGGTTTTCAGAGACTTATTTTTAGCAGAAGCAGCTAAAACACGGTATTGTGTTACTCCCTACTCACCTATGAATTAGAACTTGAGGAATTCTCTTTCTACAAGTTCCCTGGACTCGACAGTAGGATTCTAAGTGGACATTTTACCTGTTGTTCATTGGTTTTTCAGGGTGAGTTGGAATACGTAATACCAAGTAAATGAATGAAGATCTGCATAGCTCAGGAAGGTGGCGTCACCTTCCAACTGCCTGTTTCCAATGCACTGAAAAGAAGCTTCCGAGCACCATCCCCTCATCCTCCAGTGGCCCCAGCTCCCCACCGGCAGCAAACACCTGCACACAGGTGCCCCCACACACCCTCTGGCCCTGCAGTCCCATCATCAGGGCTGTGCATTCTGAAGGGTAAGTGGGAGCGAGCATGTCCTGGGACCTCCATCGGCAGGAATGTGATGAGCTTCAGGAAGGGCAGCCATACGAAAGCCTCCCTCTATGAAAAAGGAGCACCCATCAGCTATGTTTAGAAGCAGGAGAAAAATGAAAAACCAAAGTGTTAGAACAGGCAGACGCAGGAATCCTGCTTTCTCCCCTTCCTGGGTTGATGATGATGGGGACTGTGGCGCTTGGATGAAAGGTCTCCCTGGAGGTTGTCTTCACTGTGGGCCGGGGTCCCGGAGTGTGTGGAGCGATGATGGTGGGCACTGATCTGAGGAGAACAGACCACCCGGCCGAGGAGAAGAGCCTCTCCAGGCCTGCGGGGAGGTGAGTGAAAGCCTCACTGAGTTAGTGGACACGCCTTCTTTTCTACAGGGTGGTCATTTCACTTGGCATGGCTGCAAACACCCATCTTTCCCTACAGGCAAAAAAACAGCTTCCGGAGCGGGGTCTAGCTTGGCTGCCCAGGGCATTGGCAGAAGGCAGGTGACCCCGAGTGTCTGAGAAAACAGCCACAATTCATCTTAACACCAGCAATGCCACGTCTCCTAATGTGCTTCAGCGACAAACAATAGGAAGTTGTAAGTCCTCCGTGAACTGGCCAGTTCCTAAGTATCAGCTGTAAAAGTGACTTCCTGTCTATTGTGAGGGTCACAAAAGGAAGGAGAGGAAATTAGTGATTGTGACAGCCAGTCGTTCCCATTCAAATGAAGAAATGGGGTTGCCAAACAGACACGTACCACTTTCAAACTTTCATGAACAGCTGTGTGAAGCAGATAGGGTTCTAAATTCTCATGCTTTGGGCTATTTTGGTGGTACTTTTATGAAAGAACAAAAGCATAGCATCTTCTTTGGTGCACATATATTTCCTTTAAATAAGAGCCCGCCAAGATCGCAGTGAGACTCCTGTTCTCAAGCCCCAGCCACAGCATCAGCATCACGTGGACCCAGGCTCTGGAAATGAGAAAACAACTGTGTCAGCTCATGCGGCTGCAACACTTCTGATTTTCAAGGCTAAAAAAGTCACTTTTCTAGAAATGCGTATGAAAGAAAATTATGTTTCCAATAACCACCACCACACACCCCTAACGTGTACTTTGAAACTCCCTTGTTCAGAGTATACTGACTGGTGTTAGGTATATTGGCATATACAGAAAATGCAAAATGATACCGCTCTCTGTACTCCCCGATGCATGGGCACCTCTAAAGATCTTGCCTGTTCTGCTTCTTTTGAGCACGTTTGGTGGAGAAGTGGGTAGAGGGAATCCAGCGTGGAACCCGAAAGCACAGGCTTCGAACTCAGGCAAAACTTGGATTTGAATCTTGTCTTTCATACAAATTATCTGTGTGACCTTGGGCGACAGACTTAACTCTCTAGTCTTCATGTTTCTCCTCTGTGAGAGAAAAACACTCACTTCGGAGAGGTGCTGTGAAAGCTCTCACAGATGATGAGCCTGTGGTTATCAAATATCAGCCATGATTGTTATTTGATTAATACGATCCACTGCCCTCATTATATGAGGATGCACTATGGTGATTTTCAGTGAGATAAAAAGCACAGAAATTAAACAGTTGGGCTCTGCTCCTGGGCCTGGGTGTGAGGAGGCCATCAGAGCTGAGAATGGGTGTCCACCCCTCCTGGGCACTCTGGCAACACACAGACCTGGGGTGCCGACCCCTGCGGCCCTGCAGTGTGGAGCGTGACTGTGAGGGGCTCCCAACGCCGTCTCTGCCTTGGCAAAGGTCATGGATGCCCACTGCATCCCTCCCAGTTGCAGGTGAGGCTCCAGCAGCAGCCAGTGTGAGGGGAGTGGCATGAATAGAGAGATGAGTCTCACAGAGCACCCTCGAGGGCAGCTCCTAGAAGACCACGTGTGTGTGGGCACACGCGGCAGCCGCCCTCGCAGACCCAATGCACGCCAAGCCCTCTGAGCCCTGGCCCAGCCCCGATGGCCCGGTTTAGGGCTGGCCCTGCCTCTGCAGACGCGTGTTGGGTGCAGCTGGCCGGCTTCCCTGGGCGGTGTCAGAGCCCCATCTCCCGTCTGCATCTCTGCAGCTCCTTCCTGGCTTCCTCTCCCGGCTCTGAGGAAACTGGACCCTCACACCTCCGTGGGCACCGCGCCTCCTTCTCAATGCTTCTTTCAACCTTTGCCGTGGACTGAGAGGGATTCTTTTGCGCAGGCTGCGAATTTCTGGAACAAACTCATGCAAATTTCCCACATTCTGCCTTTTATCAATCAGCTCACCCCTTCTCTAATTTCAGGCTAAACCCCAGGATCATGCACAAGGAGACAAAAGGTGGTAACTAGGGGGGCACGTCACCCACAAAGGCAGCACTTCAGCCTCTGGGGCTTCAGAGACAAGGCCGTTTCTTGAACGCAGGCGATTTAGGAATCTGTTTTCATCCACCCGATAAAATGTACTAATCCCAAGAGAAAAACCTCATCCAACCTGGCTTTGATCTACTAGGGAGAACTTCTGGGATATTCTTTATCACCCGGGTGATATGAGGAACAGTGGGACGTGGTGCCAAAGAGCAGTCACATGGACATCAGCATGGAGCACAGCGCCAGGCCTCTTTCTGTGGGCAGCAGGGCTCCTTCCACACCCCTCCAGGCACCACTGGGATTTCCAAAACGGGGGTCTTCACCGCTGTAGGCTTCAGGGATATGGTGTTCATGGCTGTGGTCTTTGGGATTGTGGTGTTCGTGGCTGTGGTGATCACGGCTGTGGTATTCTGGGCTGTGGTGATCACGGCTGTGGTGATCACGGCTGTGGTGATCACGGCTGTGGTGATCGTGGCTGTGGTGATCACGGCTGTGGTGTTCGTGGCTGTGGTGTTCGTGGCTGTGGTGATCGTGGCTGTGGTGATCGTGGCTGTGGTGATCGTGCCTGTGGTGATCGTGGCTGTGGTGTTCGTGGCTGTGGTGATCGTGGCTGTGGTGATCGTGGCTGTGGTGATCGTGCCTGTGGTGATCGTGCCTGTGGTGATCGTGGCTGTGGTGATCGTGGCTGTGGTGTTCGTGGCTGTGGTGATCGTGGCTGTGGTGTTCGTGGCTGTGGTGATCGTGGCTGTGGTGATCGTGGCTGTGGTGATCACGGCTGTGGTGATCGTGGCTGTGGTGATCGGCTGTGGTGATCGGCTGTGGTGATCACGGCTGTGGTGATCGTGGCTGTGGTGATCGTGGCTGTGGTGTTCGTGGCTGTGGTGATCGTGGCTGTGGTGATCACGACTGTGGTATTCATGGCTGTGGTGATCATGGCTGTGGTGATCATGGCTGTGGTGATCACGACTGTGGTATTCATGGCTGTGGTGATCATGGCTGTGGTGATCATGGCTGTGGTGATCATGGCTGTGGTATTCTGGGCTGTGGATCTTTATAGCTGTGCTCCTGGCTTTGGTCTTCAGGGCCATGTTTCTCATGACTGAGATGGTCAGGAGGTCACATTTCTGGCTCTTCCCCCTTCTGCCCTGACCTTGCCCTGCCATGCGTACTTCCACTGTCTTCCTAGCCACCAATGTGTGAGCAATTAGATGGGCAGGAGATGAAATCCTGGAAGACAGAATGTCCTGATCCTCAAATGAGCACCATACACTGGACCCCCCAAGCAGCACAGTAAAGATGACGCCCGATTCTGAATCAGAAGACTCAAGATCCATGCTTCTTAGATGCAAATAAGGTGGCTTAATGTGATGGCTGAGAGCTCCTGATGTGAAGTTTAAGATCCTGCACTCAAATCTTGACTGTGCTTCTGCAAGTTATGTGGCCTTGGGCAAGTTAATGCACCCCTCTCTGTGTTTTGTCTTATCTCCGTAGGTTTGAAAAGAACGATGACCTACAGGGTTGTGAGGATTAAGTGAGATCATGGAAGGGCTCAGTCCTGTTGGAGGGTGAATATTCTATATTTGTTAATTATTACTGTTCATTTTGATTGTGATTTATTCCTAGTGGTTTCTCAGAGTCACAGTCCCCCAGGCTTCTGGCTTCTCTGCCTCTACCTGTGGGGCTCAAGCCTGGCTCACGTGCTGGGCAGGGGCAGACTCGATGCCAACTCCTCCATTCTCTTATTCTTCATTCTGTTAATTCAGGGTTCCTAAAGCAGCCAAACAAACAAACAAACAAAAGATTAAGCAAACAAAAAGTTCCCTTCTCCAGCACTAAAAAAGAAAGAAGGAAAGAAGGAAAGAAAGAAAGAAAGAGAGAGAAAGAAAGAAAGAAAGAAAGAAAGAAAGAAAGAAAGAAAGAAAGAAAGAAAGAAAGAAAGAAAGAAAGAAAGAAAGAAAGAGCAAGCTGCTGGGGGTCAGGTCGGTCCCAAAAGTATGAGTTCGGAGTAATCAGTGTGGGAATCCAGGCCTCTTTGTCCTTCCCTCTGCCTCCTGCTCCTGTAGGGAACACAGATGGAGCTGGGCAGGGCTGGACCAGGAGCCTCTGCCCAGGCATGGAGGGTGCACATCTCACCCTGGGCTGTGGCCCGTGCAGGAACCAGGGCTCGGGATTGGGGTCCTTACCTGCAGAGTTACTGAAACTGAAACTGGCATGGTGGCCCCTGGAATTGGGGTCTGCAGTTCAGGCCAGGGGCCTGTGGAGCACTGGGTGGTGAGTGTGTAGTTTTGGTTGGGAGTCACCGAAAGTCAACATCTGGCCTCTCTGTGACCGTGCAGGCATGTGATGAGCAAGAAGGGCAGCAACCCTGATGTTCCCTCTTCCTCACGGACCCACACTGGCTGAGGGTCTGGGGACATGGCACAGACAAAGTCCTTTCACTGCCAAGAAGCCTGAACAATGGGCTCCTGCCCCTCACGGACCTGGAGCTGGGGGAGGAAGTGGAAAGGCACTGGCTTGGATGGAGAAAAGCCCCTAAGAAGGAGTCCCCAGTGGAGGTGTCAGGACAGGCATGCAGATGTGGAAAGAGCGTGGCGGGCAGGGGCCGGAGTCCGCAGCTCAGCTCTCCCGAGGCTGCCCTGTGACACCTTCTGGGTGAGGCCTTTGTAGTTGTCTGTCGCAGGACCTGAAGGGTTCCATGAAGGATTTGGGGCTGGATCCAGTTCCCAAGGCCAGGAGGGCAAACAGGGGATGCAGGAGCAGGTGGGGCTGGGGTCTGGGGCTGGCGACTGATGGGGGTCCTGCTGGATGGTGGTGGGTGTTGGGGTGGGCCTGGCTTAGAAGGAAAGGGTTTGGTGCCATGCAAAGACCATCCAGGTCCTAAACACAGGGAGCAGAGACGGCATTAATGAGTTTACACCCTCCATGTGAAGGAAGATGTCCAGGAGAGCCCAGAGTAGAAGTAAAATGCGGGGAAACGCATGGCCATGCTGAATCTCATCTTACACGTTTCCTCAATTGTGGAGCTCCTCTCCATTCATCTGTCCATCCATCCATCTGTCCGTCCATCCACGTGTCCATCCGTCCATCCGTCCATTCATATCCCCAAGGAACACAGAGCCCCTGCTCTGAGCCGGTGCCGCTCTGCAAGCTGAGATGTTTGCTGACCCCCGCCTTGAGTACACACTGCACCATCTTTGTCGTTTCCAACTGTCTCCCTACACAGTTAGTTTCAAGCCCCGGTCAGGGCCGTGGAAAAGTCCATGCTCTGGTGTTTTCACAGGTGCAGGTGCTTTGGCCTTCAGTCACGGATTCCACCAATGGCACAGGTGCCCTTTGCTTAGACGGACAGGGACGCTGGACACGTGCCCCTCAGAAGGACACAGAGCAGCCTTGATCTCACCGTGGCCCCAGACGTCCCGGCTGCACAGCCCTGCTGACCTTAGCGCCTCCTGATGGGGGATCCAGCCCACACGCCCCAGGAGAGAAGCGAGAGGAAGGAGACTTCCAAGCCTGAGCTGCCGCTGTGATGTTAATATTATGCCACTGACATGCCAGAGAAGCCAAAAACCCACGCAATGAACTAACAGTGGATTGACATTTTCCGTTTTAAATTTTGTCTTAAAAAGTTTCAGAAGTGAATGCAAAGTCTCATAATTGAAAAATATTATGAAAATATGGAGAATGTGGTGTGTTTTATTTTTGTTTATCCATTTGCTACCATAGCAATCCTGCTTTCCCTCCATCTTCACATGTGTTTATGTACATAGGTAAACACACGTATGACAAAATGCCGAATTTTCACATTTAATTGGTTAATTTTCATTTCTGACCAGTGAGGGGCATGTCCTCCCTGGAGGGACTCCCTGGATTTCTCAGCACCTCTGAGCAGGCTTGGTGTGACGCTGAGGAGGAGAGGCTTCTAGAGCTTTCTAGGTAAGTGTGGAGCACATCACGATGCTCACTGTGGGTGCCCATCAGCCACATGGCGCCCAGGCCAGCCTGGCAGGCTGAGTGTTGGGTGCAGTGTGGACATGTGGTCTCGCCACCCACCCCTGATGCGCTGAGGTCTGGGCCTGCGTTCCCACCACGGGTCTGTGATGAGGCCCGTGGGAAGGTCTGCTTAGCCCAGGTGCTTCCAAGAGTGGTCACGTGGCCTTGGTGGAGCCCTCGAGGACACCAGCAGGAGGGCTTGGAGCCAGGCCGCCCAGCCTGGTACACAGGGGGTCCTGTGGCGCTCCACCAGGTGAGGCTTGGGGGTGCAGGACGGAAACCCTGGCATTTGGAGGGTTGGCGGTTTAAGAGCCCTGGCTCATCAGCCACTGGAAGCTGATACCTGGAATGTGCCTGATTTTCTGGGCTGATCCCTCCTCAGTTTCGACTCTGATGCTGTTTACTGGGGGGGCAGTGCTGACCGAGAAGACGTGAACACTGAACGAGCTCGTTCTCTGGAGCAAAGTTGAGCCTTCGGCTTGGCATCTTTTAACAAAAGATTTTATGGTCACACCTCAAATAACTTTTTGTAAGAGAATGCTGAATTTTCACGTTATTGGATAATTTTCATTTTGGGCTATTGGTCCGAAACTCGTGACAGAAAGATATCACTTGGCAATAGCATCGTTCATCAGGTTAGAGAGACTGATTATCTTATTTTGAATGTGGATTTAAATTCATTCATCCTGCAGGTCCCTAAATATTGGATTGTCGATTTGAAAAATTGACTACGCTTTTCCTTTATGTTACACAGATCATATTAGATGCAACGGTCTATCAATTACGGTTGCAAATGTGGTATTTGGGACTCTACGTAACACACTGTTATTATTCACAGGCATCAGGTGCTGGAAGGAGAGCAGGAAAGCTGCCCAGCGGGAGGTTCGGTGCCACCGCGTTCGTTTGGATCCTTAACTGACAGATGTGAAAACAAAGCCGCCGCCGTGGATCCGACAAGCCGGGCGACTGCGCAGCTGTGACACGGAAAGGAGCCGTGGTTTCAGCTGAGGTCGACATTGACTTCTGCTTACAACGTTTCCTTCTTGATGAAGTTTCTCCCTCTTTATGTATCATACGACTTTAAAAATATTCCAATTTGTGATCAAACTTTCCCTGTACACGTGGGAAAGGTGTTCTGTGGGTAAACTGAGTCAGCTTTCCACAATGAGAGGGAGAAAAACAGGAGGGTCCCGCCTGGCGGAGGAGCAGGCAGCCAGGCCGTGGGGGTTTGTGCCCTGTGAGCTGAGGACCGAGGTCAGGGCGGAGTGAGGCTGGCGAGGCCTGGCCCGGGACTTACACACAGGGGCGTTCCTGAAACTGGAGTCTGTGCTCCCCTTGGTGCCAGTCCTGGGGAGGCAAGGGCTTGACCCTCATTAGAGGCATGGCACCCTGGTTCTACCCGGACTTACCCAGATCTGGGAACATGATTTTGGAGTTTGTTTTTAGAAATCAAAGGGAGGATTCCTGGATTGGGCCAGAAAATCCTTGACGTTGCTGTGGGTTTCACATCTAATAGGCAAGTTGTTAAGGGGAAGACACCTCTTGTTTATCTGATGCTCTCCATGCGGACGGTTTAGGAAAGAGGATAGGATTGCATTTCAAAGGAAGACCCGCAGTCCACAAAGCCTGCTGGCTCCAGCTCGTTTCCGGTCTCAGTGGGATGAGCCTCCATCCATGTTCTCAGCCGCAGTTCTGCACCTCCTGCCGTCTGCTTCTACTCGATTCAGACCCCGACCCATTTTGTGATTGGGCAAAAGTACCTCGGAAGACTCAGTACTTGTTAGCCTGATCCTGAGTTCCGTGGGGCTTAGCACTAAGTGGACGCCTAGCATCTCATCACAGACCCAGTGGCACTCCAGGAGTGCTGGCTGCCCGTGGCTCCGAGGGCGCTGATGCGATCTCCTGCCCTGGGGCCTGATTCCATGTGCCGAGGCCACACGCCTCTCCCTTGGGTCCCTTTCTGACTCTGCTCCACTCCACACTCTGTCATCTTCGCACCAGGCACCTGCTGCGCACCCACAAAGACACGGCCACCCCCTCCTAGGCATTGCACACGCTGGGGAGGGCCGTGATGGGAACGAGACTCAGCCCCCTGACCACTGAGGGTCCTGTCCTGGGGACGTTCACACTTGCGCTTCCGCACTGGTTCCTGGGGAAACCCCTGCCACCCTTCCCAGTCTCCTCCACAGGGTCCCGACCTCACGCACTCAGGGGTGGGCCGTGTTCTTCGTGCCATCTTCAGGCTCACCTCTTGGCAGCTCAGAGTCCTGGTTCCCAGGCCTAGGCACTGGGACCTGTGTGGATTCCGATTGTGGAGACCACCCTGTGGACCCTACTCTATCCAGCCGAATCTCCCTGGTGCTCTCTGGCCAGAATCAACACGCTGCTTCCTCAGGTGCCTGTCTCATCCGCTCACCTGTGGCCCTCAACAGTCTCCCTCTGCTCCTGGGCCACTTTCTCCAGCACCTGTGCCCTCCAAGGCAGGAAAATTGTGTGCCTGGTCCTAGCTCCTTTATTTTCCTCTCCTGGCCCATTTTGAGGAGCAATAAACTCACACCTGAAGCTTAAATTATGACACAAAAGGTGGTATTGTAATATTTTTCATTTTAATTGCAAAATTAACGTGGAATTACAAATCTTATTAATTCACACTTATTTGGATGAACAGCCCAATAGACAGAAGTTTGAAAGTTGAGAGAATATAGATTATTTTGCAAGATATATTACCAAAGAATTTTGGAATTGGAAGATTCTTACATGAAAGGATTGTTAATGTGATTGCTTTTTAAATATTACCTATATTGGCAATTAATGATATAATATGTAATTTGGAACAACTAGTTAATTTGGTAGAATCATTTTGTCAGAATTTCTAGGAAAATAATGCTTTAAATCTTTTTAACTGATCAAAACACTTTAAAATATTTGAGAAACATCCAGCTGTGTGGAGATTGCTATCAGAAATTAGGCTCACCCAATTTTTTCTTTCCTCCATTATTCATGTGTGTGTGTGCACATGTACACACACACACACATACCGTTGTGCTCACTCTAATCTTCCAAGTACTATTAAAAACTTAAGCAGGAAGTGAATTATGTAACAGCTATTACTGTCAAACATCACACTTGTTTTGTCAGCCCTTAAAGGGCAACTATACGTCTGTGGTTATCATCCCTGCCTTCAGGCTGGGGTAAAAAATAGAAGCTTCTTAATAGAATTTCTACTTCCTCTTATTCTAACTTCACAGGTTTTTCTAAATCTCCTTAGAATGGCGGTAAGATTTCTGCCAGACCATCCACTTTTGCAAGGTAACGTTTCTTTTCAGCCACAATTCATACAATTGATTATATTGTCATTTAATGGAAAGAGGTGGTTCCTGTAATGTGCACTGGGGACCTGGATTCTTGATATAATAAATACACCTGCTGCTGTGTGCAAGGTGACCAGCTGGACGTGGCGGTTGCTGCCTGACAGCCCCACCATAGCTGCTTTCCACATCCTGCTTTGCTTCGCAGGGCAATCCTGGCCCCTCTTTATCTGTCTGAATAACTCAAAGGCAGTCCCTTCCCTCCAGAGGCCTTCCTTGATCAATTGCTTTATGATGCTAGTTTGTTTATAACAATATCACATTTCAGTGGGGAGCCAGCTGGCTACTCTTCAAATTAAGAACAGATACAGTACCTGTCTCTGCAGAGAGCAAGGAAACTGACCATTTAGATCAGCATTATTGTCCCTTTTAATTTTTAAATGACTCCTGAGATCATACGCTGCCTGCTAAGCCTTTGTTACTGGTTAATGAGCACTGTGCTGGTCAACAGAAAGCTTTGTTAACGTCCCACTCATAACTTATAAACAAATTCAGCTAGGAGAAAATTTTTGTTTAACACATGGATGCCAGATATTTGAAGAGTTCTTAGGGATTCCAAACTGGAAACACTTGTTGTGGTTAATGTGAATATCAAATCTGGAGTGACAATTAGCGTTGGACAACGCTCTAAAAGTGGGCTTGGCAAGTCCCCGTGACTCTCTGCCAGCGCATTTTTCATGGATGGCAGCAAATTACTCCCCTGCTCTTCCATTCATCTTCCTCAATTGCTGACCTGATGGATTCCAGCCCTTCTGTGTCTGTAGCGTCTTTCTGATGAAAAGGTACACGTTGTGCATAGACTGTCTAACTGATGTTTAAGCTGGTCTGATGTTTGTTAATCACAATTAAAAAAAGGGAACTCTATTAATTGGTGGTAAACTCTTGGACAGACAGTGATAATTTGAGAAACATAGTTCCTGAAATTCCAGTCATATCCTACTCGTCTGCACTTCTGCCTTTGCTTGGCTGTATTCTCTGTGAGTCACCCTGCTTCAGGTAGCATCTTCGTGTCTAGTGCAATCAGGGCAGGGCCTATGGTTTTTGGTAGAACTGGGCCTTTATCCAGCCTCTAAGGGCCCAGTCTTTAAGCTGTTTTGGTTAAAGGCTGGGCCAGTGCACAGAAAGCTAAGGTGCTGCCTATACACCACGGCTTAATGAGACCTAAATGCTCATGTATACCCCAGCATCTGTCTTAGCCTGCCTAGTGACAGAATTTCACTGCTGTAGGTAAAATCACTCCAGAAGACCCTATTTGAAAACACAACGATTAATTAGCGGGAGTGATACATTCACTCATTGGTATCTATCAGTTCATTAGAGCGAAGCCACCCTTAGATAGTGAGATGTTGCAGGCTGGTGTTGCTACAGCTGTATGATGATTAAGGTAAAATATATAAGCTTATGTCCATTGTTTTCTTAAGATTAAAAAGTACAATGTGTCATTTACAAATGGTGTTTGACTGTAATAGGGTAGTAGAGACCCCAAATGATCATGGCCTACTTAAATTAGATTTTTTTTTCTCATGAGAACTCTGGAGACAAGCAGTTCAAGGCTGATGTGGTAAGTCCACGACATCCAAGGCTCCTTTTATCTCTTGGTCCCGCCATCCTGAATGCCTCCTTGTTTTCTCTCCCCGAAGTTGCCCTGTGGTCACAGGATGGTTGCTGACTTCTAGCCATTGTTTTCACATTCCAGGTCAGAAGAAGAAAGATGTAGAGAAAGGCAAAGGGGGCACAAAATTCAAGTTCCTTTTTGGGAAACTTCACTCTATCACTGCAAATTACATATTTTTGGAAATTCCTAGGTGAGAGACAGGCTGGAAATAAAGGCGATAGGCTGGGCATATCACCACTCTAAAGGAAATCAGGGAAAAAGCAGGGAATAGGAATGTTGGCCAAGGAACTAGCATTTCCTATCACAACAGAGGAGTGCAAATTAGCGGAGGGACTCTGGTAATGTGTATTCTGCTTGGGGGAACTGTCACCTGGGGAAGAAGAAGCTGACGTGGTCTATTCAAGTTGGATGCAAAGAGACCAATGCCAGAGTTCGTGCTTTAGCTGGGAAAGTAGCCCTGCTGTCTGTCCACAGGAGTCTTGGAGGACTTCCCCCTCTTCACGCGGCAGGATCCAGGAGAGGCGTGCCAGCCTCAGCTCAGCTTGCTGCCGCCTGAAAACTTCAAAAGAACATCAGGATCAGCTTCTCATGGCATTTGAAAAGATTTGAGATTCATTCTCACCCTACGTAGACCTGAGCCACTCTTGTTACAATTACGGGTTTTGTTTCCCATATAACCTTGCTTTCTAATTCTTAGCATTTTGGAATAAGTCCTCTTATCGGTGACCATCCCTGCAGTTTCTAAATTCACTTGTAAAATGTATGTCCGACAAGGAGGAAAGAAGAACTGAGCTGCAGGGGGCTTGGCCAACCCATTCTGTGGCTCGGATATTTTCTCTCACACACCAGCCTCACTTCAGATGGGATCAGCAAATGGTTATGTCACGCCTCAGAAGTGTGATACTGTTCGCGACTCACAGAAGCAACAAATGCTTGTTCATGAATGCAGGGAATCTATCGCCTTTCTTCATTTTAAATAAAAATGATGAATCAGGATTTTCAAAAAGGCAGATACTTTCAACTGTCTACACTGGGAGCTCACCTTATTACCCTCCTAGACCATCTACACTGGGAGCTCACTTACTCCCCATCCCAGCTGTCTACACTGGGAGCTCACCTTAATATCCATCTCATCTGTCTACACCAGGGAACTCATCTTCTTACCCATATCAGTCAACACTGGGAGTTTCCTAGTTTACTTACTACTCATCTCGATTGTCTACACCTTATTCCTTATCATGATTGTCTACACTGGATAATCCACTTACTCATCATCTTGATTTTCTACACTGGGGAGTTGGCCTTACTCCCCATCTGGACTGTGCACACGGCAGGGCTCACTCTACCCTCCCTCTGGACTGTCCACACTAGGGGCTGGCCTCACTCTTCAGTAATGCACCTGACACAGAGGGGGCGGTGCCCGTAACAGTGGTAGTCACTCTGAAGTGGGAACTGGCTCCCCCACAGTGCAAATGCCTCTGGAGCTCCCAGGCAGTCCCCAGGCTCCCCCATGAGTGGGTGAGTGGTGAGGGCGGAGGGGGGAGTCACAGCAGCCCTTGGGGACCATCCAGTTTGGAATCTGGGAGACCAGCAGGTACTGCAGAGGTGCGGCTGGAGCCTGGGGGCTGAGGAGAGAGAGGAGACTGGACGACATGTTTCGAGTATTCATGGTCAGCTTTGGGGGCTGCTTACCCTTCCCTCTTCTGAGAACAGGGCTGGCCTCTGGTCTGGGAAAGGAGCTGGCCTGTGGTCTGGCTGGAGGCGGGTGTGCCCGTGCTAGGACGGTTGTGCTATTTCTGTGAATGGTGTCCCTTTGCTGGGACCTGCCCCTGCCTCCAGCTGTGAAACCTGAAGAGAGCAGACCCGTTTGTCAAGACGTCAGATGACCCGAGCGTCCCTTCCGCCTCGGGGACCAGCACCAGGGATGTCTGATAATCTTCAAAATGTGTGTTTGGCTTCCCCCTCCGAGCTAAACAAACTTTGGTTTCCCTTCCCTCTGGTCAATAGATCGTGCTTTATAGCACATCACATGATTAGAAAGAGAGAGAAACATTAGTGCAAGAGCCCTCTGTGTGGCCTCATAAAATATTAATGGATTCAGAGAGGAAACGTGAAATCAACATCCCCTCGCATGCACCGGCTTGTGCTGGGTCTGGCTTCGGCGGTGGTGAGGCCACGCGTGCTCAGAGCCTCGGCCGGGCCTGCTCCGGGGAGGATCCTGCAGGAAAGGCTGGAGTCACTGCCAGTCCAGAAAATGCTGTGTGGTGTGTGGTGTGTGTGGTGTGTGGTGTGTGGTGTGTGATGTGGTGTGTGGGTAGTGTATGGTGTGGTGTGTGGGTGATGTGTGGTGTGGTGTGTGGTGTGTGGGTGATACATGGTGTGGTGTGTGGTGTGGTGTGTGGTGTGTGAGTGATGTGTGGTGTGGTGTGTGGTGTGTGGGTGATGTGTGGTGTGGTGTGTGGGTGATGTGTGGTGTGGTGTGTGGTGTGTGTGGTGTGGTGTGTGTGGGTAGTGTATGGTGTGGTGTGTGGGTGGTGTGTGGTATGTGCTGTGTGATGTGTGGCGTGGTGTGTCACATGGTGTGGCATGGTGTGTGGTATATGTTGTGGTATGTGGTGTGTGTGGTGTGTGGTGGTGTGTGGGTGGTGTGTGGGTGGTGTGTGGTGTGTGTGTGGGTGGTGTGTGGGTGGTGTGTGGTGTGTGTGGTGTGTGTGTGGGTGGTGTGTGGGTGGTGTGTGGTGTGTGTGGTGTGGTGTGTGGGTGGTGTGTGGGTGGTGTGTGGGTGGTGTGTGGTGTGGTGTGTGGGTGGTTTGTGGTGTGTGCTGTGTGCTGTGTTGTGGTGTGATGTGTGGTGTGTGCTGTGTGGTGCATGCTGAGTGTTGTGGTGTGTGGTGTGTGGTGTGGTGTGTGGGTGGTGTGTGGTGTGTGGTGTATGGGTGGTGTGTGGTGTGTGCTGTGTGGTGTGTGTTGTCTGGTGTGCTGTGTGGTGTGTGCTGTGTGGTATGTGCTGTGTGCTGTGTGCTGTGTGGTGTGCTGTGTGTTGTGTGGTGTATGGGTGGTGTGTGCTGTGTGCTGTGTGCTGTGTGGTGTGTGGTGTGTGGTATGTGCTGTGTGGTGTGCTGTGTGGTGTGCTGTGTGCTGTGTGGTGTGTGCTGTGTGGTGTGTGCTGTGTGGTGTGTGGTGTGTGCTGTGTGCTGTGTGGTGTGGTGTGCTGTGTGGTGTGTGCTGTGTGCTGTGTGCTGTGTGCTGTGTGGTGTGTGCTGTGTGGTGTGTGGTGTGTGGTGTGTGGTGTGCGGTGTGCTGTGTGGTGTGTGCTGTGTGCTGTGTGCTGTGTGGTGTGTGTTGTGTGCTGTGTGCTGTGTGCTTTGTACTGTGTGGTGTGTGCTGTGTGGTGTGTGGTGTGTGCTGTGTGGTATGTGCTGTGTGCGGTGTGCTGTGTGGTGTGTGGTGTGTGGTGTGTGCTGTGTGGTGTGCTGTGTGCTGTGTGCTGTGTGCTGTGTGGTGTGGTGTGCTGTGTGGTGTGTGCTGTGTGCTGTGTGCTGTGTGGTGTGGTGTGCTGTGTGGTGTGTGCTGTGTGTGCTGTGTGGTGTGTGGTGTGTGCTGTGTGGTGTGTGGTGTGTGGTGTGTGCTGTGTGCTGTGTGGTGTGTGTTGTGTGCTGTGTGCTGTGTGCAGTGTGCTGTGTGCTGTGTGCTTTGTACTGTGTGGTGTGTGCTGTGTGGTGTGTGGTGTGTGCTGTGTGGTATGTGCTGTGTGCTGTGTGCTGTGTGCTGTGTGGTATGTGCTGTGTGCTGTGTGCTGTGTGCTGTGTGGTGTGTGCTATGTGGTGTGCTGTGTGCTGTGTGCTGTGTGCTGTGTGGTGTGTGCTGTGTGCTGTGTGCTGTGTGCTGTGTGGTGTGTGGTGTGCTGTGTGGTGTGTGCTGTGTGCTGTGTGCTGTGTGGTGTGTGGTGTGTGCTGTGTGGTGTGTGCTGTGTGCGGTGTGCGGTGTGGTGTGTGCTGTGTGCTGTGTGCTGTGTGCTGTGTGGTGTGTGCTGTGTGCTGTGTGCTGTGTGCTATGTGCTTTGTACTGTGTGGTGTGTGCTGTGTGGTGTGTGGTGTGTGGTGTGTGGTGTCTGCTGTGTGGTGTGGTGTGCTGTGTGGTGTGTGCTGTGTGGTGTGTGCTGTGTGGTGTGGTGTGCTGTGTGGTGTGTGCTGTGTGCTGTGTGGTGTGTGCTGTGTGCTGTGTGGTGTGTGCTGTGTGCTGTGTGGTGTGGTGTGCTGTGTGCTGTGTGGTGTGTGCTGTGTGGTGTGGTGTGCTGTGTGCTGTGCAGTGTGTGCTGTGTGCTGTGTGCTGTGTGGTGTGCTGTGTGCTATGTGGTGTGTGGTGTGTGGTGTGTGCTGTGTGGTGTGCTGTGTGCTGTGTGGTGTGCTGTGTGGTGTGCTGTGTGCTGTGTGGTGTGCTGTGTGCTGTGTGCTGTGTGCAGTGTGCTGTGTGCTGTGTGCTTTGTACTGTGTGGTGTGTGCTGTGTGGTGTGTGGTGTTTGCTGTGTGGTATGTGCTGTGTGGTGTGTGCTGTGTGCTGTGTGGTATGTGCTGTGTGCTGTGTGCTGTGTGGTGTGTGGTGTGTGCTATGTGGTGTGCTGTGTGCTGTGTGCTGTGTGGTGTGCTGTGTGGTGTGTGCTGTGTGCTGTGTGCTGTGTGGTGTGGTGTGCTGTGTGGTGTGTGCTGTGTGCTGTGTGCTGTGTGGTGTGTGGTGTGTGCTGTGTGGTGTGTGCTGTGTGCTGTGTGCGGTGTGTGGTGTGGTGTGTGGTGTGTGCTGTGTGCTGTGTGGTGTGTGGTGTGTGCTGTGTGGTGTGTGCTCTGTGCTGTGTGCTGTGTGCTATGTGCTTTGTACTGTGTGGTGTGTGCTGTGTGGTGTGTGGTGTGTGGTGTGTGGTGTCTGCTGTGTGGTGTGGTGTGCTGTGTGGTGTGTGCTGTGTGGTGTGTGCTGTGTGGTGTGGTGTGGTGTGTGGTGTGTGCTGTGTGGTGTGTGGTGTGTGCTGTGTGCTGTGTGCTGTGGTGTGTGGTGTGTGCTGTGTGGTGTGGTGTGCTGTGTGCTGTGTGGTGTGTGCTGTGTGGTGTGGTGTGCTGTGTGGTGTGTGCTGTGTGCTGTGTGCTGTGTGGTGTGGTGTGGTGTGCTATGTGCTGTGTGGTGTGTGGTGTGTGGTGTGTGGTGTGTGCTGTGTCCTGTGTGCTGTGTGCTGTGTGGTGTGTGTTGTGTGGTGTGTGCTGTGTGGTGTGTGCTGTGTGGTGTGTGGTGTGTGGTGTGTGCTGTGTGGTGTGTGGTGTGTGGTGTGTGGTGTGTGCTGTGCTGTGTGCTGTGTGGTGTGGTGTGCTGTGTGGTATGTGCTGTGTGCTGTGTGGTGTGTGGTGTGTGCTTTGTACTGTGTGGTGTGTGGTGTGTGCTGTGCGGTGTGTGCTGTGTGCTGTGTGGTGTGTGGTGTGTGCCGTGTGGTGTGCTGTGTGGTGTGGTGTGTGCTGTGTGGTGTGTGGTGTGTGGTGTGTGGTGTGTGCCGTGTGGTGTGCTGTGTGCCGTGTGGTGTGCTGTGTGCTGTGTGGTGTGCTGTGTGGTGTGTGGTGTGTGGTGTGTGCTGTGTGGTGTGTGGTGTGTGCTGTGATCTCATACTCCAATGAGAGGCGGAAGAGGGCGGATGGGCAATGTCCGTGGGTCCCGGCGTGCAGCGGAGCGTGTGCCTGGGAATCACGACCTTGAACCTCACTTGGGGCTCCCTGCAGCCTCCTCCACTGAGGCCCTGAAATACCCGGGTGTGGTTCCCTCGGACCCAGCCGGCTCCGCTGACGCTCCCTGGCTTCCCTGTGTCCTCGCGGCCGCCCCGGGCCAAGTGCTGCCAGGGTTCGAGAATTCCCGGGTGGACAAGAGCATGGACCCCAAGCCCCCTCCTTGCAAATTCCACTCGTGGGTCTCACCGCCAAGGCCACGCCACGTCCTTCCCAGCCCCTGCCCAGCCCCTGCCCAGCCCCAGGCGCCCTGCCCAGCCCCTGCCCAGCCCCTGCCCAGCCCCAGGCGCCCTGCCCAGGCCCTGCCCAGCCCCAGGCGCCCTGCAGCCTCCCTAGGGCCTGCGCTTCAGGACGGGTGCGCTTCTGACCTGCAACAGGCGCAGCGGGTCTGGAAAGACCCGAAGGTGACTTTCAAACAGTTTCGGGAGGGCGGCGCCCTGGTCGGGCACTGGGAAACCAGCTGAACCGGGAGGCAGGTGCCCCGCGTGCGGGCGGCCTGGGCTCGGGCCGGGACTGCGGGGGGTGCCGGGGAGGGAACGGCTCGCAGGGGCGCGAACCCAGGGCTGGGGGCCCTTCCTGAGTTTCAGGAGAGCCGGGCCGGGGCCCCCGCTGAGCATCTGCGCAAAGCCCGCGCCATGGCACAGGCTGGAGGCTCCGTCCGTCCCGGCCGCGGCCAACGTGCCCCTCGGGGATCGGTGGGAGATTCGGGCCTTGCGTCTCTCCCGCCCTCCCGGCTCCCTTCGGGGTTCCCCGCGTCCCGCTCTGCGGGGCTCCGTCCCTGGTGAGGCAGCCGGGCCTGGAGAGAAGGCAAAGCAGCCTCGGAAGGTCTCCTGGGAGTCGGCGGCCCCCGGAGCCCAGCCCGGCCGGGAGTCCAGAGGCGAAGCCGCAGGGACAGAGGGGCCGCTCCCAGCAGAGCAGCCCAGGCCCACCTGCCCACCGGAGGCGAAATCGTGAAGGAAATCAGGAATGCCGCAACGTAGCCAGGCCTGTGATGGGGAGGAAACACTGTGGGTTCTGAGATTTTAAAAAAAAAACCATTTTACACCTGTAATCCCAGCACTTTGGGAGGCTGAGGCGGGCGGATCACCTGAGGTCAGGAGTTCGCAACTAGCCTGGCCAACCTGGTGAAACCCCGTCTCTATTAAAAATACAAAAACTTAACTGGGCACGGTGGCGAGTGCCCTAATCCCAGCTACTCGGGAGGCTGAAGCAGGAGAATAGCTTGAACGCGGAGGTGGAGGTTGCAGTGAGCCGAGATGGCGCCACTGCACTCCAGCCTGGGCAACACAGTGAGACTCCGTCTCAAAAAAAGAAAAAAACACAACTCACACTCACATAAACACTCTTACACATGCACTCACATTTGCACACACACACTCTCTCACACTCTTGGACACACACAGACCCACACTCAAACACGTGCACACACATTCACACACAGGCACACACAACCATGCATGCATGCAGACACACACACACTTGCACACACACGCATTCTCACAAAAATCACACTTGCACATGCACTCACACATGCGCACACTCCCAAACATGCACTCATACACTCATGAGCACACATGCTCATACACACACTCACACACTCGCATACACACACATGCTCACAGACACACATGCACCCCTACACACCCATGTACATACATCCATTCACCAGGACTTACACAGAGGTGCACACACACTCACACACACCTGCACACACATTCACACATGCACTTACAACCACACACATATGCACACACATGCTCACATACACTCTTATGCACTCATGCATTCATATACTAACACATACACTCAACTTACACACTCAGACACATGCAGACTCAGACACATGACTCCCACAATCACAGACACACACACACACTTTCACACATATGAGCATGTTCACACATGAACTCACACACATTCACACACACACACTCACATACACATGCCCTCCACAAATATGCAACACAGTCACACATACACTCACACACATCCATGCACTCACACATGCACTGCCACACACGGACTCTCACACACACACTCATATACACACACTGATGCACACACACGCACTTACACAGTAATATGCACACACATGCATTCACACACTCCCCCACACACACATGCACTCACAGGCGCACACACACACATTCATGCACTCACATATGCACTCACACACATGGAGTTACATACACATGCACTCACACACGCTCATGCACTCACACATACATGCACGTATGCACTTACACACACTCATAGACACTCACACACGTACACACACTCACATACACACATGGAGTTACATACATATGCACTCACATGCTCATGCACTCACACATACATGCACATATACACTTACACACACTCATAGACACACACATGTACACACACTCACATACACACATGGAGTTACATACACATGCACTCACACACGCTCATGCACTCACACATACATGTACATATACACTTACACACACTCATAGACACACATGTACACACACACATACACACATGGAGTTACATACACATGCACTCATGCACACTCATGCACTCACACATACATGCACGTAATTACACACACTTATAGACACATACACTCACACATTTACACACACTCACATGCACACACATGGACTTACAACTCACATGCACGTGTATGCACTCACAAACAGGCACACACTCACATGTGCTTGCACACACACAGGCACACACTCACATGTGCTTGCACGCACACAGGCACACACTCACATGTGCTTGCACACACACAGGCACACACTCACATGTGCTTGCACACACACAGGCACACATTTATTGTTTGGTTTTCACATGGCGCGAAGTAACTCTACGTGGATTTTTCAGGCTTCCTTTATTCTCATGGAAATACCCGTGTTGGAATCTATGTTCCTTTGGGGTTATTTTCAAGCAAGCAGTGGTGAGTGGTGGTGTCTGGTGCCAGCGGGAGGTGCAGTCATGTTTATGTGGCCCCGAGCTGCGGCCGTGGGCATTGCCCAGAGAGGTCTATGAGATGGGATGACAGGGGTGGGGGGACCCTAGAAGAAACCCTGGAGAAAATTCCCGGGGACATCGGCTGCAGCCTCCACTGCACATAGGGCCTCGGTATTGCCCCCAGAAATGCACTCTCCAGGGGACCCCCAACACGGACCCCCGAGCTGTGAAGAAGAGGAAAGACTGGAATCCGAGAGGAAGGTCCAGTGAACTGCGATGTCAGGACACAACTGCGGACCTCTGGTGTCTGTGTTCTCACAGAGACCTCCCCTTACCAACGTGCCCAGCAGGCTTTGCAGGGTCTTGAGGCAGAAACAGGAGTTTCCCAGGTGGAAGAAGAACAAAGTGTCAGAGCCGGAGTGGCCGGGTCTGAGAGTTCACAGAAGCATTGTGACCCAGCCCAGGAGCCTGGAGAGGCTCACGAGAGGGCAGGTGGGCTACACTCGCGCAGACGGCCTGGGGGGGCGTGCAGGCAGCTCTGGAGAGTGACCACAAGTCAGGGAGGAGGGCCAGGGGCTCAGCTGGGCACAGGTGCGCAGCGGAGGAGTATGTCGGCTGTCCAAGGCATCTCACTTCCGTCTCTCTCCTGATGAGGAAACCGAGGCAGAAGTGGCTGCAGAGCCTGCCAACAGTCGGCCTTTTCCTCTCCGTGTGACTGCAGCTGCGACAACTGAAGAGAGTGGCCAGGTTCTGGGAATCCCATGGGAAGAAGAGAGAAAAGGTGTCTCCAGGAGCAGCCTGAAAGCGCACAGGAAGCCGGACACATTAAGGCTACAACAGTAACTTACGTTGCTTCCTGTATACACATAGAACTAAGGCTACAACAGTAACTCATTCCTGTATACACGTAGAACATGGTATGGACCTTGGGATTTGTTAAAAATGAGAAGACATCTCTAGTTTTCTTATGCTGGGAGATTTCTCTGGCAACAAAATAGTCTTTCTTCAGCTGGAAGGGGCTGTTGTGCTAGAGTGAATCAATATTGAGCTCATTCGACCCACAGAAGCAAAGTAAGACTAACAGGGATGGTTGCATGACTTGGATTTGTATCTTTTCCAGGGGCATCATCTGTGTGTCCATTATGACATAGTTACCCCATCGTCAGCATGTGAATTTACCACATGAAGATGGGGAAACTGATGGACCTCAGGAGGAAGGACCGAGCAGGGATGCTGGTCTCCGGGCCATGTTGATAGCTGTGCCCCGTGGCTGGGCAGAAGCTTCCCTTGCTGTCTGCGGAGATGGCTTCCCTGCCACCGCACGGTGACTGATGGTGCTTGCACATTTACTGTGCAGATGGGCAGGTTATGGGCTACACCCTGTCCCAGGACATCTGGCTGAGACACCATGACTCTCTCAGTCTAGAAAGATGATTGGGAAGCACCTGTGTGAGTGAGAGTGAGTGAGCGTCATTCTTGCACAATATTACATCCAGCTTAATTCATGCAAATATAAATCACCCACAAATGTTAGCACCTCGTCACCCACGGGACATTGCTTGTGACGCACCTCGGAACGGGGTTGGCTCTCGTGTCGGCAGGGACAGTAGATCTGAAGAGGACACTCCCAGGGAGGCTCTGCAGGTCCCGGGGTGGCCTGTGACACCGATGTGAGGCTCAGCACGATGTTCCGTGGCCGTGGGAAGTGTGGAAAACCCACTCCCCACAAGTACCACGTGTGGGCTTGGCTTTCTAAGATGAGCTTCGTTTCAATGCCTTGTGATTTGCCGATGTCAACACAGCTGCTATGCGTGTGCTGGGGAGATGCAGCAGCCCCCAGGCCAATTGTCTTGCTGGCCTCGGGTTTGAGGAGTGCTCTATAAACGTTAACTGAGTGGATTCTGAAAGAGGTGAGTCAGATGGAATCACAGAACATGATGATGTGGAAACATTAATAAAAATATGCCTTATTTTATAAACTTTTATTTACGAGTGTTCCCATTTTAGGAGCACTTTAAGAAAAGGATAATGCTCGTTTTTATGTAACAGTAAAATTAACAAAATCTTCATCCTCTGCTTTGCATCTGATAAGACCAGAATCTGTCCCTTCAGGGGCAGGAAGGGGCGTCCAGGAGCATCCAGGGGACGTGGTTGGAGGGAATTTGTAATAGCAGGGTGTTGGGTGGTGGAAATTTTCTCCTGAACCTGATCAGAGAGTGAAGAATTCCACTGTTACAAGATTTACAAGAGGGGGCACCTATATAAACCCAACCGGATATTCTGGGCATACTAAGTAGATTGAGGGAGGAAGGGCTAAGAGGGGCCCTGACGGTGACTCCTTCCTCTCCTGGAGAAGACACACAAATAGACTTCCCACTGAAGAGAAATCGACGAGGCCTGTGCCCCACACATGACTCTAAATGCACTTCTCCCTCAACCCACCATGCGCCTGGACTGCCGCATGGATCAAAAGACAGAAGAGTGGCCTGGTGTCCACTGAGCTGAGGATGAGCAAAGGCAGCCCGGTTGCTGTGGTTCACAGCGTGGCGCTTGTGCTGCCGCAAACTGTGTCGTGTGGCGCACACAGCCCCATTCCATCAGAGCAGCTGAATGTTCTGATGAAGTAAAATTGAATAAGATAACGGCGTGGTCTGTGAACATCTGCTATGCTCTCTGGACTTCAGGCCTGAACTGTAGAATGAAGGAGTGGAACACCAAACCAACGCTTGCATCCTTATAACTTCCCAAATTATTCTGTTCTGTTCTACTTATGGCCAAATACTAAAACAGAAATATTTCCATTAGATGACAATTCATGAAGATCTATTTCATGAAAATCTGACTGACTGACCTTTCTATGGGAGTTACAAAACATTCATTGCTTTAGTATCCTACCAGAAATAATGGAAAAGTTTCATGTAGAACGTAACTTCCGATTCAATTTAGATCCATCTTACTGGAAAGAGTAGCTGTGTTTACGTTTGACCAGGTGATAACTGGTGAGTCCCTGCTTACTGAGTTCAGCATGGCCAGCTCCCCTCCGCGTGTGTACGTGGCCACGTGGACATCTCGGAAAAAGTGGGGACAAACGACATTTCCAGGCAGGCCATTGTTCCTGCATTGATTTCAGCATAGTCCCACATTTGTGATAGTTTACAATATGATAATTAACGACACGTGTTTGTTTAAAGTACATAGAGCTTTCATATTCATTGTTTTGTTTGACCTCGCAGTCCTCTGGGGCAGGCAGGGAGGACGGAGGCCCCGTCTTACTAGGCAGAGTGCTCAGCGGGCCGGACGGGATCTGTACCTTCTGCCTCCTCCCCGATGGCCCCCTTCCTCTCCCGCCCCGCAGACACCTGCCTACTGTTCTCAATGTTTCCACTTTACTAGACAGCACAACCTTCCCACACCTCATGCGTTTTACGACTAATGTCCAGCCCTGGCGGCAGCACGTTGGACCCCGTCCCGCCACGTGTCTGTGACCTGAGCCAGGCTTCCAGGTTTGGGGTCCCTATTTCCTCGTTTTCCTGTTTGTTACTATGGAAATGGGGGTATTGTGGGTAGGAGTAGCAAAAATGCATGTTCCCAAAACTCCCTAATACACACGTTTAGATATAGAAGAAAAGTACACAAGAGGTGCTTTAAGTTCTTGCAAAGCAAAAAGGTGCGTATAGATGCTGGGTGGTGGCGTCATTATTAGTGATATTATTTCACTTTCTAAAGATCCAAATTACCAGAGTGTTAACTCCTTCCAACAAGGAGGACCCTCTGGTTGACAGCAAGTTGTGAGAGTTCTCCTGTGACCCGAGAAGTTCAGGGATCTTTCCCTCTAGTATCAATCATGAGGGACCCCACGATTCCTGAGTCAGCAGCACAAACGATGGCTTTGACCTCAGAGACAGACTCGATGCTCACATTCTCAGCATCCACAGTATCTCACCTCGTCTCCCAGAGACATATCTTTATTTTTATTTCGTAGTCTTTGTAAACTGTGTGATGATAATGGAAGAGGCTGGTTTTGTGCTGCTGTTAATACAAACGCACACACATGTCGAGGACCCTCAGGGACCTCCCAAGGGTGTGAGTCCTGAGGGCAGCTGCCTCAGGTGCAGGGGCCACCCGCTTCTGCCTCTTCCCATCTCCCCTCCACTCCCACAGCCCGACCCAGCCCTCAGCTTCCCTCACTGTGGCTGCAGCAGCACCTGGCAGCCCACTGCCCCGCCCCAGCCTCTCCCTGCGAGATCTTTCAGCCATCCCCGTCCTCATCTCTAGCCCCCTGTCCTCCGTCCTCATCTCTAGCCCCCTGTCCTCTGTCCTCATCTCTAGCCCCCTGTCCTCCGTCCTCATCTCTAGCCCCCTGTCCTCCGTCCTTATCTCTAGCCCCCGTCCTCCGTCCTTATCTCTAGCCCCCGTCCTCCATCCTCATCTCTAGCCCCCTGTCCTCTGTCCTTATCTCTAGCCCCGTCCTCCATCCTCATCTCTAGCCCCCTGTCCTCTGTCCTTATCTCTAGCCCCGTCCTCCGTCCTCATCTCTAGCCCCCGTCCTTGTCTTTAGCCCCTGTTATCTTCAGAGGCCTCAGGTTCTTCGTTGCCTCCAGCCCTGTCTTCTGTCTGCCACCCTCCCCCAGCCTCCCTCCTTGCGGGGTTGGATTCTGTTAGACCCTGTCACTCATGTGCAGTCGCCACCCAGGTTCTTCTCCCACCAGCAGCTCTCCCCAGCTGCACCTTGGTGTCCCCACGTTGATGGCAGGTGTGGACAGTGATGGGTCTTGCCCACAGAGTGTTCTTGTCACCCTCTGAGTATTTCTGTTGACAAATCCAGAGGCCGCATGCAATCTGGAGTCCAGTGACGGAGTGAAGTCCACGCTCCCTTTCCACCGACCACAGCCTCACCATGACCTCTGTGACAGAAGTCTTGAAAGCTGTTGCACTCCTGCCATCTCCACCAGCTCCACCCTCCTCCTCCTCCCCTCTTGTCTCAACCTCTCCACAGCTCAGCCTCCTTACATCCGAGTCCTTCCAGGCCACACAGGGTCACCACACAACCCTGCTAAAGCACCACTCAAGTCACACCACTGCCCTGCTCCAGAACCTTCAGTGGCTCCCTACTGCTGGTACTAAAGTGGCCTTAAATCCAAGGCAGTCCACAGCTTACCTCAACCCTCTCATGAACGTTTGTCCCCGTCATCCTCCAAACTGTTTGTGCTAACGAGGCCATTCTATTCTTTTCTGTTTCCCAAGCTCCCTGAACAATTCTGCTGTAGTCTCTGCAGGAGGCAGGCCCATAAGCGATCAAAATCCAGGGTCATTAGGGCTGACATCGGGGTCACACCAGGGTGCGTGTGCATCCTCCTCCTGGAAATGCCAGGTGGGCTTCCTGGAGGAAGTGGCATCTGACTCGATAGACTTACGTGGAGTTACAAATCCTTGTCAGCAAGTCCAGGGCTGGCTAGAGGGTCTTGCCCATGTGCTAATGAAAACACGGGCAGAGAGGTCCCCAGGGGGCTGTGATTCTCTTTCTGAGCCCTCCCTATCACGGCTGGGGACTCTGAGATCCTGTGTGAAGTGGGCTGTGGATAGGCTGCCAGCTAGAGGCTGTGGAAGGGACGCCTGGCAGGCAGCCCAGCTTCCCGGCAGCTGTGGAATCCTTTAAGGAATGTAAGGTTGGCCAGCAGATGCCGCAGAGCCCCTCCTCAGGGGTCGTCCTACCTCTTCGTTAACACTCCCCTGGGGCCTCTGGGTCTCTGGGTGTTTTCCTCACGGTTCAGGCATTTGGGAGCACAGGCAGGGCTGCGCTGTCCTCAGTGATAGCACTTACCTCCCCCGTTGGCCATGGCAGGACTGTTTACACCACAGAAATTGGCACACACTGCACATCAGCTTGTGTGAGAGTGTGTGTGTGTGTGTTTCTGAGAACTCGTTTTCAGCCATTCACCAGCATACATGGATTTGGGGTTTTCTGTGAAATGTGGTCTGCAGGATCCCCGCTGGCATGCGGCCCGAGAGCTGATGGCATCGGTTGGTAAGTCCAGCTCATGGGCTTCCAAGGAAGCGGCCTCCTCGGGGGCAGACGCCTCTCCTGCTTATACCCTCAGGAGGGGCCCTTACAGATACACCACAGTACCAGCGCCAGGGCCTGGCTGTTTCTCTCGGAATGCTGGTTCTCACAGCGTGTCCCCACAGAGAGAGGTGCAGGGCGGAGGCGTCAGTCCAGGTCCGCACTCCTGCTCCCCCAGAATGCAGTGACTTTCTTGGAGATAATGAGGCTCGTCCCAGAGGGGAAGAAACCGTACTGCGGTGCTGGAGGTGAGACGCCTGGATAAGCCATGCCACGCAGGGCACCGGTGCCTGGGCCGAAAGCAGCCGCCCTCGGGACGAAGAGTTCACTTTGCGTTGTCCCTCCTGAGCTCAGGGACCATAACGCGTGCCAGGAGGTTTCCTAGAAAATCCCGTCTCTGTTCAGGTATTACCCTGCATCCCACTTTAGGAAAGGAACAAGAAATGACAAAAAATCAACACTTGAAAATAATTTCCACTTGTTCTTATTGTTTGTGCTCATTACTACTTTGTTTTAACCAGCGTTTAGCAGCTAACAGTGTAACTGCTCATTTTAGCAGTTAAATTTAGTTTTAGACAGTTTTTAGGATGCCCAGCAACGTCAATTTGACAAGTCTACTGTTAAAATAACTGTTTAAGCACTACATTTATAGTGGAAAACATTCTTTGTCATTGCTAAATTGACTCATTTTAGCTGCTATTTATTGTCAAAAACTTTTTAAAAAAAATTACAGAGTAAGAACATAGCAGTTCCTGTAACTTCGAAATTAAGTCACTCAAATTTTTGGATTACGTAGAAACATTGCATTTTAAGCAGTTCCTATTAAAAAGTGGGAAAATCATGTATTACATTTACAGTGAGGACTTTTAAACTGATTTATAGTGAAACCGAAAATTTACTGTGTGTGGCTGGACACCCAGATGCGAGGAACTTGACCTGAAGGTCTCGTCGAGCTTTCCTTCCATTTCAAGGAGTCGGTCGAGAATACTGTGTCTTTATTGCTGTTATAGAGAAGTAGATTTACCTCCAGAGGGGAGAGTTAATCACAAACATTAGCATCATTGATAATGAATGCTAAATGTTAGAGATCATTGTATCACTGACAGATTTTCATATTAAGAAGGGTAATACATTATTTGTTTCTGCGGAAATCAAGCAATATGGAATTTTCTTTTTGAGACATTATCTTGCTCTGTTGTCCAGGCTGGAGTGCAGTGGCACAGTCACAGCTCATTGCAGCCTCAACCTCCGGGGTCGAGGGATCCTTCCGCCTCAGCCTCTGGAGTAGCTGGGACCATAAGTGTATGCCACCACGCCCAGCTAATTGTTGCATTTTTTGTCGAGATGGGGTCTCACCATGTTACCCAGGCTGGCCTCCAACTCCTGGGCTCAAGATATCTGACCGCCTAGGCCACCCAAAGTGCTGGGATTTATAAGTGTGAGCCAATGTACTCTGTTGTGGAAAATGTTTTAAAAATTAAGTGTGCTGTAAGGTAAGTTTAGTAACATCTTTGATTATATGACCTATTATATAATATATAAACTACTGTATATGTTCTGTTACATATATAGTATTGACATTACATATGTATATATACATCTCCTGCTTAGAATCTTGTGCTTTGATTTCTGTGGCACTGCACCATTTGTGTGTACAAATGCAACTTTGATCAAGTGTCTTCCTTTTTAAAAACTTTTAAAACTTTGAATTAGTAAATAATAATTTTAGACCATAGGTGTCCCCAGTTGTCAATCAGTTGTTCTGATTCCATTAACCTTTATCTTTGTGGGAGATTCAAGTGCTTGTAGCATTTTCACAGCAGGAAATGATGTCATTAGACATTACCGTAAGTAACTGTGCAGTTGGTCATCGCAAAGCAAAGCGTTCTTCATTTTAGCAATGAAATGAGGAAACAAGCAGGTTCCTTACTCAAACCGCACCGGTAATCTCAGGGGGAAATGAAAGAAATCCCGGCATGAGTTATGGGTGTTCTGCTGTGTTTAGAGAGACATTCCAAGGGTTGCAGATAGGTTGGATTTCATGCCAGCTTTGGTGGCCTCTTTATATCACTCTTTAAAACTGCCCAGATAGCTTAGCACTCCTGGCTTTAGGAAACCAATGGCGCACTTAGAGGCTTTCCTCTTTTCTCCGTCCTGTGGCAGAGGAAACAGCTCAGCTTTGAGAAGTGGTGGCATTAGGATCTCCAACTCAGCTGTCATATCTCTAAGTCTTTACTGGGCACCTAGGACCTGAGCCAGGCTGGGTCTTGCACGCTGGTTCTGTGAAGGATGCGTGGCGCAGGGCAAAGCCTCGCCCAGGTTGGGTGGATGAGTGTGCAGGTGTGTAGATCAGTCACCTTGTGCATTCCATCAGGTGCATTGCAGAGGAAGGAACCCAACAGAATGATGGGAAACAGCAGTGAAAGGTTTAAGACTTTTATGAGGAGAAACTAGAGAAACTTTTCTAGAGAAATAGGCTTTTAAGGGAAAGCCAGTGGTTTTCCCCCCTTTTTGGTAATAAAAATTGGAAGAATGATCTTTGAGTGAGCAGCAGAAGAGATTTTGGTGAGAATTTGTGGATAGTCACGGGAATCATTGTGTTTTCATAGCAGGTACTTGGTCACCGAGTGGCACCTAAGAGTCTGAAGCTTGTCTTCTGGTGATGCCATCAGCTGGATCTGATTTTACGGTTAAAAAGCAAAAGAACAAACAAACACCAACTCCGGGCCGTGGCTGTTTCACGGCCGTCTGTCTGCACTGTGCAGATGTTCCTGCCACACGGGGGAACCTGCCTTGACTCCATGTCAGTAGGGGCTGTTCACACAAAGGAACCAAGAAATATACCAGCATCCCTGCTTCTCTGAGTGCTAGTCGGGGACGGTCAGTTTGAGAGATCTTGTGCATCCCCAGAGGCCGTGCTCCCCTGTCCCCCAGAGCCTGGGTGTCAGATGGTCTCCGCCTCTCCGGTACCCCTTTCCATCCTGTACAGAACACTGACCCTGGCGTCCCTGCCGTCTGTGGCCCCGTTGCTCCCTGACCTCCCTGATGGCACCGTGATCTCCTGCAGGGCAGGGGCCGTGCTGTGACTTTGCCTGGAGCCTCCAAGCCCCGCGCAGAACCCACAGGGGGTGTTGACTCAGCAGGCCCACAGCGATGCGTGACTTAACGAAGTCGCTTTTAGCAGAAGGTGAGATAATTTGAACACAAGTCTGCAGTTTTTCCTTCTAACACCGTGAAATCTGTGACACAGACCGAGAAAGTGCCATCCCTGCCCTGACATTCCAGTCCACTAACAAAATAACCTCTAGCAACCTCAGTAAACAGAGCAGGCCAGCGTTCTCACCTAGGCTGACGTACTAGGGAAACCAGCAAACGCACCCAGGGCCCTGCAGCCTGAGCTCCTCCCTACCCCTCACCCCGGCTCACGTCCACCCCATCCTGACCCTGCATGTCATCTGGAAGCTCTAGTTACTCCCACAGAGCTTAGCTGTGTGAAATCTACAGACCAACTCCAGCTCCATGTGCAGGCCTAGTTCTGCAGAAGTATATGATCATGATAAACTTAAATGCAGGCTCAAACAAAGCAACTCTGTAAATATTTCAGTGTGCCCACCTGTTCAAATTATCCACCACAATGAGGTCGCCATCCCGCCCGGCTCTCTTTCTCTACTTTTTGTGCTATTGTTCCCGTTTAACAATAGATGCAAGTTAATAAAACCCAAGTAAAGATGGGGGGATGCAGTTTGTAATGATTCAGATAGAATATCCAATCATGAATAATTAGCATAATGAGTATAAATGTTTCGTGAGGAATTTGGAGCTGTCCTGTGCCCCTGATGTCTAATGAGCTTCCACACATGACTCCTAACTGTGCTGCTGGCCACTGCCTCATTTTGCAGCGCCTCTCGAACATTGTCTGAAACAACAGATTAAAAGTGAAAGGAAAATAAATCTTGAGATCTCAAAACCACGAAGGACATTCCTGCGGACCAAGGACAGGCAGAGCGCATAGTCGTCCCTCTGCTCACGTGAGGCGAACGTGTATCTGGGCTCCCTCCGCCCTATTGCTTCATGAAGCCAGATGAAAGCATGAGTGACTCTTCCTGTAAATTTTACAATCAGCGAGTGACGAATCGGAAACTCAAAAGAATGTAACCGTTTGTCTGTTATCTACCCGTGACCTGGAAGCCCTTCTTTGCTTCGAGTTGTTCTTTCTGGACAGAACCGATGTCCATCTTACATATGTTGATTGATGTCTGATGTCTCTCGAAAATGTATAAAAGCTCGCTGTGCACCGGCCACCTTGGGCACCTGTCATTAGGACCTCCTGAGGCTGTGTCATGGGTGCGTCATTAACCGTGGCGAAATAAACTTTCTACATTGACTGAGATCTGTTAATTTGGGGTTAACAAAAATATACCTGTGGAAAGATTTAAATAAAAATATTAGCCTGCATTTCTACTTTGGTTTACAGTGCTCACAAACGCGGTTCCAGTTTTTTATTTAATTAATACGACTCACTAGTAGTTTCAGTCACAGGCCGATCTCATTTTATATCCGCCTTCTGAACCCATCGGTGTTCTTGGTCGAGCACCTGGCTGGCAACGAGCTGGGACCCCAGACATGGGAGTGGTTTGAGGTGTAGACACAGCCCCAGCTTCAGATGGGAGAACAAGCATTTGGAATTCAGATAATTTCAAACAGACCTGCACATACCCCTCCTTTGAGGAAATGCTTTCCCCACATACTTACAGGACTAACTGACCAATGAAACACATTCAGGAGGAGTGAGTGCTTGATCTCAAACTCTCCAACGAAGCTGCCCTGTGCTCTTCTGTTTCATAGGTTTCCAAACACGTGTTCCACACTCGGATGAAGCCACTGTGGCTGCCTCGGATTTGCTTCCTGCAGGTGTTTGCTTCCATCCGTGGTTTGGCAGAGAACCGAGGACCATGTTTCCAGCACGTCTTGCTCCTCTTGCTGGGGTCCAGACACTTACTCAGTCAGAAGCATTAATATTGTCAGATATGTGGTGCTTGATGATGCCTGAAAGTTATTTCATTTGAGGCCATCGCAGGTGAACCTCCCAGGGAGGGTGTCATCTGTGCAGAACGACCCCCGGGAGCTGGTGCTTAAGTGGACCCTGCTTCCATTGTGTCCTAATCCAGGTACAACAGGTACCTGCGCCAGGTGGGGAAACAGAACCAATAGAAAATGCACACGCATGCTCTTGCGCACGTGCGCACGCACACACACACACACAGAGGTTATGAGGAATTGGCTTAGGAAATTGTTGAGGCTGAGGAGTCCCAGGATGGGCTGTTGCAACCTGGAAACCCAGGAAAGCCAAAAGTTCCAGTCTTACCTGAGGAACAGGTGAACCAATCGGGTGAATCCTGGTCCAAGGGCAGGAGAGGACGCAGGTTCCAGCCCAGCAGTCAGGCAGGAAACGGGAGTTTCTCCTTCCTCCGCCTTTTGTTCTGTCCATGCCCCGAAGCATTGGAAGGTGCCGGCCGCTCCACAGAGGGTGGACAACTTGACAGGGTCCACTGATTCAGATGCTGATCTCTTTCAGGAACACCCTCACAGACACACCCTGAACGATGTCTGACCTGGGCACCCGGTGTCAGTCAAGCTGACACATGGAATGAACCATCATCATAGAGGAATTTCCATAGAAGGACTTCCATGGAGGATCGTCCATAGAGGGAGCTCCATAGAGGAACTTTTATAGAGGGACTTCCATAGAGGGTATTCCATAGAGGGACTTCCGTAGAAGGAACTCCATAGAGGAACTTTCATAGATGGACTTCCATAGAGGGAATCCCATAGAGGAAATTTCATACAGGGACTTCCACAGAGGCACTTTCATAGAGGGACTTCCATAAAGGGACTTCCATAGAGGATATTCCATAGAGGGAGTTCCAAAGAGGGAATTCCGTAGGGTACTTCCATAGAGGAATTTCCATAAAGGGACTTCCATACAGTATTTCCATGGAGGGACTTCCATAGGAGATTTCCATAGAGGGACTTCCATAGAGAGGCTTCCATAGAGGGACTTCCATAGAGAAACTTCTGTAGAGGGATTTCCATAGAGGATCTTCCATAGAGGGAGTTCCACAGAGGAACGTTTTTGGAGAGATTTCCATATAGAGGCTTCCATATAGGGGCTTCCATAGAGGGACTTCCATAGAGGGATTTCCATAGAGGGATTTCCATAGAGGAACTTTCATAGAGGGACTTCCCTGCATCTTCTCAGGCTTTCATCTTAAACCTTCCATAGTAGATAGATGTTAATTCAACTGTTCTACCATGCAAGCTGGAAAACGGATTCCTAGCTTGCAAGGACCTTGAGCTTAGAGCCCAGGGCATGGACCCAGACTCTCCAGAAGCCTCTCCAGCTCTTGGCTGGCCCTGCCCCATCCTTTCAGGCCATGAGGTGGGGATACGCTGGCCCTCGGGGGACCTCCCTGCCTCTCAGCCATGGTGGTTGTCACCTGTGGTAAACGGAAGAGCGGGAGCAAGTGGGATGTCCTCGGGCACGTGCCCTACACATGCACACGGTGCAGCTCACAGTGCGAGTCTGACGGGAACTGCAGGAAGAGGAGGTGGGAAGAGCACAGGGCCCTCCACAACCACTGCTCCAGGGGTAGGTAAGGCCGAAAACCAAACCTGAATGTTGAGTTCAGAGTAAATCAGGGGCCTGGAGAGTTTGTCTGAAACTGAATTTTTGTGAGATTCTAGCAAAGAGTGAAAAACAGAGGCAGGCAGGTGGATGTCCAAATACTCAGTCCAGCTTGGAATTCACTTTTTTCTCCTCCGCTTTGGAAAACCTTCCAAGCAGGTTTTCAGCTGCTTGGGTTGGATGGTTATTAGGCATGATTTACTGGGTAGCTTCTCAGAAATGTCATCTCTGCATCTTGGACCATGTTTGCCAAGGAGCAGTTGGGATGCGGGCCCGTAAAACCACCCACTGGGTCTGACCCAGTGTGGCCTTGGGACGCAGGCAAAGAGGAGTGTCCCAGTGTCACTGGGGGACGGGTCTGACCCAGTGTGGCCTTGGGACACAGGAAAAGAGGAGTGTCCCTGTGTCACCGAGGGATGGGTCACCCCCTCTTGGCAGAGCCAGCTCAGGGATTTTCAGGGTCAGACCTGTCTCCATGCGGACTTCCAGGCAGCCGCTCATTCCTGAACCTGTGCCCCGTTCGTCACATGTGCTGACCACGTGCCCTTGAGTGGGAAGCTGTGCAATCTAAAGGCATTGTCAAAGCTCACTTAGGTCTGGCAGACGTCTTCCTTTAACGCCTGAGAATAAGACTCTGCAGTTCAGGATGGTTTAAAACAAACTAAAAAAACCCCTGTATCTCCATAATCCTTGGCTTCCCCGTGCTCCAGGGGACTGGAAACAGCTGCTTTTCTTCCTAAGGATTCCTTCAGGTGAGTTAGAATCCTTTGTAAAATTTTCCCGAGGAGCGAGCCTCTCTCCTGCTGATCAGAGGCCGCAGAACCAAGATGCTGGAGGTGGCAGCCGGGAGGTGCAGGTTCCCAGGGCCTGGACTTCCATGGCCCCAGGGCAGAGGCAGCATGATGCTGAGAGAGCTGCTGTTTACAAGGTGACGACCACATCCTGGCCTAAATGCACTCCCGTCCCAGGGGCAAGGTGTTAATTAGTGTGGGACACTCAGCGGTGGAGGGGACAGGAAGTGCCCCTGAGTGATTAGGGATCTAATGACGGCGCCTGGGAGCGGAATGCTTTGCTGCACTGCGGGCTGCCTTCCCTGAGCCTGAGCTTAGTGTTTTGTGAACGTGCGACAGAAGTGGCCATACGGAAACGTAGGTAGCTTCTTTTTCCTTCTCCACTGAAACACTGGCTTTATTCAGTGACTGCCCTTCCTGGAGTTGGAGTTGACTGAACTGTTCAGTGATTTTCCATCTCATTTCCAAGCGACAGGAAGCCGGGTTTTCCTCTGTGTACGTATTTCTTCTGGACTTCTCTTACAACCTGGGGTGGCCTGAAGAGAGTTTGAGAGGCTGAGATGAAGAGTTTTACTCCTTTTGTCCTCATGCAGCGTGGAGAAGCATGACTGAGATGGAAACCACAGGATCCCTCTGGACTGCTCTGCCTTCCCCCGAGGAGCCCCTTTCATTGCCTCCACCAAGGAGCCAGTGCTGTGACGGAGGATGAGGCAGGGAGAGCCCTCTCCTTCCCCATTCCTCCCTTTGGTATCACATTTATTAGGGTCCACACCTGGGAGTCTTACTGGTGATGAAGAAATGCTTTTCAAGATTTACGTAACAGCAGTTACTGACTGAACACTGTCACTCACAGCAACGACTTACTGAGAGGCTACACTGTGTGCTCGGGGTGACCAAAGGTACCCAGACACCAACCCTGCCCAACGGGGGCTTCATCCCCGGGCTACGAAGGCCAGATTCACAGGAAAGTGTCGGTTACAGACAAGGACGTGATGAGCTTCAAAACGCTGCTGCGATCCCATGGAAGGTGGCCCGGGTTCAGCACAGACATGACCACTTCACGGATGGGGAAGTGAAAAGCTGAGTGGACTTTAGGACTTTGGCACCAGTCGGGACATGGCGTCTGCCTTGCTGTGTCCAGAACAGGGACAAAGAACAGGTGGGCACCTGGCCTGGGCATGGCTCTGCAGTCACCCAAGGACCTCTTTCTGATGAGGAACCGCATGGTGGTCCATTACCTGGATGGCTTCATCCAAATGGGGCAGGATGGACGAGAGGAGGCCACCACAGTGAGATCTTGGCGAGACACAAATGCCCAGGGGATGGGAGATAAACCCTGCAAAGATTCAGGGCCTTGTCTCTTCACTGAAGCTTTTTAGGAGTCGCGTACCAGGGTAGGCTGGAGTCTTCTCTCTGGGTGAGAAATGAATGGCTGCATCTTACAAACATCCGCTGACAACACAGCTGCAGACTGTGTGGGCCTGGCAGGAAGGGCTCGGCAGCAGGTCAGGCTGCAGGTCGACCTTCCCTCCTATGGTGCTGCAGCTATTGATGGGGGACTCTGGTATAGAGTTTGTGGCAAGCTGGATGAGGAGATGCAGGCATTCAGGCATTGGAACAAGGCTGTGCACCTGCAGCAGAGGATTATCTGCTTTCCAGAGTCAGCCCTGGCATGTAGGTGAGCCCAAGGTACTGAGGGACCCTGTCCTCACCCTGCCTATCATGAGCCCACCAGGACAGGCACCCACTGTCCATCTCGAGATGGAGCAGGACATCTGGATTACGCTTGAACAGGACCAGAGGGCGTGAGGAAGCTCCATGATTGTGGGCACACACCCCCAAGACTCCCCCAGTCCCTCCCCCAGCTCCTAGAGCCAGCTGAGTGCAGAGAGGAGCCCATACTTGGTTCCTGGGGGCCAGCTCGGTGCAGCGGTCCAGGTGTGTATCACCTTAGTGTCCACCAGAGGGAAGCTTTACCCACCGTGCAGGAATCACTGGGCAGCCACAAGCCCATGGGCATCAGCTGGTCTCTGGTATGGTGGACACAGGAACTAGAAGGCTCCAACCTAAGCCCTTTCTTTTAATCTCCTAAAATACTCCTGGGGGCCTCCATGTTTTAAGTATTCATTCATCTGTTCACTCATTTATTCAAGAGATATTTAATGCAAGTGCTGGGGATTGGTCAGCATGCTTACTTAGTAAATATGACCTAGTGACATTGGTGAACCAATGCATTTGTATGGAATTAGACAACATAATAAAAAATAAGACCAGAAAATCAAGATATGATGGTTAAAAATGAAGCTTGCTTTTCCTGGGTGGAAATTCCTGCACAGACTGAGCAGAATGTTTGAAGTGAGACATGTGACTATTCTGCAAAATCATCTGTTCTAGAAGGGAGAAAAGAGAATGCTCTTTTATGCACTTTATTTGTTTAAGAGAGATTGGTTTATGAACATCAAACGACAGAAGCCATTAAAGCTGTTTTTGGTTCTATTCACGTAGGGTGAGGTTGTAGGATCTGTTTAAATGGAATTTTGTTGGTAGGAGAAGGCAGTACTTTCCCCAAGTGAATGGACCACATTTTCTTTCCTCTACTTTCATTTTGCTTTCTCTCTTGAGTGTTTGGTGCCTAGAAATGGACAAATTCCAACAGAAGCTGAATGTTAGTGCATTCTTTCCCAATTGAGATATAATTCACATACTGTGAAGTGTACACTTTTAGGGTGTACAATTCAGTGACACTGAGTAAATTTCAAAGTTGTGCAGTCTTTGCTACTATTGATGCCAGAACATTTAATCACCCTCCGCCTAATAAGCCTGGTACCCACTGGCAGTTATTCTCCACTTCCAGTCCCTAGCATTTATTATCTCCTTCCTGAAGTTCGGCTGAACTTATTAGTTTTAATTGTTTTTTGTTCTTTCTGTGTGGGTATGGATCTTCAGGATTTGCCTTATGTAAATAGGAATAGCCTTCCGTTTTTGTTCTCCAATCTGGGTGTCTTTTATTTCTTTTTCTTACCTAATCACCCTGGCCAGAACTTCTAGTACAATGTTGATTGAAGGTGGTGAGAGCAGACATCCTGGTCTTGTTTCTGATTTCGGGGGAAAACTTTTATTCTTACCATTAGATATGAGGCTGTGAGTTTTTGTAGATGTCCTTTGCCAAGTTGAGAAAGTTGTGTCCCATTTCCAGTTTGTTGAGCGCTTTTATCATTAAAGAGTGTTTGATGTTATCAAGTGCTTCTTTTGGGAAGGGTGTCTATTGAGACAAGTGTGTGTGTTTTTATCTTTATTAATATGGTACTGCATCACCAATTGATGTTTGCCTGTTGAGCCATCCTTGCCTTCCTAGCACTATTCAGCACTGATGCTTTTAGTACTTAGATGACAATATAGCTGCTGTAGCCTTCTCCTACCCTAGTTAAGACATTATTCAAACATGGTAAGCAGAACACAGAGAAAACTACTCATGAATACATTAATACTAGTTTGGAAACCAGGTAGTTTTTGGTTGCTGAAAAGTATTCAGACTTCTTGTTGAGGCTCTGGGGCTTTTCTCTCTATAGCTATGTCTTTAATCATAAATGTACATACAAAATAACTGATGGACGCTAATAATAACCAGTATTTATTAAAATCTTACATGAGCTTCATTTGTTCCCATAATACCCAGTGGGTTAGTTATTAACAATACCATTTTACAAGCCACGAAACTAAGACTTGGCAAGGCTCCTCAATAAACTTAAAACTACAACTCTTTGACATCAACGCCAAGTCCTGTTTCTTTCTGTTTTTTGAAAAATTTCAACTTTTCTTTTAATATATAGATTAAAGGGTGCATGTGTAGATTTGTTGCAGGGGTAAATTGCATGATGCTGAGGCTTGGAGTCCCAATGATCCTGTCACCCAGGTGTAAATGTAGTACCCAACAGGTGGTTTTTCAGCCCATGCCTCCCAACCTCCCTGTCCCTTCTAGTGACCCCCACTGGTATTCCCACCTTCAAAATTGTGTGTATCTGATATTTAGCTCCCACTGGTCAGTAAGAACATGTGGTGTTTGATTTTCTGTTCTTGTGTTAGGCTGCTTAGGATAAAGCCCTCCAACTCCTTCACGTTGCTGCAAAGGGCATATTTAGTTCTTTTTTATGGCTGTGTAGTATTCCATGGTATATAGGTACCATGTTTTCTTTATCCAATTCACGTCGATGGGCATGTAGGCTGAGTCCATGTCCTTGCTGCTGTGAATAGTGCTGTCATGGACATATAAGTGCAAGTGTCTTTATGATAGAATGAATTATTTTCCTTTGGTATATACCCAGTAGTGGGAATGCTGGGTGAATTGGTAATTCTATTTTAAGTTATTGAGGAATCTTCAAACTGCTTCCCACAGTGGCTGAACTAGTTTTCATTCCCACAGACACTGTGTAATGGTCCCTTTTCTCCACAGCCTCTCTCATATTTTGACTTTTTAATAATAACCATTTGGACTGGCATGAGATGATATCGCATTGTGGTTTTGTTTTGCATTTCTCTTGATGATTAGCAATGTAGAGAATTTTTTCATATATTTGTTGGCTGCTTGTGTGTCCTCTTTGGAGAAGTGTCTGTTCATATCCTTTGCCTATTTTTAAATTGTATTGTTTGGTATTTTGCTTCTTGATTTAAGTTCCTCATAGATCCTGGACATTAGACCTTTGTCAGATTTATAGTTTGCAAATATTTCCCCCCATTCTGTAGGCCGTCTGTTTACTCTGTTGATAATTTCTTTTGCTGTGCAGAAGCTCTTTAGTTTAATTAGGTCCCACTTGACAATTTTTCTTTTTGTTGCAATTGCTTTTGGGGACATAGCCAAAAATTCTTTGCCAAAGCTAATGTTGAGAAGAGTGTTTCCTAGGTGTTCTTCTAGGATTTTCATAGTTTGAGGTCTTGCATTTAAATATTTCATTCATCTTGAGTTAATTTTCATATACGGTGAGCAGCAAGGATCTGTTTTCATTCTTCTGCACATGGCTAGTCAGCTATCCCAGCACCATTTATTAAGTAGGGAGTCTTTTGCTATTGCTCATTTTTGTTGATTTTGTTGAAGATCAGATGGTTGCAGGCGTGTGGGTTTATTTCTGGGTTTCCTATTCTGTTCCAGCGGTTTTTGTGTTTTTTATTGTACCAGTATCACGACCAAGCCCAGTTTCCAACCATTAGGAGAGGGCTGGCCTCTGCATTTCTTTACTGTCACGAGGTGGTGTTTACCGTAACATGCATACCTAATGTGTTCGGGAGGGAGTTGGGAGGGATTGCATCCCACTCGCACCTACATCCCACCTACACCTATGTCCCACCCACATCAGTGAGGGAGTATATCCCACCCACACCCAGTGAGGGAGTATATCCCACCCACATCCAGTGAGGGAGTATATCCCACCCACACTCAGTGAGGGAGTATATCCCATCCACATCCAGTGAGGGAGCATATCCCATCCACATCCAGTGAGAGAGTATATCTCATCCACATCCAGTGAGGGAGCACATCCTACATACACCCAGTGAGGGAGTATATCCCACCCACACCCAGTGAGGGAGTGTATCCCATCCACACCCAGTGAGGAAGCACATCCCACCTACACCCAGTGAGGGAGCACATCCCACCGACACCCAGTGAGGGAGTACATCCCACCCACACCCAGTGAGGGAGTACATCCCACCCACACCCAGTGAGGAAGCACATCCCACCTACACCCAGTGAGGGAGCACATCCCACCGACACCCAGTGAGGGAGTACATCCCACCCACACCCAGTGAGGAAGCACATCCCACCTATACCCAGTGAGGGAGCACATCCCACCCACACCCAGTGAGGGAGTATAACCCACCCACAGCCAGTGAGGGAGTATATCCCACCCACACCTAGTGAGGGAGTGTATGCCACCTACACCCAGTGTAGTTGGGGCTGGGACGAGGGACACCTGGAGCACCCACAAAGGCCACAGAAAGAGCTCACTGGGCTGGAGCACTGGGTGTGGAAGGAAGTGTGCAAACACTCCAGAAAATCCAGTCAACCCATGATTCCTCTGTTCTCCCACTCTCAGCTCTTATGTCTCCATTGCTTTTTCTGACACCATGCTCCAGTTCTCGGATGGGTGGTTGGAATTCCAATTTAGGAGACGTATGATTGCCTTTTAAAGTATCAGCTTCAATAATCCTTCATAACAGTTCTCTCGGAAGGGACCAAGTTACACCAAGTCCTTTCTTTGCTCTCTCTTTTCCGGTGGTCACAATACACTTCTCTCATCCATTCTTCATGAACATGTCCCTTCACCAAAATGGTCACGTGCCCACTCTGTGCCAGGGCTTATGCAAGGCCTGGGAACGTGAAATAAGCTGTGGCTGGCTTGTGCCTGTGGGTGGATGGGCGTGCACATGTGGCACAACAAGACATGTGGCCTCCAGAGTGGAACTGACCACACCTGGGTGCTGTGTGTGTAGGGGTCCTTTCTTTGGTGGGGTGTGGAGGAAGCCCGCAGTGGGGGGGTCATCGCTGCAATGATTCTGGGCTTATCACCTGATCTGTGGGTTGTAAATTCCTTTTGCTTGTCCTGATTCACTCTTCTGTCCCTCAGTGACTGACACTGCCACCAGACCCTGGAAGGAAAGGAACAGAAGTAGCTGAAATCCAAAGCACATGCGTTCAGAGCTGAGTTGAAAACCACAGCGGAATGCCATCAGGGTATCTGTGGATGGTTTCTCAGTGGTCTCTGCTCAGGGTCCCCCAGCTTTGTGTTGACTTTGTGTTTCACGAGGACATCATATACCTGCTTGGTGGGGAGCCAGTGTCCTCATAACCATGAGCTCCTGCGTGTCCCTCTCCCAAACAGAATGCTTGAGTGCAGGGAATTGTTTGTGAAACAGGGGCTGAGTTTTCCGTCTGGTTCTGAGACCTCGTCGTAAGGAAAATTGGGTGCAGAGGGTGGGTCTCCTGCCAAGTCCGAGCCCAGCCCAGGGTCACCACTCCAACCTCTTGCCAGCAGCTGGTGTGGAGTTAGCTTTTCCTGTAGGACCCAGCACGGCGGCACGTCCGTGAGATCCCTGGCAAGCAATAGGGCTCTGTCGTTTTCCCGTCTCTGGCCAGGGTCAGACCCAGCAGCTCTAAATTCATGACATTCCCTGTGTTTCTGCTCTCTAGCTCATAATAAGCTGGTAGCTTAGCCACCTCTTTTTTAAATTGGCTAGGAAGACAGGAGAGCTTTACAACCCAAACAGTCAATTTCAAACTGCCGAACCCAATCAGGCTGGATGGAGAGTGACCCTTTAAATTGAGTGTGAAATTGGGAGATGGCTCCTCGTCCTCCTGCAGGGTGTGTGGGGAGCCATCACTTCCTTCCTAAGTGGGAGCCGCAGCCTGTGCCTGCACATGCCCTGCCCAGCAGCCCAGCACCTGACTCTGAGGCCGGTTCTGGGGAGCACAGGCTGAGCGTCCGGCCCACCACCGGCCAGCAGAGCGTCCAGATGCCACGGCTTTATGCACCTGTAAATCTACACCGTGTCTCTCTCAGGGTCTGATTTTAATTTGGGTAATATTCCCGTTAATAATAACATCTAATTACAACATCCATTAAAAGTTAGTAACATTAATTTAACAGGGAGAAAATCTAATAGAGTTCTTAGAGTGATATTGGCATTTTTCCATTAAATTAATGTTACAAACTTTTAACAGGATGTCTTAAATAGGCATCGTTAGTGTTGAGAATATTAAACAAATTAAATTCAGGCCTGGAATATGAGGTGGGAGCCCATTTATGAATCCAAACAAGGTGTCTGCCGGCCTCTTTCATGCACTTAAAATATCCAGCAGGAAGCCGCAAGGCAGTGCAGCAGCCGTGGCGCCCAGGATTTCTGGTGACTTCCAGGGGACAGCGTGCCCCTTGGGCCTGGTGCCCAGCGATCCATCCCTACACAGTTTGAAGGCATCAGAGCGTGCCACTATTTCACCTTAAATTCTCAAATTTCTCTCTGAAATTCATCGTCTTGCCTGAGTTTTGTTTCCTGGGTGTCATGAAGCTACAGCACTGGTGAACCTGTGACGACTCTGTAGCTAAAGGCTCAGCAGGCCCTGGGGGGCCCCTGAGGGCCGTGGGGCATTGCTGGGGTATCCCGGCCGGCTTGCTGTTGTGGGTGAAGCTGGGGGATGGATGGTTCCTGAGACCCTAGGACTCACCTGTGCCTGGCAGCCGGGGCTTTCTCTCAGGAGCAGGAAACCTCAGATGCCTGACTCCTGTCAGACAGAGGGAATGGGAACTTTGATGCCTCCATCACCGAGTATTAGAAAACTGATTCTGTTTGACATTTACAAAGCTCGGAGATTTGTGACTGAGATACAATTTCACTGAGACTGTCCCATAAAAGCAAACATTACATACATGCTTAGAAGGAGTTTATCAGCCTTCTATAAAAGTTAGGACAAGAGATGATGGCGTGGAAATGAGACTTGACACTTGGGGAGAGGAGCGACCCCCTGGATTTCCTGAAGTCCTTTGTCCCCAGGACGCTGTCGCCCCCCTGTCGTTGTCCAGAGCTGGAGCACAGCCGGAGATTTAGGGACACGGAGCTCTCGGTGGCCTCGGCTCCCCCGGGGGCCTCTCGGAATGATAAATGTCCTCATTCCTTTACAGTCGGGAAGCGGGGTCTTCTGGGAGGGACAGGAAGGTCATGCCTTCCAGCTTCTGAAGTGGTTGGTTTGGCCACGGGAGCTGCTGGGCGTGAGCTTTGCAGTGGGGGGTGCCTGGGCTTTGATGCCAATTCTACCTCCGCAGGAGCTGGATAATTTTGAGCAACTCTGAACACTCAGAGCCTCAGTTTCCTCATGTGTAAAATGGGAATAAGAATACTTAGGAGTACTTTGGGAGCAAAGGTCTGTTATGCAAACTGCAGTCAGGATGATTGTTTACTTGGCCTGAGAGTCAGGAGGAAGATATCCGAACATGCTAGCCTGTCGAGCCCACATCCTCCTGGCAGGCTGCTCGCAGCTCCCCCCACAGCAGCATCTGCTGTGTCCTGGGATGGGTCAGTGGGTGGGAAGATCACAGTCAGAAACGTGCAGTCGTGCTTCTGTGGGGCTGCGGTGCACACGCCTGTTCACCGGGCTGTGCTGAGCATGGCTGCAAGGCCTCAGGCAAGCGGTCGTGGAGAGGATGGGCTTCACGTCATGACCTCGTTCGGGTTTCATGAAAGGCATTTGCGTTATGAAAAGCCCAAGCAGACATCATCATCATAATCAACATGACCAATGAGTCTTGGTGATTACTGAGCGAGTTTTTATGGAAGACACATTTTTATATGGCACATATATATTGCCTTGATAGATTTTCCAATTCGCGATTTAAACAGTGTATAAAATAAGTCTCTGCACTGCACAGTGGCTTAAAGAACAGGGCGGTGGCTAGGGAAGGAGGGGCAGAATGGCGACTTCACCCTGGGGTGGGGACAGGCACACACAGGCAGGGGGATTATGGGATGGGGATGAACAGATACGTGGCTGGGCTGTTTTCAATTTTGAGAATAGAGGAATCTCAAACTTGAAAATACTGCAACTTCTTATTATCTTCAAGAAAAGTAGTGTATTAGATTGGAATTTTTCTTATAGAAAGTCTGGTGCAAGGTTTATTGCTGCCTACTAGACACGGTGTTAATTTTGATTAGAAGGCAGCTATACACTATACAGATATCATGCATCTATGAAAACGTCATAACATTTGTTGTATCTTAATCATATTTAACTGAACTCAGTAAAAACTGATTAAATAGAGAAATCCTGAATGTTTGTCTGCAGCTCTGTTTTTACCCATTTCTTTATATGATTTTATACAATGTCATGTACATGCCTATGTATGTGACATGTGCATACACAAACATCAATATGTACTTGGCACTGGGGGCAGTCCTGCAGTGGGAGCTGTGTGTGTCTACTCATACGTGTGCATGACAGGAAGGTCACAGGCTAAGACATTGTGCTTTAAATGTGTGGACACTGGCCTGAAGGCGGAGTCTAAATGCTGGGTCTGCCCTACTGGCCTGTGGCCATGGGCACAGCACTTTCTCCAGGTCCTCAGTTTTCTCATCTGTAAAGTGGGGTTTTCATATCCACCTGGAAGGGCCATTCTAAGTATAATAAACCACGTCTAAAGCACTGAGTCCCATTTCCTACCTACTACTTACTCAATAAATGGAAGTTATTACTTTATATTTTCAAACATCAACTTACAAGTGGAGAAGTGAGTTGAATGAGTTTTTAAAGGCTTCCCTAAATCTATGGTTTAATGACATTATATATATATATATATTATATATATATACACACACACACACACACACATACACACACACATATTATATTATTGCAACAGAAAAGATTTGTGGTAATTCCTTTGCTAGTCGTATCACAGTCGTCTCTGAGAGATGAAACCAATCTAGGACATACACGTGTCTAACAACGCTGATTGAGGTCAATATGCAGCAAACTGCTTTCATGTCTGAACGCTCCTGAAACATAAAATGATGATATCAGATGGGGCCCTTTGCTTCAGAAACTCACTGCAGCCGGGAGAGCATTCCACTTAGAAAACAAATTACTCTTCCTAGAAAGGGGTAAATTTAGTGCAATGGATAATGTATAAAAGATGACTTGGATCCAGATGGAATTCAGTCCAGAGCTAAGCAGTTTGGTGTCTGGATCGCTGAATCTGTATCTGGAGAAAAGTTGTAAAGTGGGAATACAGACAGGAGCAAAACACGAAAAAGAGAAACGGCACGAGTGTCCACTTAAACAGCGCATCAGAGCACGCAAGTGTTTTCTTGTCACACGCGTGTGCACTGTCTAAACGTGCACGGGAGAGAATTCCCCAGCCGGGCAGAGCCCTGCCCTGAGGGCTCCGGGAAGGCCTCCCAACCTCAAGGCGGGTCCGCACAATCAATGGCGCTAAGCTACTGTTAATTACTTTGATTGGCCTTAATAACTTCATTCAGAAGGGGTAGGGGGCTGGGCTAACTTTCCTGGCTGTCAGAAATCCACCCTCCAACAATGGTACTGGGGTCAGTCCCTGCGAGGGAGGAGGCCCCGCGGAAGCCTTGCCGGCCCCCACCCCACTCACCTCATTTGCTTAACTGGGCAGGAGTTGCCCCCCAGCTCGGATTAATACCTGGAAATCCTTCCTTATGGCGCCAGGCCACGAAAATGCTGCTTAAATAAACTCACCCCTCCCTGGGTGAACAAGGGGAGTCTCTCTATTTAGAATGAGATGAGCCGCAGATGGCACACTGGGAATGGCACCCGTTCTGGAGTCACCCTCGGCCTCCTTCCGACACCATCACGCGGATCCTTCATGAAAAATCACCCTGAAGCCCCAGTGCTTAAACAACTCAACGAATAAACCTGTGCATAGAAAATACTTCAAGCGCGCTCTGTCAAATGCACTTTGCTTTTTCCATCTGTTATTGTGCTAAGTTGCCTGGAGGTCGGCTTTACGTTTCCAGGACCCGAGGAGGTGAATCTAAATGTAATCGTGGCATGTAAGCGGCTGGGCTGTGGGCTCAGCTTCCAAACCGCAGCTGGGCATTGATTTTCCGGCCAGGCAGGCACAGCCTCTTTTCGGTACAGATGCAGCACCGGCCTTGGTGGAGGGAAATGATTTAATTATTATTTAATTATTAAAGCTGTGAACTTTGCATCCGATCTTTCCCTTGTGTTCACGGAAATCTCATAATTTCCACATGGATACTCCTGTCTGTCAGGTTTCTCAAAGCTGCGCTCACAGGTGGATCCCACCGCGCGCCTTCGTTCAGGATCGGCGTCTCCCGGGAGGTTCCCTGACCCCTGTTCTTAGAGGGACAGAGAGACCTGAGGACCTTCTCAATAGAAGAAGGGACGTGGCCGACGTGGGGACACTTCATTAAATGAAATTCTGGGGGAACATCGGCAGCTGGGGGCCCCTCGAATGTAAGGAAAAAGGACTAAGGCTTTAAGTCCACACTTCACATTTCAAGTTGCTGAACTGCATTTATTTCAGCTTTGAACAGGTGTCTAACCCACAGAGAAGAGAGAAAAGTGTGTGTGTGTGTGTGATTGTGTTGTGTGTGCGTGGTCTGTGTTTGTGGTGTGTGTGTGGTGTGTGGTGTGATGTATGTGGTGTGTCTGTGTGTGTGGTGTGTATGGTATGTGTGGCGTGTATGGTATGTGTGGTGTGTGTGTGACTGGTGTGGGTGGTGTGTGTGTTTGTATGGTGTGTGTGGTGTGTGTGTCTGTGATGGGTGTGGGAGGTGTGTGTGTGTGGGGTGTGGTGTGTATGTAGTGTGAAGGTGTGGTGTGTGTATGGGTGTGTGTGTGTTTGTGTGGTGCATGTGGTGTGTGTTTTTATGGTGTGTGTGTGGGGGGTGTGGGGGTGTATGTGTTTGTCTGGTGTGTGTGGTGTGTGTGGTGTGTGTGTGGGGTGTGTGTGTGTTTGTATGGTGTGTGTGGTGTGTGTGGAGGTGTGTGTATGGTGTGTGTGGTGTGTGTGGGGGGTGTGTGTTTGTATGGTGTGTGTGGTGTGTGTGTGGGGGGAATGTGGGTGTGTGTGGTGTGTATGGTGTTAGTGTGTGTATGGTGTTAGTGTGTGTATGGTGTGTGTCTGCGTGTTCCTGTGTGTGTTTGTGGTGTGTGTGTGGTGTGTGTGTTGGGAGTGTGAGTGTGTGTGGTGTGTGTGTTGGGAGTGTGAGTGTGTGTGTGGTGTGTATGGTGTTAGTGTGTGTATGTCTGTGTTTGTGGTGTGTGGTGTTTGTGTTTGGGGGGGTGTGTGTGTGGTGTGTATGGTGTATAGTGTGTGTGTGTGTCTGTGTGTGTTTGTGGTGTGTGTGTGGTGTGTGTGTTGGGGGTGTGTTTGTGTGGTGTGTGTGTGGTGTGTATGGTGTTAGTGTGTGTATGTCTGTGTTTGTGGTGTGTGTGGTGTGTGTGTTTGGGGGTGCGGGGGTGTGTGTGGTGTGTATGGTGTATAGTGTGTGTGTGTCTGTGTGTGTTTGTGGTGTGTGCGTGCCCTCACACACCTTTCAGATGGATGGGGCCATGTCCTTAGGATGCAGAGGGAGGACGGCTGGACATTTCTCTACTGGGGAATGAACACAGCTCCTTGCCTTCCCTTGAGATTCTGACTGGAGTCCAAGCTCCTTAGTAATACATGAGATAGCCTGCCTAATAAGACCAAACTAAGGGCATAGAAGAAAAAAAAAACCAACAACTAGCCTCCGCACAGCTCATTTGGTGGAATTTACACATAGCTGCAAATGAATTACATTGTTAGATACTGGAGTGCTGTCTCTGAGCGTGAGCCGGTCATTGAAAAACAGCAGCAAACCCTGTCTCCATGCAGTTTTTAAAATGTAGCATTTAGTTTATCTGGACATTTCTTGCCTTTGCTTATCTTTCTGCCTATCTTGGAGAACCTCATTAAACAATTAAATGTTCTTTTAATTGGTACATCTCCTCATTTTATTAGGTGGAGGAAATAAGTGTGATGGATTCCCGGGTCTGACAGTGGCTTGCCTGAGCCTGGGATCCAGCAGGCATCTGGGCATGTGTGGACAAAACGCCTCCTAACAGGTTCCTGGGCCCTGACACTGAGGGCGGCATTCGTGTGGGGAACACAGGGCACCCGGATGGCTCATCTATTTCTATGCTCCATTTTAAAAAATGGCCATGGGGCAGTCACATGGCTTTATCAGAGCTAAATCTGATTTGACTGTTTGGCTTTCAGAAGTGGTTGAACCAGATGCTCAAAGAACCTGAATCAGTGCTCATTTGGAAGAGGATGCGCTTTGGAAATCCTCCTGTAAGTCACAGCAACCACTTCGGAAATCCTACTGTAAGTCACAGCATCCACCACATGTCCTGGCTGTAGAAGAGGCTGGTGGCAGCTTCAAAAGACACCTAATCTATAACCAGCACAAAAGGTAGTCAATGAAGACTCGGTCTCCGTGAATAATTTATTGGCATAAGCTAAGCACCAAACACAGGAGCTCACCATAAAACCACAAGGACCAGGACAGCCACGCGCTTTGTGGCTTCTTCCTGGGGGAAGACGTGAGACAAAATGCGCTTGGACTTTTAGTCACAACCCGCGGAAAACAGCACGACCTGATTTTTCATCCCAGGCTCCTCCAAGTTTAACTTTCTTTTAAAATCCATAGGTAATGATGAATATCTATCTATCTGTCCTTTTGAAACACAATATTGAAATTGGCTATCGGTATCCGGCTTTTCACATCTCCCCCCAGGGTTGATATCAGCCACATGGTAAACAGAAGATCACATTTGTTATAACTGCTATGGGAATGTTATGAAAAGTGGATACACTCACAGTAAATTGGTGGGAGTCAAAACGTATTTTAAATTTACTTGCAGGTATGTTTAAACACAGAGCATGACACACACATTGCACGCTATAAATATAAGATGTGGGATGAATTACATACCTTATCTAAATTATGACACAGAAGATAAGAGTAGCCAACCTCATAATTTAATATCCTTTAGGATGTAACGGTACATCTTGTTTAACTGGTCGGATTCGGACAATCAGTACAACATAAAACATACATTAGCATGATGTTAAAACAAACATGAATATTTGTGCATCTTACTGTGTAATCAGGTGCCGGCAAACGTGGATTTGCAGAGCCTGTCTGTTTTTAATTAAAAGAGTGCCACATAGAACATCATGCTTAACATTAGAGAAAAAACTCAATACAATCTCCCAACCAGCCTATTTATGACAAAATGATTGATTTTCCTTTAGAATGGCCACACCATAGATTTTGGTAATATGACTTATTGACTAGCGCTCTGAGTGCTTTCAGCACTATTGATAGGTTGAAGATATACAAAATCCCATAGACCCTAGGATTTCCTCCACTGTCCGGGAGACTGTGTACATCTGGTTTCTTTCAGCTCTTGAAATTCTCATTAGTGAGGGTTTGCCGAGAGTAAATCCTGGTCATCGAGGAAGTGAGTTAATTAGGAGTTGGTTTTACACATTTTCATTGGTTTCATTGCAATCTTTACACTTCTGTGGAGCCTATTAACAATTGTGGGCTCCCTTCTGCCTTGGGGAGCTGTGGAGCTGGCTGTCCTATGAACGGTGGTCTCAGCAAGGTCATTTAGAGCTTACTGGTGTGAGGGGTGATGGAGACAGTCCTCTAAGAGCACAGTAAATCAATCATGATTAGCACGGGGCCTGCTTCCTGCGCAGAAAGGCGGGGTGGGGCGGGGGGAGGTCGGAGGGAGGTGCAGCGGGCAGCGCTGTGCAGAGAGAGACCAACGAGTTTCATGGCTTCGGGCCCCTCTGTGGGGCAATCAGAGTTTGATCTCATTATGGTCAACACTAACATTTCTGGGAGGTCAGCTTTCTCGAGGTTTTAGCAGGAAGGGCCGCGGGAGTGAAGTATTTTTGGAATCCTGTCGGCGCAGACAGCTCTGCAGGTACTGAGCTTTGCTTTCCCTGAGTGCTGGGTGAGAACATCGTGGTGAACGGAGTTTGACACCAACTGATCCGATCTGAATGCATCCTTGTCCCTCCATTTGGGCTGCTTTTATTTCGTCTGTTCTTTCCCCGAGACAAATGGGCCCCACGTCCTCTGTTTTTGTTTCTCCCTCTGCTCCCTGCTCAGCGTCTCCCTCATGACACGCAGGTCCTTCTCCTCAAGTTCACCCCACGCCCGTCCCTTCTGGCCTAACTCCGAAGGTGCTTCTTCAAGGAAGGCCACCCCCCTGAACACACTGGTACCCTGGGTCCTTTCTCGGCAGCTCTGGAGCTGGGGTTACACAGGCCAGCAATCTGTGGGCATTTACTTGTTTACAGATGTTAGCTGGGTGTTCTCACCACAAGGACAATTCTCCGGGCCCAGGAAACATTTCGCACAACTCTTTGTGTTTCTCACAGTGCCTGGTAGAATGTGAGGGGTATGCAGACTGTCTACAGATACTTGTTGATTAATTGGTGACATAAATGCTTATTAGACTCTAATATTGATCTAAAAACTTTACGAAGGCAGATGCTGACAGCAGATGCCATGATCACGGGAGACAAAGATACACAAAGACACTTTTAGTGTTGTGTGCGAGTGTGTGTGTCCGTGGGTGTGAGTGTGACCCTTGCCTCTTGTGTGCTGGTCAGAACACGCCAGGAGTTGTGACAGTCAGAGGCAGCTAACTGAAAACAAAGAAGAGAAAAATAAGAAAAAAATCCCTTGATTGGGTTTGTGAGGCTGTGAGGGTCCTGAGGGGCAGAGGCAGATTTTGGAACAGCACAACCTGCCTCTCTGTGCACACACTGAGAGCTCAAGCGGTGGCTGGAGGCAGGACCCCCTTGGCACCGTCCCCTGGACTCAGGGCTGCACACGATCCAGGCTCCCTCCTTCTCGCGCTGTGTGTCTCAGGCCCCAGCTGCTGCCTGAGGGAGCCCAAAGATGTACAGTGGGCTCTGCTGTGTGAACTGGTGCCACCTTCATCACGTGTATCATTGCCTCATGTCACTTAGGAAGTAGACTCCCCTACTGCGGGCCAGGAGGCCACCTCCTCACCACCCATGGTCTCATAGCGGGCAGTCATCTCATGGACAAACCGTTCCGATGACCTGGGTTTTCTCTCATATTTCTAGTAGCCTGAATTACAGAGGATCGCACCAGAAACTTATCAGCAAGGTTCATTTGGGCTTAGAAACAGCAGCAGCACACCACGGCAAGGGTGTGCTGAGGCTCCATCACATACCCAGGGCCAAGAGGCATTCCTTGGGAACCCAGCGATTATTCTTGTGTATTTGCAACATGTTCCAGTGTCTGAATCTGAACATACTTGTGTCTGTCACTGCTTTCGCCTGAGGCTCACGTGGCAGGGTCCTGCTGACACACCCATCTCGGAGGTGTCTAGAAAGCCTTGTGAGGATGTCTGGCTCCCAAGGACATGGCCTGGACAGCCCGTGGAGCCGAAACAAGGCCAGCCTGCTGGGGTGAGCACTGGCTTGGGCGGCAGCTCAGGCTTGAGGAGTGGGGGATTGGATGAGTTGTTTCCTGGGGTCACAAAGGAGGAAAATTTAACTCAAATTCTCTTTTTGAGTTTCTACACATCAGTCACAAAATAACTGTCCAAAGAGCCTCCCTTTGTTCCCACTCTGGTTTTACTGGAGCCCATGATGCCTCATGAATCACAAGGCAATTCATCAACACAGAACCCAGCTTCCCACGTGAGCTGTGAGCCCGAGTTCAGAATCCAGCTTCCCACATGGGCTGTGAGACTGAGCTCAGAACCCAGATTCCCACGTGGGCTGTGAGCCTGAGTTCTGAACCCAGCTTCCCACGTGGACTGTGAGCCTGAGTTCTGAATCCAGCTCAGAACCCAGCTTCCCATGTGAGCTGTGAACCCGAGTTCCGAACCCAGCTTCCCACGTGAGCTGTGAGCCTGAGTTCTGCCACATGGTTGTAGACTAAGCTGGAACATGACAGACACCGATAGACATGAAGCAAACCACGGACAGCTCTGGAGAGCCACAGGAGCCGAGGCCTCCACGTGTGCCATGCTGCTGGGATGCCCGTGACCCTCACATGCTAGAAGACTTGGGGCTACACAGAAGAGAAGAAGGTGTGGCTTCTGGAATGCTCTAATCTCACCTTTATCTCCGCCTGTTTAGGACACACTCTTGTTTCTCAGTTCCTGCCTCTCTGTCCTCCTTCGAAGGGCATGAGTCACATTGGAAAGGGGGAAAGTGCTGAACTTGGTGGGATTTAAAGCTCCCACTGATGCTATGGACACCTGGCTACTAAGTGTTTTGCGGTTTGAGCCATGTCTTGGGTCAACTCCAGTGCTTTCATGATTGCTATCCTGGCTAGATTTGGGGTCTTCTGTTTCTATGTAATGAATGCATGAACACACCTAAATCATGTTATTTTCATGTATAGGTTTGAGTAATCTATACAAGGTTTTCACCTCTTTACTGTAAATCAGTAAATAGAGTGTTTTATAGCTGTGTACAGCTCACCAAAATGTTTAATTTTATGCCTCCGAGATGGGTGTGTCAGCAAGCCCTTGCCAAGTGAGCCTCAGGCGAAAGCAGTGACAGACACAAATACGTCCAGATTCAGACACTGGAACACATTGCAAATTCACGAGAATAATTGCTGGTCTCCCAAGGAACGCCTCTTGGTCCTGGGTATGTGATAGAGCCTCAGCTACCCTTGCCGTCGTGTGCTGTTGCTGTTTCTAAGCCCAAATGTTTTGGCAGCAGCGTCTCTCTAAGGCACTGTGTTTGGTTTCCCGGTAAGCCTTCGTATTTGGCTCTCCGTGGTCCTAGCATCAATGATACATGTGCTCATTTCCAGGTGATAAGCTGCTTCTGGCCCCCATTACCTAAGGATCCATTTATAGAATATGTTAATAAATGCTAATGGGCTACTTTAAGTGATCGTTATCAGGCTCTGTTTCCGAAGGCGGACTTCCATCGAGGGGGAGCCACCCCTACACCGGAGGCTGCCCTGCTCATTTGGCCATTCGACGTCTCACACAGACTCTGCAGCCCTGGCGCAGGGTCACTGCTGGTTGAATAGGAGGCCCCAGGAGGTTTAGTCGATATGTAAATGAGAATTTCCTCCCCTCTCCTGGGACCCCTTTTCATGTTTGATAAACACAAATAAACAGCAAAGACAATAAGCCCAGCAAAAGATGTTTTAAATAATTTTAAAAACCTCTACCTTTTTTCTGTGTCTTGGCATCTGAAAACTTGGGTAATCTATTGAAGCCATGTTTTATTGCTTGTGTACAAAATAATACTCCAAGCCCTTTAATAGGAGAGTAAGGAGTGTTTGTGTGTTCAGAGTGGAGCTGATGGGGACACCCATTCGGGATTCTGGGGCACGACCATGGGTGTGTGCCTCTGTGCCCCTGGGCAGCCTGCCCAGTCTGAGTGGAGGGCGTTGGGTGATCAGAAGCAGAGCTGAAAAAGACAGCACTGCCATAGAGAAGATAGGAGGCCATCCCTGAGTGCCCCACATAGAATGGGAGGTCATGCAATGTGTCTACTGACCACCTGGATAACCGGGGAGGTGAGAGTGCACAATGTGGGAGGCTGAAGGCTGAGTTGTTGATGCTTGACCTGATGGGACAAGAGGGAGGGTGATGGCCTCTGGCTTACGGCACAGCCACATGGGGCAGAGATTTTGAGGACGGAACGTTTGAAGATCCTGTTAAGATCATCACGTTAGTGCTCCAGTATCATAATCCCAAGATAAGGAAACACACAATCTTGTTCTTGATATTTATTCTCCCTGTTCCCCATTTTTTGACTTTCTGTTGATTGGTGGCCAGGTATATCCAGTGGAAAGCTTTTAGAAAATAGATTTCCTCATCATTATCATTTTGTCTTCCATAAATATTGTGTCATGAGCCATTAAGCCCAACATCTTATTGGGTGGGGTGGGGAACAAAAAGAAAATTGTTTTAACCTTTTCGGATGTGCTGAGATTCGTATTTTTTGGTGAGCATGTCTCATATGGAGTTCAAAGCACTGAGGCATGGTAACCTTTGGGTCTCCCTGGCATGACCCCTGTGGTTGTCCTACAGTCATTCCTGTGTTAAACGCTCATGAATCTCCTGCTGTGTGCAGGTTCAGGCCACAGAAAGCCACTTCTCTTCCCCGTGGAGTGACCTGTGAGCTTCACCTGGAGACTGGGAGAAGTGGCCGAGGGGATAAGGTGAACAGGAACCTCCTACTGACCCAGGGATTTGAATCAGAACCTCATTCCGCCATGCTCTTCTTCCATGGATTTCTCTTTCTAACATTTTCTCTACCTTAAAGATTTGGCCCGGCATAGCTTGTGAGACTGGGTCAAATTTGCTCATGCATTTTCATCTCTTAACAAGGTTTGGAGTCAGAAACAATCCCCTTAATTCAGGGGAGGTGCTCATTACCGAGGTGAGACTGAGCTACTGGACGCTGGTCACTGCCTTGCAGGGCGTGGCCCGTGTGGTGAGGCCATCAGCCAACTGCTCCCTCTGTGGGATGGTGGTAGAGCTGGAGGGGTTGTCGTCTGTAGCTTTAGACATGAAAATCTGTTTTCATTTTCTTTCTGCTCTGGCAATGGACATCTGGTCTACAAAGATGGCTGAGTGATGAGAACTGTGGCTTTTCAGTTCATTCACTTGTTTAGCAAATATTTGCAATGAATCAACTGTTGGCGAGGGTCTATTCTAGGTTTTTGAAGTTCAAATAAAGAAGACATGGTCCTTACCCTCGAAGAGTTATCCATCCATTGGAAAAAGCAACATAGTGGTTTGATGCTGTGGTCCGGGCCCATGACCGGGCTGGCTGTTTCCAGTGTAGAGATGCGTACCCTGTGCAAAGAACAAACAGCTTACAGGGAGAGGGCAGCTTCAACAGAGGCACACCTGTGCTCGTGCAAATTTGCGAACTTTTGGCTTGTCTAGGATGAAAAGACTTTTCTGATAACTTCGAAACACCCCTGCAAATATCACCAGCAGTGCAACTTGCTCATCCAGAAGTAGAACTGACTTTAGCCAAAGCATTTGAGCCACAATAAAACATTCAGAAGAGAGAGAGCCTTGCTCATGTCATCCAATTAATGATGTCCTTCCTACCTTTACAGCCTGAAAAAGATACTGCTTCAGACCGTGGGGGCCCTTAGGATACAAACTTTAGACGTCAGCTACCACCTCCCACCCCGCCACCGGGGAAAGACGGTGAGCTATCATCAGACTTCATCATTGTAAGAATCTTTCTTAATCAGCAAATTTACCTATATCTGTATTTATCTTCTCCTGGATTTGGGGAGAGGCAAAGAAAGATATTTCCCCATCTCTATTATGAACTACTCAGAAGGTTCTATACTTACGGGATTCTGTCGGTCAATAGGACATCTTCCTCTGAACCTAACATTTTGTATCATTTTCAATGATTTTCCTTATTTCTTTTCTTAAAGCTTATACCGAAGAATACACTGAAGTATTCAATTCCACACTCTTTAAATTTTGAGGAATTTTTCTGTAGACTGACCTGCTGCGATGACTTAAAGATTGAGATCTATTTCTGAATTATTCTGTTTGAAGTTTGTTTTTTTATCGTTACATTCCTTACCATCTTAAAGTTTACAGTTAAAAAAAAACTTTTATTTAAACAAAATGCAAATCTGGTATAATGATGGTGAAATTACTTTTAGTGTCATCATTTAAATAGTTGACACTCACTGCAGAACTGATCGAGCTCTAACCGTGGGAGTCACGCCGCACCCGGGACCCTTCGCCACCCTCTTTTCAGGCTCCCCATGGGCCTTGGGATCACATGGGCCTTGGGATCTCTTTCTTTGCCTCTCCCCAAATCCAGGAGAAGATAAATACAGATATAGGTAAATTTGCTGATTAAGAAAGATTCTTACAATGATGAAGTCTGATGATAGCTCACCGTCTTTCCCCCGTGGCGGGGTGGGAGGTGGTAGCTGACGTTCACCATCAGGCCCCGTAGCTTGACATCAGGGCAAAAACACATTTTCATCTGACAAGTCCGACGCGTGAAAAAACAACTTAAATGCAATTTAAGTACTATCATGAGGTGAAGCATAATTAATTTTAAAATCATATTTAAGTGTGTGGTCTCCTGGCTCATTTAATGTGAGAATGTCACTAAGTCACTCGCTTTGCATGGATGGAACACTGTCTTCCAAGTGTTGGTGTGTTGTTTCCTTCTCCCTTCTAGACCAGATCTTTTAAGGTTGCTGTGATTACCTCATAAACTATTGGAAAGCTCCAGTTCACAAAAGCATCTTAGAAATGCCGGGGCTCTGACTCACTTCTCTTCAGTGTCTTAGAAATTTCTGTAGCTTGAATCACGATGGCTCCTGCTGGCAACAGCTCTCTGTCTTTCTCTTGCTCCCTCATCTCATATGACTCCTACTAATGTTATTTTATGGCACTTTCTTAAATATGACATTTAGCATCATTTCCTTGTATTTACACTTGAGAAAAATATTAATAAATACTACAATTTTAAATCATTTTATGGGAAAATATAATTGTACTGCAGTGATGATTCAATGTCACTCTTGCTTTTCAATGATGTTTATATGTGAAATTTTTTTATCTCCCTGTGGGAAGTCTCAAATTCTGCAATGCAACTAAGGTAGGAAGACGTTATCTCTTTTTTCCTAAGTTTGAAAACTAAGACACAATCTGATAAAGTGGACAATTGATTTAATTATGCCACATATTATCAAAGAATGAGTACCATTTGAAGATTAAAAATGTTTATTGGGTTGAAATTTAGCTCCTCACAATGACTCATGAGTGCCAGACATTACAGTATCTATTTTATAGGTGAGCACACAGAGGTTTAGAGGGGTTAAACCACTGAACCGACACCTGACAACTAGTAAATGGCACCAGAAAGTGATTCCAAGTCTGTTGAATTCAAGGCTGATGCTCGTCACCGCTTACCATTCTAACCTGCAAAATCGATTGGCTAGAAGAAAAGCTGCCCCTGTTAGAAATAAAGCGAATGCCTTGTGTATTCCTTATTCAGTCTCACCATCAGCTCCAGTGGTCTGCAATCTTCAAAGAACACACAGGTGCCATGACAAACCTTATCAGAGCTGAGACAACTGGGGCTCCAGCCCAGCTCCAGAGCTGTGCCATGGCGGGGTGTCGCCTGCCCTCCCGAGCACTGTATGTGGGGTTTAGACACTCCCAGCCGGGCTCCACCTATGCTGTGGGTTGCATTGGCCACAGGAGACCCAGGCCATGCTGGGCTCCATCATTTGTCAGCAGACATCGAATGATTGAAGTTTTGAAAGTATTATGGGAATTCTTACAGAGGTACAACTTAACTATCATCCTTGTAAATGGGTAGGCTTCTAGGTAGGGAAGGAGCTTGGATAGTTGCACTGAGAAGTCAATTGGAAGAGAAGCCCATGAGGCATCAGTTAATGGGAACACCACACTTTGGCATCATAATTTGGCATAGACAGCAACTTATATCTAAGTGTTTATTAGCATTCAGTGGTCAGCACAGGTGTCTTCAAAAATCCAAACCGGGAACAGCAGCTTCCAGGTTCTAAAGGCCACAATGTGGGCACGTGCTGTCCAGACATTTCCAGCTCTCTTGCTGAGGTGTGAAGAAAGTGCCCTCCCATGTCTAGGATCTGCTGGAACTCGTTAGTGTAGGAGCCACAGTCCCTTGAGGCAAGGCTGGTGGCTGAGTCATCTTATTATCCCCGGGGTGCATTGTGTACTTATCCTCCTAATGTATGGTGAAATGACCACACCCAACTTCAATTTTTATCCCCTGGTCTTTTAGTAAAGATGGTATTGCACCGAAGTGTACTGGTTCACACTTTATAAAAGGAGCTTGCTCTTTTGAGCATGAATTTTCTCGCCTGAAAATTGAGGATATTAACAGAATCTACCTCCTAGGGTTACTGTGAAATTAAAAGAGATAAAGTGATAGCGTCATACATGAGACACATTCATTAGAAGTTTGGAATTCTTTATTTTTAGTAACAATTTCCCTCATCACATCGTCATACATATTTTCACTTGAGGTCAGCATGCGAAGTTTGGTGTCTTGGAATGGCCATTCCACAGGCAGCCCCATCTGCCTCTTAGTTTGAGCTTCATAATTGAACACGCTTTTATTATTTCAGAAATCATGGCAGGGCTAACATTTATTAAGAATTTACCAGAAGCCTGGCACCATGTTGTGTACATAGCATTGTGAGATTTAACACACATGAATACCATATTATGCAAATAGTTTTCATTTACAAATAAGAAAGTGATGACTAAGAGGGGTAAGTGCTTTCCTAACATGATTCAAGGGCCCCATATGTCCTGGCTGTAGTGTAGGTGTCCCCAGTCCCTGGGTCATAGACTGGTACCCATCCATAGCCTGTTAGGAACTGGGCCACACAGTAGGAGGTGAGCGGCGGGTGAGCGAGCTTTACCACCTGAGCTCCGCCTCCTGTCAGATCAGCGGTGGGATTAGATTCTCATAGGAGTGCAAACCCTACTGTGCACTGTGCATGGCAGGGATCTAGGTTGCATGTTCCTTCTGAGAATCTAATGTCTGATGATCTAAGGTGGATGGAACATTTTCATCCCAAAAGCACCCTCCACACCCAGCCCCTGTCCCCACACTAGTCTGTGGAAAAATTATCTTCCACAAAACTAGTCCCCGATGCCAAAAAGATTGGGGACCACTGTGCACCCTTCCCTTCCAGTTTAGTTCTTCACCTCTTCTCCCTTCATACTTGGTTTATGTTGAATGTCTGGTCCTTAAAATGTACCTTTCCCTTCTTGAAATCTTGCTGAACTTAGCACTAATACTCTGTGTGCATGTATGCAACTCCCTGGGGCTTTCAATATATGACATGTCACCTGCAACTAGAGATAGTTGCACGTCTTCCTTTCCAGTCTGAATACCTTTTGTTTCTTTCTCTAGCCTAATTGCCAGGACTGTAACCTCCAGAATAATGTTAGATAGAAGTGGTCATATGTATATCCTTGTCTTGTTTCTGATCTTGGAGGGAAAGCTTAGTTTTTACTATTAAGTTAGAAGTTAGCTGTGGGTTTTTCATAGGGGACCTTTATCATGTTGAGGAAGTTCCCCATGATTCCTAGTTTATTGAGTGTTTTTTTTTTTATTATCATGAAAGTATGTTGGATTTGTCAAATGTTTTTTCTGCATCTATTAAGATCTATTAAAATGCTTTGTATGTATCTATCATGTGTTCTGTCCTTTAATCTGTTAATATGGAGCATTACATGTCTGATTTTTGTATGTTGAACCAATCTTGCATTACAGGGATAAATTCCATTTGGTCATGGGCATAAACTTTTTTTTTTTCTATGCTGCTGGATTCATTTCAGCCATATATGTATTTTTTGATAATCCATTTATATTCATCATGGGCACTGGTCTGTAGTTGTCCTTTCTTGTAATGTCTTTGTCTGCTTTTAGAATCAGGGTAGTACTGGACTTACAGAAGGGCTTGAAACTTTCCACTCCTTGTTTTACTGTAGGATCTTTGTAGTGGAGAGCACACTTTTAATGATTAGCAGAGATACTGCTAATCATTAAATGGAAATAAATATTTTATTCCTCACAGGTCCTGAGGGATGTGTGGCGTACCTGGAGACCCCACAAATGGGGTCAGGGAGTGCAGGCAGGCGAAGTGTGAATCTGGGGTCATTGTCTTGAGTGAGGTTCAGGGTGGAGAACTTAGGCATTTGGGAGGCAGGGTAGCAATTGGACAGTTAAAGCTAACAACTGAGGAAACCCTTTCCCAAGAGAAGGTATTATCTTGAGGTCCTGCTGGCTCTGAGGCTGTGTGTGGGTGTTGGGTGAGGGGTATCTTGCCTCAACCACAGAAGTGAAAATGAGAACCTGTTATTTGAGCTAGATAACAAAGACCAAAATGGCTAAAACCAAGTTAACATAAAATTGTAAGAATTCATTACACTTCTCTCTCGCTCTCTCTCTCCATAAAGAATTAGTGTTAACTCTTCTTTAAATATTTGGTAGATTCTACCAGTGAGCCATCTGGCCCCAGACTTCTCTGTGGGGAGGTTTTTATTTATTTAGTTTTATTTTTTATTTTTTAAAATTGTCACTATGAGTTCAATAACTTTACTTATTGTTATAAGTCTATTTAGATTTTCAATTCCTTCTGGAATCATAGTTTCAGTTTCTTCTAGAGTACTTCATATCTTCCTAGGAATTTTTTGATTTCATTTAGGGCTTTTTTTGGCATGCAACTGTTTATAGTATTCCCTTATAATCCTTTTATTTCTGTAAGGTAGACGGTAATGTACCCTCTTTTATTACTGATTTTAGTAATGTAGGTCTTCTCTCTTTTTTTCTTTGCCAGTCTTGCTTAAGTTTTGTCAATTTGATTGATCTTTGAAAGAATTTACATAATTTAAACTTTTTCTCTGTTGTTTTTCTGTTCTCTAGTTCATTTTCACTTCTATTTTTATTATTCTTTCTGTTTACTTTGAGTTTATTTTCTTCTTCTTTTACTAGATTAACACAAAAGATAAAGTTGTTGATTTGAATTTTCTTTAAAAGTATGCACTTATAGCTTTAAATTTCAAATCACTGCTTTCACTGCAGTCGATAATATTAGTATGTTGTATTTTCATTTTCATTCACTTCAAGGTATTTTCTAATTTTTCATTGTGATTTCTTCTTTGACCCATTGTTATTTAGGAGTCTATTGTTTAATTTCCTTGCAGTATAAATTTCCCAAATATCATATTTTTGATTTCTAATTTTATTCCATTGTACTTAGATAATACACTTTGTAGGATTTCAGACCTTTTAAATTGACTGAGACTTGCTTTATGGTTGAACATGAGCTATCCTGGAAAGTGCCCCAAGTGTGCTTGAGAGGAGTGAATATTCTGCTCTTGCGGGTGGCGCATTATATACACGTCTGTTAGTTCTAATTGATTTATAGTGCTGTTCAAGTCCTCTATTTCCTTATCGATCTTCTGTCTAGTTATAGCTGTTACTGAAAGTTAGGCTGAAGTCTCCAATCATTAATGTAAAATTTTCTGTCTCTCTCTCCAATTCTGTCAGTTTTACTTCATATATCCTGGGGCTCTGTTGTTAGGTGCATATATGTTTACAAATGTTATATCTTTTTTGTGTGTATTTTTAGCAGAGATGGGATTTTACCATGTTGGCCAGGCTGGCCTCGAACTCCTGACCTCAGGTGATCCACCCACCTCAGCCTCCCAAAGTGCTGGGATTACAGGCACGAGCCACTATGCCCGGTCAAATGTTATACTTTTTTATGAACTGACATTTTTATCAGATATCCTTTTTTATTTCTAGTGACAACATTCATTTGAGAGTCTATTTTGTGTGGTATTTATAGAGCCACTCCAAGTCTTTTAATTTGGTTGTTCTTTGCAGGCAACATTTATTTTTATCCTTTTACTTTCAACTTTTTTATGTCTTTGAATCTAAAGTGTGTCTCCTGTGGACAGTATGTGGTTGGATCTTTCTTCTTTAAATCCATTCTGCCAAACTGCCTTTACATTGGAGTCTATTTACATTTAATTCAGTTACTGATAAATTTAGCTTTATGTATGTCATTTTAACATTTGTTTCTATATGTTTAATCTAGTTTGGGTTAATATCAACTTAATTTGTTTACTATTGAAATTGAACTTGGACTAACCTAAACTACACTGTCATTAGTTAAGACACTAATTAAAGTCCCTAGGGCAACCAATAAGAAAATAACTTTTAAAAAGGAAAAGAAAAGGTGAAGGAATTAAAATGATACACAGACATATCTATTCAAACTCAAAGAAGGCAGTAAAGTAGAAACACAGAAACAAAAATGACATTTAACATATAATACTAATTTACTTTCGATAGTGTACAGAAACTGTGCTTTTATATAGCTCCACGCCCTCTCTGTTCCTTCGTGTGGTTATCCTCATATAAATTACACCTTTATATATGGTGTGCCCATTAACGCATATTTCTAATTATTGCTTTATGCAGTTGTCCTTTAAATCAGACAGGGGAGGAGAAATGTTGCAAAGAGAAACCAATGGACACCTGCAGTGGAGAAGGCTTTTCACGCTGGATGGGCTGTGAGTCAGGTCAGACAAAGACAGTCTTGCAAGTGGGGTCCTTCTGGGACCCACCAGGCAGATTGAATACTGAGAATTCTCTGGGAATCTGCCCCCCCATGCCTGCCCGATTGCCGGTTTTCACCGTGACTGCTGGATTCTGGCTTTCAGGTCTGCCGCACAGCTGGAAAGGAAAGGTAGGAGGAGGCCATTTTTTTTTTTTTTTTTTTTTGAGACGGAGTCTCGCTCTGTCGCCCAGGCTGGAGTGCAGTGGCCGGATCTCAGCTCACTGCAAGCTCCGCCTCCCGGGTTCCCGCCATTCTCCGGCCTCAGCCTCCCGAGTAGCGCCGCCACCACGCCCGGCTAATTTTTTTGTATTTTTTTTTAGTGGAGACGGGGTTTCATTGTGTTAGCCAGGATGGTCTCGATCTCCTGACCTCATGATCCGCCCGTCTCGGCCTCCCAAAGTGCTGGGATTACAGGCGTGAGCCACCGCGCCCGGCCAAGGAGGCCGTGTTAAAATGCCAGTGTGCTCACTGTTCTTACCAAGAGTCAGTCATTTTTCCTGAAAAAAAAAAAAAAAAAATCATCCTTGGATTGCTGCATATTTTTGATTAATTCCCTGAGTTCTGAAAATGTTGATTCTGATCATTTTGCCATTTTTTTCATTGCTTTAATGGATGACAGGATCTTCAGACGTCCTTATTCTGCCCTTTTACCTGGCATTATGAGTTTGTGAGGCTTTGGTGTGGCTGACTTCTCGCCTACCTCCAGTAGGGAGCACAGAATCCGGCCGGCACTGAGACGTCACAGTCGTCAGCTCAGGGACGGGAAGTGGCCCCGTCTAAGCTAGCGGGAGTTAGCAGGCCTTCGTTAAAACTGTTGGGACACAGGCTGTTAAACTGATAAAATTTCAGCTTCCATGGAACGGGGGGCCCTGCCTGAGGAGGAAGACAGCGCAAAGAAGGCAGAGATCATTGCCACAGCTCCATCCTCTGATCCAGTGGTGCCTGTCCTCTCAGCGGGATGGATGGAAATTCTTGGAGCGCCCAGCCAGCTGCGGTTTGCGACTGCTCATGTAGAGTGACAGTGTGCAGATGTAAGTTTATCTGTGGCTTCATGGTATGGTCTTATTGAAGCTCAAACTGGTGTTACTTTCCCAAAACCCGGCCCACAAATCAGAGTTGATGTTGACCGTCCTTACAGGTCCTGGAGCTGGCCTGGCTCAGGTTCCCCCCAGCGAGCTCAAGCTGACGGCTCTGTGCTCTCATTTTCACCTCCTGCGCGCCCAGGTTTATGTTAACACAGATTGGGCAGGAACACTTGTGTGTCTGCATCCGAGTCTGCAGTGCCTATTTATCACTTCTGTGGCAAATGACAGCAACATTAGCATCTTCATTAACTAATCCTCACACGGTTTGGGACTTCGGGCCCTGATTGCCTGAAAGATGAATGCTTTTCTTAACTTCAGATGTCCATAAACACGAGGTGAGGCCCAAACGCAAGATATTCTGTTCTAAGTCAACTTTACAGCAAGAGCAACAGACATGCATTGCTGCACTTCCACCGTAAGGGGAATTTTCACTGAGCTGGAACAGCCCAGGTGAAAATGATAACTTAAATAATTCCTTATAACAACCACAGACATGTAACCCTTTGGATTATCCTCCTAGTCTTTCCTCCCTAATGCTTTCTTATTTATTTATTTTCATGTTGGGTTGTTACTTTTATTACCTGACCATGCTGTGTGGCCTGTTGTATGAAGCAGTTGAAAGAATCTAATTTTAAAATGAATGGCTAGGAGAATGGGTTCTGTGTTCCCTTACTTTTAAGTAAGCTCTGATTATTCAGACTGACTGCACCACCAGCATCCTTGTGAATGGAGCTCTTTTGTGTAACTTTTATGATACCTCCTGCCGGGGAAGGTCAGGTTTTAGCGTAATGCGATACCCTACGTTAAAAGGCCCGAATTAACAAATTCCTGAAAGCAAAGCAAGGAATACATTTTAAAATGATTTTTTTGGGCACGAAGAGGTGGTACGTAATTCAGCAAAGAATAGACGTGTGTGTTCTAAATCTCATTGCAAATTTACCACCAATGTCTTCAGAAATGCTGGGGCAATGAAGGCAAAATATACTGCAGGTATTTTGTAGGTATGGACTACTCTCTGCACATTCATGTTCGGTGAACGCTGCAGGAGGGAGCTTGCAGAAAGCTGTCTTCACACTGAAGGGTGAGCTTTGCTCCCCACAATCAACCTTCAGATGACTCTTCATGAGAACCTCATAGATTCTTTTGGAATCCTTCTGAGAGAATATTGCTAACGGGAGAAAATCCCTCAGTATTAGACTTTGCTCGTATTAAAGAGAAATGGTGGTGCGTGTGGCTCTGGTGGGCGCACAGGGATGCGTCTGCCAGCCCTGTGAGGCATCCCTCCTTCTTCAGCTTGCTCTGCCTTGCATCTGACAAGTGTGGGGCTTGGTGGGCAGTGGGGGCAGGTGACAACACGTGACACCCAGTGCCTGGGACCACTCTTTACTCCTTCAGAGAAGCTCCCCCAAAATATCCCCCAAGCATAGTGCAAAGTCTTCCCGAAATTATTCTTGAGGAGCGTATGTACGCTTCACTCTCTGAGATGAAAAGATGAGGGGCTCAGGCCAAGACGAGGTGCCCAAGAGGCAGGTGGCATGGCTCTCTGAAAGCCCTCAGGGGGGCTCTCGGACATGGATGTTTAGTCGGCTTCATTCACGCTCCTGTGAACGTTTCTCTTCCTTTAAGAACCAGAACAGAGTCACTGAAATGCACGTCACTCTGATATTTGATCCCTGACCTCCAGGGTCAAGTGCTCCTGACTGGGCTACTGGGACTCAAGCCCTCGCAGGTGGTCTTCACGCTGGTCCAGGCCATCAATCAAGTCCAAGTGGCAGGAAGAGTGAGGGAAGAGGCCACAGCGGTGGGCCCCGACTGGAAGGTTGGTCTCTGCAGCAGTCACCTTTCTAAATTGTAGCCTGTCTTTCTTGTGCTTCGATGAGAACACAAGTCCCTTGCTAGTCCCAGCAACATGTGGCTTGGCTCCTGCTTCCAGATGGGGTGCAGCACCCCCTTCCTTCTGCACACACCTCATGTGCCCATCACAGGGAAGGATCTCGAGCTCCAGCCTTCTGTGCACTTGTCATATGTTCATCACAGGGTCGGATTTCGGGCTATAGTGTTCAGTGTGTACCCCATGTACCCATCACAGGGTTGGGTCTCAGGCTATAGTGTTCCATGTATACCCCATGTGCCCATCACAGGGTCGGATCTCGGGCTATAGTGTTCAGTGTGTACCCATGTGCCCATCACAGGGGCAGGTCTCAGGCTATAGCATTCTCTGTGCACCCCATGTGCCCATCACAGGGTCGGATCTCGGGATGCAGCCACTTGTCCTTTGTGTGAGGATGACTGAGCATGATTTCCAGGTCTGTGTTTTGACATCTGGTGAGTGTGCAGGGACAGGGCTCCATGAGGTATGTGAGTGCCGGGGGAGCAGCGTGTGACTTCAGGCTCTTTGAGTGAGTGACCGGCGGGTGTGCAGGGACGGGGCTCCATGTGGAATCTGTGTGTGGAGGAAGCAGAGTATGCTCTAGAAGGGCAACTCCTCCTCGCTGGGCCCAGTGAGTGTCAGACTCGAAGAAGAAATGTACAGTGGAAAGTTCAGCATCTTCACCGAAAACTGGAGAAGTTCCTGGAGCTTTGGGTTCCATGTGAGCGTATTCCCCTGGAGATGTCAGTAGCCATTCCTAAGATGTTCATCGCGCCTGTTGGTTTTTGTTATTTAGATGATTATTCTCAGCTTTGCTAAAGAATCGGATGATTTGGTTGGCAGCAGAACGTGGAATCATTTTGTTTCTCACCACGGGACAAGTAACATTGATGACTGCTCCCACTCATTGTGAGTCATAGTTAGAAATTAAAGCTGCGCCAGACTGTTTGCCACAGCTGTGAACTCTGGTGGACGATGCCGTGAACACCTCCAAGCCCTGTCAGCTACTGAACTCACTATAGAGATTTTTTGGTTTTTTTGGGGGGGGGTGCGGATAGGTTTACTTTTGTCCACTGTACAAGAAACACAAAAAGAATTCGTGAATTTTGAGATAGTTCTCAAAATATTTAAGAACTGCCTTCATTTTTATGGGAAAAAAATCTCATCTATTTTTTCTTGAAATCTTTGCTTTTTAGCTTTAGTCACACATTGGTTTCTATCGTGAAAGCAAAAGGCTTTTACTACCTCAGCCTGATTGGCATGGAAGGGTGTAGATGGAATTTTGAACCGGACCACAGGTGTCTCTAGTGTTTGTAATTATGCATCTTGCACACAGGCATGTACCTGGAACACACTGGGTTTGCCAACATCAAGCTGGTGGCGCGGCTCATCGCAACGTTGCCAAGTACCTTCTGCCTGTGTATGAAATGTGTCAAAACAATGCCGGGGCCTGTGTGGATATCTGGATGATGAATATTCCGATCTTCCCACAAGCTTCTGTTGTTTTATAAATGACATTTGGGTGGAAGTTTAGTTCCTTGTGTGTTTTAAAATTACAGGTTTAGTACAAGTTTTAGGTTATTTTTCTCTAAGAATTATGAGACTGTATGCACAGCTTTATAAAACATGATACCTTTTAAACATTTATTTGAAAACTCCCTGAATTCTATAAAAATAGCTATTTTGGGGCCTGATTTAGATCATTCCTAAGTCGTGAATAAATCTGCACAACTGGCATGTATTTGGAAGCAGCTTGAAAAGGATGGCGGAAAAAACATGTTCCCAGGTTACTCCTGGCCTGAGGTCCCGTGAGCACCCGCCTTTCTGTGGAGCACTCGGGGGTCCTGGGCTGTTTACCTGGGACCCAAGGACCTGGTGTCTGCAGGTTTCTCTGACCAGCCCTCGTGTGCTGGCTCTGTCCTTTCTCTGAGCACAACCCATGAGTGCTTTTTCTATCAGGCTCTTCATCAACATTCCACCCTGCAAAGTTTTATCTTTTATCTTTCTTTCTTCCTCTCTTCCTCTTTTCTTTTCTTTTTTGTTTATTTTATTTATTTTTTATTATACTTTAAGTTCTAGGGTACATGTGCACAATGTGCAGGTTTGTTACATACGTATTCATGTGCCATGTTGGTGTGCTGCACCCATTAACTCGTCCTTTACATTAGGTATATCTCCTAATGCTATCCTTCCCCATCCCCCCACCCCACGTCAGGCCCCGGTGTGTGATGTTCCACACCCTGTATCCAAGTGATCTCATTGTTCAGTTCCCACCTATGAGTGAGAACATGCGGTGTTTGGTTTTCTGTTCTTGTGATAGTTTGCTGAGAATGGTGGTTTCCAGCTGTATCCATGTCCCTACAAAGGACACGAACTCATCCTTTTTTATGGCTGCATAGTATTCCATGGTGTATATGTGCCACATTTTCTTAATCCAGTCTGTCACTGATGGACACTTGGGTTGGTTCCAAGTCTTTACTATTGTGAATAGTGTCGCAATAAACATACGTGTGCATGTGTCTTTTCTCCTTCCTTCCCTCCCTCCCTCCCTCCCTCTTTGTTTCTCTTTCTCTTTCACTTTCGCTTTTTCTCTCTCTCTCTCCTCCTTCCTTCTTTCCTTCCTTCCTTCCCTCCCTCTTTCTTTCTCTTTCTCTTTCACTTTTTCTTTCTCTTTCTCTCTATCTCTCTCTCTTTCCCTCCCTCCCTCCCTCCTTCCCTCCTTCCGTCTCTCCCTCCCTCCCTCCCTCCCTTCCTTCTTTCCTTCCTTCCTTCCTTCCTCCCTCTTCTTTTTTTTTTTTTTTGTAGCAAGGAGTAACCTCTCCTGGAATGCTGGGAACTTCCTGATTCTCCACGGCATCTGTAGATAGGCACAATTATTGCCATATATTTGGGCACAATCGTTGCCACTCTCCAAAGTTTGCAGAGGAATGTGGAAAACCTTTGGGCTGTCAGTAGGAAGGCGCTCCTGTCCTAAAGTTAATAAAGGTATCCCAGGAAAATGTGCTGCTTAGCAGAAGGAAAGAGACTGACTTTCATCTTATGGACCGTGGAGCAAAGGTGATTTGGATTCAGCAGAGAAGAAGAACAACAGTCACCAATGTCTGCATAGAGTTTGTGGCAGGGTGAGGGAGAGCCGCCCACTTCTGCTACTGGCCCACCTGCGACTCACGTGAAATACTGAGCACTCTGGAATTCCCTTTCTTTATCATGAAAACCATCACAGGAATCCTCATTACGGCCTGTGCTTAGTTCCAAGCACTCACGCTCTGGGGAGCCGACTTTACCATCCCACTGCGCAGATGGACAAACTGGGGTCTGCAGGGGTCGAGCGACTGGCTGAAAGCAACGCAGCTGGTGGCAGAAAAACTCGACTCATGCCCAGGCTTTTGTGGGTGTCCTTCCCTACCCATAGCAGTGGAACCCCTCAGTCACCCCAGGTGTGGGCAATTGGCGGCTCCCGTCTCAGGAGGGGTCAGTGCTCACTCTTTCTGAAGGGGACAGTGGGTCACTTTATTCCTCCTAAGCTTGGGGTACGGCTGAAGGCATGGGCTTCCTCCTGACCTAAGAGGGTTCAAACTTTGAGGCTTTGTTATTTTTAAATCTCTATAGAGGCAGAAATGATTTCTTCATTATAGATAACTCCACGCTGTGGGTAGAACTGTGTCCCTCCAAAAAGATGTGTTGAGTGCTAACCCCCACAGCTGTGAAGGGGACAGGATTTGGGAACGGGGTTGTAGCTAGGTCAGGCTGGTCTAGGGTGGACCCTGAACCCAATGACTGAGGTTCTTATAATAGGAGGTCACTCAGAGTCACTGCTTCACCCTCCCCATCCTTGGTATTACGAGTGTTGCCTGCTCCCAGCTCACTGATTGTCCAAGAGGACAGATGGCTGAGGAGCCCCTGCTCAGAACACGAGGCGACAGGGAGGCTCAGAGAGGACACTGTCTGCTCGCCGCAGCCTCTGCCCAGAGGTGTGCTGCCCATTGCAGGAGTTTGCAAATCCAGGCTGAGGAGCCTGGGGTACCCTGGTGTGGCTACAGGGGCCACTGCTACTTTGTGGGTCTCCGGGGGCCTCCCCGATGCCAGAGTGGCTTTAGGAGGGCCCCAGGGAATTGCAAGAACCTGAGGGGAGCACAGGAGACACAGCAATGCAGGGGCCTGGCTTGTGTGCCCCACCTTGCCCCACAGTGCAGAGGCAGAGCGGGGAGCCCCAGCCCCTGGACAGAGGGAGCAGCTGTGCCAACAGAGACTCTCACGCCACCCAGAGCTGGCCTAGAGCCAAGACCAGGCTGTGGGCTATGTCTGGCAGCTGGGATGGGCGCCTGGCCCTGCCTCCCCTCCTGCCTGGGTCCTCCAGGGCCCTTTGGGTGGTCCCACTCGCGGCAGGTGACAAGGCTGGATGAGAAAAGCTCTCAGGGGATCTGGTGGTGGAAACTTCCACTGCCACTGCTTTTTTCTTCGCTTTGGTGTTTGTTTGTTTTCATAAAGGTTTTTCCTAGAGAAGAGAAATGGATGGAAACTGCGGGAGGCTGTGGGGATGGGGTGTGAGGGAGCTGGGACAAAGCGGACTTGTAGGTCGGCCAGAAACTCCGGGAACCGAGAATTTCTCGGGTCGGCGTCGGGCTGCTGAGCTCTAATTGTGCGTGTGCGAGCAGAAGTGTAAGTCAACAGCAGCTCAGGAACACGAGGCTGGCGAGAGAAAACCCCACAGGCCTGTGAGGATGTCCCCCAAGGTCTTGGGAGCTGACTGTGCTCCACCCCTGACTGGCCCAGGAGGCCTGGGAGGCTGCTGGGGGGCCTCACCCTCTCTATTTTGATGAAAATGTAGGTTCTGTCTTCTGTTTGGGTCACACCATCATTCAGAGGAGCTTTCGAAAGCAGTGGGAACAGACTCCACCAGTTCGAGCCTGGGCTGAGAGCCACCGCTGCACAGTCTCCCTGTGCGGGACGTCCTCGGCAAAGATGATTCTTCCAGTGTCGGACTGGCTTCTCCTTCCAGTTACCAAGAAAAGTCCTGCCTTTGGAGAAAACCTGACCTCAGTGGAGCCAAGGACACTGTCAGAGGACGCCAGACGCGTCAAGGGTCCGTGACCAGCTCTCAGGCGAAGCTTGCACAGGCCAGTCCCTCCCCATTACTTTCAAAGGCGCCTCTGAATAATGTGGCACCAACGGAAGACAGCGTCTGTGGTTGAGGGGAGCCTTAAGGGCCTCGTCCTTTGCCCTGATGTCAGTGAAGTGAGGGAAGCTAAGGGGGCAGCTCCAGAAGCTTCCACCCCTGTCAGGAAGCCCACCCTGTCCCCTCCTGGGTCGTCTGGACTGAGAGCTGGTCCCTGAGCCCCTGCATCCTTTCTGAGAGCATCCTTGAAGCCAGGTGACAGCGGGACATGGTCCCCCTTCCCCAAATCCTCAGAGACAGTTTGGGGTTTGGGCTGACCTCTGCACCTCGGCTAGAAGCACCTTTGTGCCTGCAGTCTCCCGGGCACGCCCCGGCCGCTTTGCTGCAGCGGGAGGCGATGGGCGCAGAGTGAGGGGCATCGGGCACCCAGCCACCCGGGGCGCCGGGGTACTCAGTCTGTGCGCGTCACCAAGGGAAAAGCCGCAGCCTCGCCTCTTCCCAGCCCTGAGTTCCCATTCCAGCTGCCATTGCTTTGCTGAAAATAACACATTTAATCATCTGTCATAATTACAAGAGTCCCGATGACACGGATGCAGGCCCACCTCTCCCGCTGCCAAGGCTGCTGTAATCCAGCCAGCATGGGCCGCGCTGCCCTAGTCGCACTGCGGGCCCAGACCTGCTGGAAGATCAGATGTGACCGCAGAGCGCTGTTCATCGCAAATGATTGATCTGTGCGCAACAAAACTAATAATTACACAGCTCTTCATTTCCATTCGTCTTTGGAAGGTGGACTCTCTCTCCCTGTGAAGGGCTCTGCCACGCAGGCGGACATTGGTGAACCGTGAGCCTGCTGAGCCCGCTGAGCCCGACAGGTGCAGCCCGCGTCCCTCCTCCTTGGATTTTTGGCACTGCAGGTATTCCCCAAAGACAGTCAAATGGTAACGTGTTGCTTTCATTTTCATTACGTTTGGTTTTGGTTTATTATTTTAATCCCTTCACTTTCGGGACATCTTCACGTGTTAAATTCCTGCTCTTATCCTCATTTACATATGTCCGTTTCTTCCAACTGTTCTCAACTATTAAGCCTACTTCAGGTTATGATTTTATTACAGGATAACCAACAACGATGTCCAAGCTACAGCATTTATTTGACTATTAGATATTTATTTTTAGTTTTACGTATTTATTTTTTTGAGACAGAATCTCGCTCTGTTGCCCAGGCTAGAGTGCAGTGGCAAGATCTTGGCTCACTGCAACCTCTGCCTCCCGGGTTGAAGTGATTCTCCTGCCTCAGCCTCCTGAGTAGCTGGGATTACAGGCACTTGCCACCACCCCCAGTTAATTTTTGTATTTTTAGTAGAGATGAGGTTTCACCATGTTGGCTAGGCTGGTCTCGAACTCCTGACCTCAAGTGATTCTCCTGCCTTGGCCTCCCAAAGTCCTGGGATTACAAGTGTGAACATCACGCCTGGCCTTGACTATTCGATGTATCTCATCACTGCCCAGTGAGTTTTTCTTCAATCCCTTCCCCTTAGTCTTGATGTCTCAAAATGTTGGTGCATCAGGAATGAGATTTAAAAGCCCCACTCCCTATCAAGAAGAAAACCTCTTTTAGCAAAGTTTTTTCATTTCTAAGACTAACATTATTATTGTTTAGTTCATGATCTGAAAGGGATTTTATTACCTAAAAGAAGGCCGAGAGAGGAGTGCTATGGCCTGGTGCTGGGATTTGGCCTGTCCCTGGGCAGGGGGCTGCTGGACACAAACACACCTCAGTTTCTCCTCTAAGGACAGCTGGGTCCGTGAGTCCATCCCAAGCTCTCCCTTCTGCCTCTGACACCTGGCAGTCCTTCGCTGGGTTCCAGAGCAACTCTAAACTGGCAGGTGGTTCTCTGGGTCCAGCCCAGTGGTCCCTAGTGTGCGAGTCTCCTGGGAATTTTCCATAACATCCCACAGACCAGGCAGCTTACACAACAGAAGCTAACTTTCTCAGCTCTCCACACAGAAGTACAAGATCAAGGTGTGGGAAGGCTGGCTCCTCCCGAGGCTTCTCTCCTGGGCTTTCGGTTGTCCCTCCCTCCCTGGTTCGCCTCTTGGTTGTCCTCTGCATCTGTGTCCTTCTCTCCTCTTCTCACGAGGACACGAGTCCTGTAAGGTTAGCATCCTAAAGATTTCGTATTTACCTGGTTTTTTGCAAAGATCACATTTCCGGATATTGTATGTACACAGGACTTCAGCGTCTTCGGGGGGACACAGTCCAGCCTGTGACACCTTCTTGTTGGGTTGTTGGGAGTTTGAGGACCTTTATCAAAGCAGCGCTTGGCTGTTCCCCAGAATCCACAATTCTAACCCTTACTTTCTTCGAGCCAACATGGCCCAGGATTTTAGTGTGATCTGAGAGGTACTGGTGCTGACATCAGTACCCCTGCATGCTCTTCTGTGCCTGGCTGTGGGGCAGGTGGTTCTCAGTGTGTCCAACCCGTCGGCTCAGCTCAGGTAACCTGGCTCTCGGGGAGTGTGCTACGCCTGATTTACAGCCAGTTCTCAGCACACCTCGCAGCCCTCACTGTAGTTTTAGGACTGAGCCAGATACTCGCCCTCCAGATGGAGCCCCGGGGGGCCCTCTGTCTGCAGGCTGGAGTCACCTCGATTCTGCCTCTGTTTCTGCTCCCACTCAGCTCCATGGCCCTGGGGGCTCCTCTTCCAGGGAACGGTCTGGTTGGAAGTAACAGCTGCTTTCTCCTCCCTCAGCACTTGGCTCCGTCTACTCTGGCCTCCTCCAGGTGGGCTGGCCTGTCGTACAGAACCCAGCAATGCAGGCGGCCAGGAGGAGGGGCCAGGCAGGCGCTGGCAGAGGTGAGGAGAGTCCCTAAGTGGGCTCTTGCCTGAGCCAATGCTGGCCTTGGGGTCCTGGGGACCCCTGGGTGTTGAGTGCCTCGTGGGGTGTGCATTAAGGAACGGCTTTGCTGGCCAGGACCAACCTCAGAGGATTTCATGTTGAAGGAAGAGTCAAGCAGCTTCTGAAAGAGAATCCCTTGGCAAACTAGGGAGGAAGGAAAGGAGGAGAATGGGCTCAGAGACAGACACGGGCTGAGCAGGGAGGGAAGGAGAATGGGTTCAGAGATAGCTGAGTAGGGAGGAGGCAGGGGTGGTGGTTCTCTCAGGGGAGGCTTTGCAAGTGGAAAGATGGAGGTGGCCACTGGATGATAATTTGGCGACTTCTCTCACAGGGGTGGCTTCCTGACACAGCTGAGTGCTTCCTTGATTTGAGAGGACACCAGAGTTTTGTATCTGAACATATTTATGCTCATCATTATGCATAGGTCTTAATTATTGGGCAATTTTCATAAAACCCTTTCATGTGCAAAAAAATTAATTAGCAACTCTTTTAAAATGAGAAGTGCCACCCCTTCCCTGCCCCCACTCAGGCTACTTGGTCCCTTCTAGATTAAATACTAGAACTTAGAACTGCAGGGAGAAAATAAATCTAATTTAGATATGAAGTATGAGTTACATATGGAAGGGGAACAGAGCCAGGCTCTGGGACAACAGCTCAATACGCCCATTGAGCACCAGCTTTATATGCCATGACTTTGTGCATGTTCCTTAGAATTTACCAAGCACCTTCTCATGGGTTATTTCAAGTTGGGAATTGTTATCCCCATTTACGCAGGGGTGAAAAGGCTCTGGGAAGTGGAAAGAATGACCAAGTTCACACCAGGCATGTAGGGGAGTTAGGACTGCATCATTAGATCCTTAGACCTTAGGCGTTAGACCATTAGGCATTAGACCGTTAGACATTAGACTTTAGACGCTTAGATGTTAGATGTTATTAATAGATCATTAGACCTTAGACTGTCAGACATTAAACCCTTAGACATTAGACCATTAGGCATTAGACCGTTAGATGTTAGACCATTAGACTGATATTAGACCTTAGACGTTAGGTCTTTAGACGTTAGACCGTTAGACTTTAAATCCTTTGACGTTAAGCTGGTTAGATGTTAAACTGTTAGACCATTCGATGTTAGACTGCTAAACATTAGACTATTTGAACCTTAGACCATTAGATATTTGACTGTTAGATCTTAGACCATTAGATGTTAGACCCTTAGATGTTAAACCCTTAGACAGGTAGACATTAGATGTTAGACGTTAGACCATCAGACATTAGACCGTTCATCAGACCATCAGATGTTAGACACTTAGATGTTAAACCCTTAAACATTAGACAGGTAGATGTTAGACGTTAGATGGCAGACCATCAGACGTGAGACCATTCATTAGGTCATTAGATGTTAGACCGGCCACATTCCACATGTGTGTGATCACATCTAGAGACTGGGCCACCTGCAGCAGAGAATTTTGGAGAAAGCAAAGCTAATACTTGATGGGGCTCCATCCTGACCATGATGGTACCTGTGAGGGATACTGGGTTTTCACAGGGAGGGAGTCCTTTCCCCAGGTCCTCCCTGATCATTCGTCGTGGGTTTCCAGCTAAGAAGGCACTTTCAGTTTGGATGTTTCTCTGTCACCTAAAATCCCTTGTGTCCAAAAGCCAGCTGCAGACCTCCTCTGCTGAAGTGGGTTCCTGCTGCCGAGGGTGCTTGGGAAGACAGCGTCTGGCAGGCACGCAGGGTGGCCGCTCACTGTCATGATCTGTGAACCAGTGATTCCAAAGAGTGTTCTGTGGACTCTGATGGTGTTTGGAAAGTTTTACATGAAGACAGAGAACATCATGGAATAAAACTGAGCAGGACTGAGAACCATGGTTACTTCTTAGGTTGAGGCTGATGTGCTTTTTAATTCTTTCATTATTAAGCTACCCAGTTTTGAATCTCAATCAAAATGCTATTTAAATTCCAAAACAGAGACTCCCTTGCACCCAAGAAAGGACCATTATGTGTCTGGTGGAAACGTGTAGGTGACATTCCTGACACTGGGAATGTCTCAGCAAGTGTGGTAATTTAAAAAGTCTGATTGGAACAGGGGCTGGGGTGTGCATTTATTTATTCAATCCCTATATATTTAACATAAACCATATCCCCGATTCTGCCCTATGTGGCAATCCCACTTGGACCAGACTGTGGGCTGAGCAGCTGTGGTGGGTGAGAGATTCTTTGGAAATATTTCTTCACTGTGGAACGTGGCCTGTTGGGATGGTGTTCTCTGCTGGCTGCAGGCTGGCCAGTCCCCTGGTTAAAGGCAGCAGATGGACATGTTCCAGCAGATGTCCTCTGGGTTCGGGAAGCCGGGCGGCCAGCAGGTTTCACTCTCCGTGCAACTTCACAAGCACCAGGAACTGCAGGCCACCCTTCTCCCCTCTTTCCCTAGCCAGGAGGTGGTGGGCGGGGGGCCCTGGTGAGTGTTTCTCAAGTCCACACACAGCTGGGCTGGCGAGTCACTTGCGTGGCAGACACGAGGGGCTCACCTTTCTGCTCCACGCTCTCAGGAAAGACAAGCTCACTTCTTTTAGAAAGCTCATTAAAAACTAGCCACTCTCAGGGATTTTATTGCAAACCAATCAACCTAGACCTGTACAGGAGCCTGACCTCACCCTGATTCACCGGCCTTCCGTTTTGACTTTACCCATCAGTGATAGGAATTGATTTCAAAGGCTCTAAAATTAGCTCTGTACATCAAAGAATTGTTATAGTGTGTCTCTGTGACGTTGCTGTTTTACAGGTGCTGCTGGGGCCGCCTGCTCTTAATTGGAAAAGTGCAGCCCTGGGTGTGGGAGGCATCGAGCCTCTGGAAGGAAGGGCCCTGGGTGGAGGCTGGAGCACAGGGCTCTGAGCCTAACAAGGGTGCTCTGCTGCCGAGACCTGATGTAATTTAACTTGCTGACTGTCACTGCAGCTAGATAACCCTTTAATGAAAGAAGAGCACCTGGTTCCTGGTCAAAGTTTGCAATGTAATGCCCAGCGTCCCCAAGGCTTCCTGTGACGACTGCCCACCTCCCACTAGAATAGTGCCACGCGGGCAACTCTGGCAGCCCTCCTCCATCCCCACGGCTGACAACGATGCCTGAAAATTAGCTAGCCACTTTTGTTTTAATATGTATTATACTTCATTTGAAGGGTCACAATTATGCTTTATTTTTTTTTTAAGTGCCTAATCTTACTTTTACTGAGATAGTGTCTACACCAGCCCTCAGAAAGGCAATGGTTATTGAGGTAACAAGAAGAACAAACCAGATCCTCCACTTTCTCTTCAGTTGTGGGGAACGTGGTGATTTCCAAGCTGTCTCATTTCCCCAATCCTCCCTTTCTTTCTGATTGTGTGGGTTGCGGCTTTGCATACGCCGTTCCGAAAAAAACAGATCACTGCAGTCAAATAATTGGTCAAGTCAGTGAACAACAGAAAGTCAATCACATTGGCTGTTTGACTGAATCGACTGGGATTTCTATTTGTTTCTCACAGACGTGACTGGATCACTACCAGAAGAATCTGAGGGCACCCTTTGCTGGTACCCAGGAAGAAACTCCTGGGTCCCACGGAAACATCTGTCTCTGCCAAGGGCTCCATCTCTGATGCTTTTGGGATTCTCTTCGCAGCCCTCAGCTTTGCTGAGTTTGGGTCTGAAGGAGTAGGAAGCCCTCAGAGGGTTGTGCTCATAAAGCTCAGATCTCTGTGTTGTCTGCACCTTGTGGTGACAGCCTGCAGGGGCAGGGGTTGCTTCTCCAAGGGGCAGCAGCCCCAGGACTGACCCTAGGCCCAAGCCCTCAGCAGGTGGGCTGGTGGGGAGGAGGCCCTTCCTTCTCTTCAGCATACTGGCTCTTCTTCTCTCTGCTGCCATAAGCTTGAGGGACCATTGAGCGGCTGTCTCCCTCTGTCCTCTCTGTATTTCAGCGCATGAACAAGCTGCCTGAGGGCAGGATCAGAGCATGGTTTGTGGGTCCTCGCTGTTTAGAGACCATCAAAGTCAACAGGCCTGTGTCATGCAGGGGAGAAAGAAAGACAAGTTTGAACAAGTTCTGACAAATCCATAGAAGCACCAGGTACAAAGTTAGAAGTGAAGCGTGTAGGTGTTTCTGAATTTCTAGTCTTTAGTTTTCTGGGTGGATGGTAGAATTTTGTGTTGAAACACGTTATTTCTGCCTAAAATATTATGCAAACATAGCTCTCCGTGGTGGTTGATGGCAGTTGTAGAGGACCACAGATGGAAGGCCTGACCACGTCTGCAGACCCGTGACCAGTGTGGGGTTGATGTGTCTTAGATTTCCTGGTGTTGGTGGGGAGGAAGAGCTCCCACTGGAATAGTAATGCTCCATCCCAGGGTGGGTGGAGACGGGGTACAGGCCCTAAGTCCCTGTGCCCTGCATTCTGTTTTTCTGGCTCCCCCACTCCCCTCCCCACTTCCTTTGCCTTAGTTAACTTTCTGCTCCCTTCTCCTCCTCACCTGCTGCAGCCTTCCTCCTCCTCCTCCTCCTCCTCTTTCTCCCTGTGTCCTCTCTTGGCCACATCTTTCTCCTCAATGGTTTTGTTTGGACCATGTCTTTCTTCCTCTGCTTCCTTCTCTTCCTTCCCTTCCAGGCTTGCCTTCCCACAATCTTGACTTTGGCTTTCTCCTCCTTTTTATTTTCTCTCCTTCCTTCTTTCCTCCCTCCCCTCCTTCCCCTGCCACCCTGCGTCCTTCTATCCTTCCCTTCCACATCCTCTCCTGTCTCTTGCAAAAGGTTGGTAGGCAGCTACTTACGCGGTTACTTCTGATGTCTCACCATCTCGAGGGAGATGTGAAGAGGAGTCAAGCTGTTGTATTCTACTGTATTTTTATTTTAAATCACCTGCACTTCTTTCTGATAAAACAGGCCCTAAGGTTCCAAATTGAATTCCTAATAAATAGAGTAAACAATGCACTCCTATGCTTCTGCCATAATGTTACCGAAAACACCAGCATCAAGAGGAAAATACACATACATTATTTTGATGATTTGCTTTATTTTTCATGGAATTTTCCATTGAAAGCATTCCACTATTCGATTCAAATCAACTCAATTTGAGTGAGTGGTTACCGTTTTTAATTTGTGGCTATATTTCTAGGCTGTTTAACTCAAAGTTATGGAAAAGGAGAGTAACAGGTACTGCTCAACCCACATGGAAAGATAAGGAACTGTTTTTGACCATCAGAATTCAGACCCCCCAGGCTCCTGGTCTCCAGTGTCACCCTGGCACCTTCCCAACAGGTCAAGCAGGTACCCAGGTATGTCTCTGTCTTTGCACTTAGCTCAGTAAGAGCAGCCAACAGGAAAGAGCAAAGTTCCCCATAAAAACAAAACTTTGTGAGGGAGACGTCTCTGAATGGAACAAGCCTCACTCACTGGCCTGCTCCTCTCAGAGCTCCAAGCTCCGTCCCATGCCCAGGCTGGGGATTTGCTCTCCTGGAACCCTCAGCCCTGAACTGAGGGAGGGCCCTGGAATGAGGACTGGAATGAGGAGGTGGGGAATGCTGAGAGAATGTGGCTCTGTCCTCCTACTGCTGTTTCTACTTTTTCAGATCTCCATCCTCTGCACCTTCCTGTCAGATGCAACCTGCATTGCCAGACTATCTTCTTCTCTGTATTAATCTGTTTTTGCATGGCTCTCAGGAAATACCTGAGACTGGGTAATTTGTAAATAAAAGAGGTTCAATCAGCTCACAGTTCCACAAGCTGCACAGGAAGCATGATGCTGACATCTGCTCAGGAAGGTCTCAGGAAACTGACAATCATAGCAGAAGGTGAAGGAGAGGCAGACGTCTTATACGGCCTGAGCAGGAGTAAGAGAGGGGTAGAGGAGACACACACTTTTTTTTTTTTTTTTGAGACAGAGCCTCACTCTGTCACCCAGGCTGCAGTGCAGTAGTGTGATCTCAGCTCACTGCAACCTCTGCCTCCTGGGTTCAAGAGATTCTCCCGCCTCAGCCTCCCAAGTAGCTGGGACTACAGGCATGTGCCACCATGCCCAACTACTTTTTTTTTTGTATTTTTAGTGGAGATTGGGTTTCACCATGTTAGCCAGGATGGTCTCGATCTCCTGACCTTTTGATCTGCCCATCTTGGCCTCCCAAAGTGCTAGAATTACAGGCGTGAGCCACTGTGACTGGCCTACAGACTTTTAAGCAACCAGATATCATGAAAATTCCATCACAAGAACAGCAACTAAAGGGGAAATCTGTCCCCATGATTCAATCACCTGCCACCAGACTTCTCCAACACTGGGTGTTACAAGTTGACATGAGATTTGGGCAGAGACAGAGATTCAAACCATATAGTTCTGCCCCTGGCTCTTCCTAAAGCTCATGTCCTTCTCACATTGCAAAATATAATGACCCCTTCTCAACAGTTCCCTAAAGTCTTAACTCATTTCAACATTAACTCAAAAATCCAAGTCCAAATCTCATCTGAGACAAGTCCCTTCTGCTTATGAGCCTGTAAAATAAAAAACAAGTTAGTTTCTTCCAAGAAACAATGGAGGCACATGATTGGGTAAATATTCTCATTCCAAAAGGCAGAAATAAACCAAAACAAAAGGGCTACAGGCTCCATGCAAGTCTGAAACCCAGAAGAGCAGTCATTAAATCTTAAAGCTCCAAAAAATCTACTTTGACTCCATATGTCACATCCAGGGCACACTGGGGCAAGAGGTGGGCTCCCAAGGTCTTGGGCAGCTGCACCCCTGTGGCTTCGCAGAATAGAGCCCCCTTGCTGCTTTCATGAGTGGGTATGAGTGCCTATGGCTTTTCCAAGCACACAGTACAAGCTGTCATTGGATCTAGCATGCTGTGATCTGGAAGACAGTGGCCCTCTTTTCACAGCTCTACTAAGCAGTGCCCCAGTGGAAACTCTGTGTGGGGGCTCCAATCCCACATTTCCCCTCTGCACTGCCCTAGCAGAAGTTCTCCATGAGGGCTACGCCCCTGCAGCAGGCTTCTGCCTGGACATCCAGGCCTTTCCATATAACCTCTGAAATCTAGGTGGAGGCTCCCAAGCCTCAACTCTTACACTTTGCACAATGGCAGGCTTAACACCATGTGGAAGCTGCCAAGGCTTATAACTTGCACCCTCTTAAGCAGTGGTCTGAGCTAAACCTGGTCTGCTTTTAGCTACAGGTAGATGTAGAGTGGCTGAGATGCAGGAAGCAGTGTCCCAAGGCTGGCAGGGCAACAGGGCCCTGGTCCTGGCTCAGGAAACCACTTTTCCCTCCTATGCCTCTGGGCCTGTGATGGGTAGGGCTGCTCTGGAGGTCTCTGGAATGCCTTCGAGGACTTTTTCCCATTGTCTTCGCTGTTAACATTTGGCTCCTCTTTACTTACGCAAATTTATTCAGCCCACTTGAATTCCTCCCTAGAAAATTGGTTTTACTCTTCCACCACATTTCTGGGCTGCAAATTTTCCAAACTTTTATGCTCTGCTCCCCTGTTAAATATAAATTCCTGCTTTAGGTTTTTTTTTGCTCATGCATATGAGCATAGGCTATTAGAAGCATCCAGGCCACTGTTGAAAGCTTTGCTGATTAGGAATTTCTTCTGCCAGATACTCTAAATCAACACTCTCAAGTTCAAAGTTCACAGATTCCTAGGGCAAGGTCACAAAGCAGCTAATTGCTTTGCTAAGAAACAAAAGTGACTTTTGTTCCACTTCCCAATAAGTTCCTCATTTCCATCTGAGACCTCCTCAGCCTGAACTTCATTGTCTATATCACTATCGGCATTTTGATCACAACCATTCAACAGGTCTCTAGGGAGTTCCAAACTTTCATCTCCCTGTTTTCTTCCGAGCTTCTCACACTCTTCTGGCCTCTGCCAGTTACCCAGTTCCAAAGCTGGTTCCACATTTTCAGGTATCTTTATAGCAATGCTCCACTCTTTGGCACCTATGTTCTGTATTAATCCATTCTCTCATTGCCACAAAAAATACCTGAAACTGGGTAATTTTTAAAGAAAATAAGTTTTATTGCCTCACAGTTCTCCAGGCTGTATGGAAAGCATGGTGCCAACATCTGCTTGGGGAGGTCTCAGGAAACTTTCAATCATGGTGGAAGGTGAAGGGGAGGCAGGCATCTTATGTGGCCTGAGCAGGATGAAGTGGGGTAGGGAGGTGCCACACACTTTAGCAATGGATCTTGTGAGAACTCACTCACTGTTACAAGAACAGCAAGGGGGAAATCCACCCCTGTGGTCCAATCACCTCCCAACAGACCCCACCTCCAACATTGAGGATTACAATTTGACATGAGATTTGTGCAGGGACACAGGTCTCAAGCATCCATGCCCCACACACTTTGCTTTCATGTGATTCTCACAGGATGTGCATATGTGGGTTCAGTCAGAGTAACAGGGCCACCTGCTCTGTGCCCCATGCCAACTCCTTGCTGGTGTGGCTTTCTAGCAAAGGTACAACAAATCACTAGCTTAGTGGCTTAAAACCACACACATTTATTCTTTCACAGTTCTGGGGTTAATGTTCAACAGGGATCTCATTGGCTAAAAGTGGGGTGTCTGCATGGTGAGTTCTTTCTGGGTGCCCTAGGGGAAAATCCATCTCTGAGTTTTCCAGCTTTGGTGGCTGCCCACACCCCTTGGCTCCTGCTCCCTCTTCCACCTCCAAAGTCAGCAGCACTGATCAACCCATCACACAGTATCTTCCTGCCACCAGCTCTCTGGCCTTTCTCCCCAACATTGCAGTCCCCCTGCCATTATGTTGGAGCACCTGGACCATCCTGGGAAACCTCTTTAGTTAAACTCAGTTGATGGGGAACCTCACTCTCTGTCACCTGTAACCATTCACAACTTCCGAGGACTGGGACAGGGACATCCCTGGAGACTGCTGTTCCCCAGGGATAAAGGCTGAGGCACCATACGGCGTGAATCTGGCTCCGGCTGACTAGTGCAACACAGAGTTCATTATATTCCTAGTTTTCTTTTTTTTTTTTTTTTTTTTTTTTTTTGAGACAGAGTCTTGCTCTGTCGCCCAGGCTGGGGTGCAGTGGCCGGATCTCAGCTCACTGCAAGCTCCGCCTCCTGGGTTTAGACCATTCTCCTGCCTCAGCCTCCCGAGTAGCTGGGACTACAGGCGCCCGCCACCTCGCCCGGCTAGTTTTTTTTTTTGTATTTTTTAGTAGAGACGGGGTTTCACCGTGTTAGCCAGGATGGTCTCGATCTCCTGACCCCGTGATCCGCCCGTCTCGGCCTCCCAAAGTGCTGGGATTACAGGCTTGAGCCACCACGCCCGGCCCATATTCCTAGTTTTCATACCAGTGTAGTGACATTGTAACAGTGTCATTGTTTCACTAAATCTGAAACTAGTTGAAGGGAAACTAGTGAAATTAGTCGGAGGGAGAATGGAATTGTAAGTCAAGATTAGCTTTTCAGATACACAGATTCTTCTAGCAATTCTTTTCAATGACATTACAGTTATTTTTAACAAATATTAAATTGTAGGTCTTGATTTCCTGTGTGCTGATTAGAGAAAAAAGAGGGAGGAGGTGTCCATTTCAAATGCACAATTTGAGTTCATCACAAAAACAATTCATTTGTTAAATTCGTACGGCCCCAAAATATCTGCTGCAAGTATGTTCTCTGAGGCCACACACGGGTGAGGTGGATCACCCAGCTTTGTCCTGGTTTGTGGTTGTGGGCCCGGTGCCTGGTGAGGTCTGGCTCACACCACAGCACCAAGTTGCCCGAGATGAACCCATTCCCCGCCATCTCCATCCCAGAGCACTGGCTGCCTATGAGCCGACTTCATGCTGCAAATTCGTCCTTTACCAGCACAGATGTCCCCACTGAGGGGTGAACACAATTAAGGAAATTCTATCTAGTCTGAACAAATGTTATTTATTGTTTTGAAATGAACAAAATACAAACTCACTCCCTTTTATTTTAGTTTGCTCGTTAGGGTTTAACAGCTACTGGCCTGGCTGCTTGTTGGACTGAAGGGTGTGATTATGAGATTTTGCAGAGCATGGTTTTTGAGGACTGGGTTGATTTATGTCACCAAGAAGCCAGTTACCTGCTTCATGCACTTCTGCCATTGTTCTGCTCCTGGTTATCCAGTTAGGCCTTCATTTCCTGTTCAATGCATTGCGTGCAACAGGTGTCTCCTGACTTCACACTGTCTGCTGATGGACATCTATGCAGTTCCTGCTCTGCTGAGGAGCACCTGCTCATGTACCCAGCGCAGCCTGGCCACAGGAATGCAGACTGCATTCACCAGGGAGGGACCCCAGCCTTGGCATTGCCAGATCCAGAGCACTGGGACTTCGGGGTCTGGGGCGTCAGGGACCTCCCCACCCGGAGAAGCCTTCGAGGGGAACAGTGATGGGCAAGGGATATGGATGAGGCACGGGTAGGTTTTGTTTATGAAAATCAACATGATTTTCATGACTGCCAGGGACGCACAGTAAAACGGAGTCGAATCTTGTTTTGCTGAATCCTGTTGTTTGTTTCGAAGAGGAGTCATTGCAAATCAATTAGCCGACTGCTTAGACAGGCTGCATCTGCCCTGCTCTTCTGAGACCACCCACCACCAAGTCCCAGAACCTGGGGGTCCCTGGGTTATTCACCCATTTTAAGACGATCGCCCAGAAAGGTTCCAGGCAGTGATGACGAGCTCATTAGCTGTGTCTTTCTCCAAAGATCACACTACTGATGAAGCCTTGACTTCAGGTTTAGGGGTGGCCTGCTGTACCTGGAACATCACACCTGTCCCCAGCAGACCCTTCTTGAACAATCTGAGTGATGTGGTCTTGCCTTCATCTCCAACTAATGAGCTTCTACTGAGCTCCTGGAGCATCTTGGTTCTGAAACCAATGCTGACGATTTCTTTAAGAGCCTTTACTCTACGAAAGCTATCAAGCTCACTGAGGCTACTGTAGGCCTTCAACTTGGGCATGAGATTCCACTGACGGCCACGTTTACACAGGTGTGTTGTGGTGAAATACGAAATTATGACCTCGAGGAACGTGATCCTGTTACCGCCGTGCGATTGACTGCATTCGGAGAAGTGAATAATCCACACTAATGGCACTGGCTCAAGTATTTCTGCTTATGTTCTAGTTCTTACCTTTCCTAACACAAAATCGAATCCAGACTATGGCAACCATTTTTCCTTTGGAATTTGACGTCATTTTTATCATGACAGTTTCCAATGGAACAGACCACCTTTGCTTTCTTCAGTCAGTTTCCGATGGAACAGACCACCTTTGCTTTCTTCAGTCACTGTCTTTCTTTTTGCTCCCCCACGCCTTGCCTGAATGAGGACACTGTCCCCAGAGGGCGATGGGGCTCAAGTCTTTGAGTCTGAGTAGCAAGAAAAGTGTTTGCTGTATCTGAAATTGGTAAAACTATGAACTTTCCTAACTCATTTTCCACAAAAATAGAAATTAATGCAGGTATACACTGCATCAAATATTAAGTAGAAAGTAGAAAATTTACAACAATCAGACCTTAAAAAGTAAATGCTTACGTACAATGTGGTTCTGCCTTACAAGAACTCACACTTAGTCATGTTGTTCAAACTTTATCAACTTTAACTGTGACACTGCTTTCTTTCGGTCACAGAACATTTTTAATCTAGTCAAAAACTGCTTTGTTTTACAGAAATACTCAGAGTTGTTAGGTTTTATTTTATTAAAATCTTTATGACACCCATTCAAATGTAATTTTATAATTAATGACTGTAATACATAGCTATTTAATCAATATGGCTTAACGTTCCTAGTTTTAATTTGCAAACTACAAAAGAAGAGCTATTTTACTAACTTTTTATTTTGAGACAATTGTGCAGTCGTAACAAAATAATAAAGAGAGATCCCATGTACCCTTCACTCAGTTTCCCCCAGTGGTAACATCCAGCACCATCACAGCTCAATGTCATGACCAGGAAGTGGCCACTGGCTCAATCCACTGACCTTATTCAGATCGCACCAGTTTTACATGCATTCGTGTGTGTGTGTGTGTGTGTGCCTGTGCCTGTGTGTGTGTGTACATGTGTGTGTATTTGATTCCCTGCAATTGGAGAGGAAAGGCTTTGTCATTCACTGATGATGTTAGCAGTAGGATGCTTTGGTAGGTGCCCTATTTCAAGTTGAGGAAGTTTTCCTCTATTTTTAGTGACAGTTTTTTTTTTGTTTTTGTTTTTTGGTTTTTTTTTTACATAAATGGATGTTGGATTTTGTCTAATTCTTTTTCTGCATCAATTGATCTGAGCTTACTATTATTATTTTTAGATTGTTATAGTGGATTTCTTTGGTAGATTTAGAAATATTGAATAATCCTAGAATATGTGGAATCAATTTAATTTGGCAGTGGTGTATAATTCTCTTAATATGTTATTGGAATCAATTTGCTAATATTATTAAGAGGACTTTTGCATCTAGATTCATTCGATACATTGGCCTATAGTTTTCCCTTTTGTTTGGGTTTGGTTCAGGGTAAAACTTGCCTCATAAAACATGTTTCCTCCTCTTCTATGTTCTGAGAGAGATGATAAAGAATCAATACTAAACATTTGGTAGAATTCTTCAGTGAAACAATCTGGGCTTTGGGATTTATTTTTTGAAAACTTTTAAGTTACAAATTCAATTTCTGTAATGCGTATAAAATCTTCAGATGATCTCATTTATTTTGGTAGCGTTTTGGTATATTTTGGGCTTTAATGGGCTGGTTTGTTTTTTCTAAGTTGTTGAATTTGTGACCGTAAAGTTGCCTGTAATATTCTCTTACCATTTTAATGGCTGCAGGAACTGCAGTGAAATCCCTGTTTCATTCTTGGCACTGGTGATTTGTCTCTTTTGAAGTTTGTAAATATTTCTAGAGGTTATAATTATTGATTTATTTGAAGAATCAGCCATTTTGTTTTATTGATTTTCTCTATTGCTTTCTTGTTTTCAATTTCAATGATTTTTGATTTTCTTTATTATTTGCCTTCTTCTACTTGCTTTAGTTATTTTTTCTCTTCTTTTTCTAGTTCTTGAGGTTGAAACTTAGATTATTGAGATTTTCATTCTTTAAAAAATGTAAGCAATTAGTCCTATGAATTTTCCTGTCAGCACGGCTTTAACTGTACTCCATGCATTTTGATATATTGTCTTCTAATTTTCATTTGTTTTTTGGAGTATACACATTTAGGATTGTTATTTTTTTCCTGATAGATTCATCCTTTTATCAAATGTAACATCCCTTCTTGGTTTTAATAATTTTTTTTTTGCTTGGAAGTCTATTTTGTCTAATATTAATATAACATTCCTGCTTTTAAAAAATTTGTTTGTGCTCTCTCTCTCTCTCTCTTTTAAAGTAAATTCTTTTACTTTAAAAAGCTACCTGATGCTGTATTTGAAGTGAGTTTCTTATACATAGGCTATTGTTGGATCATGTTTTCTTTTCTTCTAACTTATTCTGCTAATCTCTACCTTTTAATCAGTGTATTTAGACCATTTGCATTTATGCATTAAATACATTAAAGTGATGTAGTATTCAGATGTAAGTTTTCCATGTTATTGCCTGTTTTCTGTTTGTAACCTCTGTTTTGCATTCTTCTGTTTCTCTTTTCTTGTTTTCCCATGAATACTTTTAAAGCATACATCTTGAGGTGTTTTAGTGTTTTCGAACATACTGCCTTGTATAATTTTCCTAGCAGTTGCTCTAGCTATTGTAATATACATTCATAGGTTATCACAGTCTCCTGGTATTGATGCTTTACTACTTTGAGGAATGTATAGCAAACTTACTTTCACTTAGATTCCATTTTCCTCCCTACTTTTAAAAATATAATTGTCTTAAATATCTCCTGTACATGCAGTGATCAGCACATGACTTGGTGTTTTATAATTTTTGCTTCAACCATCAAATATGATTTAAGAAATTCATGGGAAGGCAGTATACTATATCTACCCATTTTGTACCCATTTCAATGCCTTACCCTTCCTATCTGAAGTTCTCAGCATTCTTCTGTAATTTCTTTTTTTTTTTTTCCGAAACGGAGTCTTGCTCTGTTGCCCAGGTTAGAATGCAGTGGTGCGATCTTGGCTCACTGCAACCTCCGCCTCCCAGGTTTAAACAATTCTCTTGCCTCAGCCTCCCGAGTAGCTGGGAATAGAGGTGCGTGCCACCAGGTTTTTTTTTTTTTTTTTTTTTTTTTTTTGTATTTTTAGTAGAGATGAGTTTCACCGTGTTGGCCAGGGTGATCTCAAACTCCTGACCTCGTGATCCACCCACCTTGGCCTCCCAAAGTGCTGGGATTACAGGCTTGAGCCACCGTGCTCAACCTCATTTTTATTTATAGAAATTCTTTCATTATTTAAAGTTATTTTTGCTAGTGACAACCTTTTCTTCCTCTTAAAATGTCTTTATTTTCCCTCATTCCTGAAGGAGATTTTTGAGGGATATAAAAATGTATGGTTGCCAGTTTCTTTCTTTGGTGCTTAGGAAATGTTCTGTTACTTCCTCTGGTTTTTTTCTTCCTTCCATGGCTCTGGCTTTCTCCTTCCTTCTGTGGTTTCAGATGAGAAATAACCTGTCATGGGAATTGGCTTTTCCGTGTAAGTAAAGTGTCATTTCTGGCTGCTTTTAAGAATGTTTTCTCTGCTTTTAATTTTCAGAAGTTTAATTATTATACACCTTGCCATGGATTTCTTTGGATTTGTCCAATTTTGGATTCACTCAGTATCTTGAGTATTTATTTGTTTATTCATTTGCAGGATTTGGGAAGTCCATCCATTCTGCTTTGAAAGGTGTTTTAGTTCATGCTGCCTCCTTTCCTTCTGGGACTCTGCGGGTAAGAATGTCGGCTCCTCTCTTCGCTGTGCCCCAGACAGTGCTTTTGTTTCTTTCAATCTTTTTTCTTCTCCATTGTTCAGGTTGGGTAAATTCTAGTGATCTGTCCTCAAATACATATCTCTCTCCTCTGCAATTTTCACTCCATTGAGCCCATCCAGCAAGTTTTAAGTTTTAATTATTGCCTTTTTTGATTCTATCATTTTCACCTGGTCCTTTTTCATAGGATCTATTTCTTTGCTGAGATTTTCCATTTTTCACTTGTTTCAAGAGAATGTATAATTGCTATGGAAGCATTTTTATGATGGTTGCTTTAAAGTCTTTGTCAGACATTGCAGCGCCGGTTCATTTCAGTGTTGGTGTCTGTCGATTGTCCTCTCATCTGCGTTGTGACTTTTTTCTGCATCTTCCTGTGATGAGTGAGTTGATTGGATCCTGGCCATTTTGATGACATTTGAGATTCTGGATCCTACTTAGGAATGTGTCTTAGTAGGCAGTCCCCCTGGCGAGGTGTGGGTGGGTGCATTCAGCTTTCCACAAGCCCCCTCCTGAGTCCTAAGATCTCTGTGGTCACAGTGGGGGACCAGCTCACACTGCCTCGCTGCAGATGAGCTGAGGGGGGCATTTAGTTCCCTGTTGGTCCTACTGATGCCTTCCAGGGAAGGTGGACAGCAACCCCATAGCTCATGGCCTCTGAGCAGGGGTGCTGTCTCAGCTCCTGGTTGCAGGTGACACCAGGAAGGGCAAGCTGGGCGCTGCAGATCCACTCCCTGCAGGTGACATTGGGAAGGTGGACGTGCGGGCAAGCTGGGCACCGCAGATCCACTCCCTTCAGCGCCACAGTCAGGACCTCAGCAGGGTCTCACCATCACCTCTGCGAATGCTGTGGAGGTTCAGTGTCTGGCCAGCCCGTGACACTGTGGGGGGCCTGCGTGTTCCATGGGTGTTTGGCAGAGCAGAGTGGGTGTTGCTGACACACCTTTCTGTTCTCTGGGGCCGCCCTTCTCCCCGGCCTTCTCGCTGTCATGGGAAACAGTCTTCGGATTTTCTTTCTGTGCCTATTGGCGGCTCCAGCGTGGAAGTTTCTGCAGTTCCCGGACTAGGACACACTGGGGATCTGCCCCAGGCCACCCTCAAGCCCTGGGGACCTCGTCTGTCCAGCTCCTCTCCTTCTTTCAGAGTCTTCTCTCTGTATTTCCTGTGTTGTGCCCAGGGCTTTAGTCCTAACACGGGGCCTGAGAGGAAGGGCTGCTCCATCTTAGTGGAACCAGATGCTCAAAAAAAGTATTTAGACATTTTAATTATTCTTAAAGTTTTTGCCTCTTTGGATAATTTTTTCAGAGATGGTGTCCAATTTCCTTAATCTGTGATTAACCTTTGATTGGAAACTGTTCTAAGTTTTCCAAAGACTGCCTCCTCTAACTGTCTCTTTTACTAACTTACACCCTTACCCCTTGCATGGGAAATGCAAGTTTGCTTTTTTTCAAAGGATCCTGAGCTTCTCTCTAGGGTTTAGAGTTTCCAATGCTTCTTGCAGATTTTCAGCCACAGAAAAGCTTTTACCATCCATTCCTCAGGCCAAGGTCACACATTACCTTCTTAAAGGACAAAATGAGATTGTATGTATCTGGTTCAGAGGTTGTGATGAAGACTCTGTTGATTATCAGATGAAGGACAAGCAGTCCCTATGCCTTCTTCCTCTTAGAAAAGCACAGTTTGCTAAAATTTCTCCCGACAAAATCCTCTTCAAAGGTTATGTTTCTAGGCCGTTTATAATCTCCATCTAAGTGGGTACCAGAATCCTACAACTGAGTCTCAAGGGTGCCCCCTGAGAGTCCTGCTTGGTACCCTGACCCCTGTCCTGGTGCTTCTGTTGAATTTTCCACTTTAATGTCTTGCAGTGTGAGGCTCCTGCCCAGCCTATTCTCACTTTATGCACTCATCCCACTCGGCCTAGAACGTCAGTGAAATTTCCATCTCCAGTCTCAAACTCCGGACCTGGTGGTGGTTTTTTTCACATCACTTAACTGAACATCCCTATAACAGACCCAAAAGTCTCCCTCCCTCATCCACATACGTGCACATGGACACACAACACACACATATGCTCACATGCACACATATAGCAGACACATGCACATAGACACACAGGACACATATGCTCATGTGGACACATATGTACACAGACGCATTGCACACTCATGCTCATGTGCACACACATGCACATGGACACACAGCACACACATGCACATGGACACACAGCACACACATGGACACACAGCACACACATGCACATGGACACACAGCACACACATGGACACACAGCACACACATGCACATGGACACACAGCACACACATGGACACACAGCACACACATGCACATGGACACACAGCACACACATGGACACACAGCACACACATGCACATGGACACACAGCACACACATAGACACACAGCACACACATGCACATGGACACACAGCACACACATGGACACACAGCACACACATGGACACACAGCACACACATGCACATGGACACACAGCACACACATGGACACACAGCACACACATGCACATGGACACACAGCACACACATGGACACACAGCACACACATGCACATGGACACACAGCACACACATGGACACACAGCACACACATGCACATGGACACACAGCACACACATGGACACACAGCACACACATGCACATGGACACACAGCACACACATGGACACACAGCACACACATGGGACACACAGCACACACACATGCACATGGACACACAGCACACACATGCACATGGACACACAGCACACACATGCACATGGACACACAGCACACACATGGACACACAGCACACACATGCACATGGACACACAGCACACACATGGACACACAGCACACACATGCACATGGACACACAGCACACACATGGACACACAGCACACACATGCACATGGACACACAGCACACACATGGACACACAGCACACACATGGACACACAGCACACACATGCACATGGACACACAGCACACACATGCACATGGACACACAGCACACACATGCACATGGACACACAGCACACACATGGACACACAGCACACACATGCACATGGACACACAGCACACACATGGACACACAGCACACACATGCACATGGACACACAGCACACACATGGACACACAGCACACACATGCACATGGACACACAGCACACACATGCACATGGACACACAGCACACACATGGACACACAGCACACACATGGACACACAGCACACACATGCACATGGACACACAGCACACACATGGACACACAGCACACACATGGACACACAGCACACACATGCACATGGACACACAGCACACACATGCACATGGACACACAGCACACACATGGACACACAGCACACACATGCACATGGACACACAGCACACACATGGACACACAGCACACACATGCACATGGACACACAGCACACACATGGACACACAGCACACACATGCACATGGACACACAGCACACACATGGACACACAGCACACACATGCACATGGACACACAGCACACACATGGACACACAGCACACACATGCACATGGACACACAGCACACACATGGACACACAGCACACACATGCACATGGACACACAGCACACACATGGACACACAGCACACACATGGACACACAGCACACACATGGACACACAGCACACACATGCACATGGACACACAGCACACACATGGACACACAGCACACACATGCACATGGCACACAGCACACACATGGACACACAGCACACACATGCTCGTGTGCACACACATGCACATGGGCACACAGCACACACATGCTCACGTGCATACACAGGCACCCATGGACACAGCACACACACATATACACAGAGAAGCATAGCATTTACGTACACGAACATATACACCCATGTACACACACCAAATCTGTTTTTCCTTTTGTGTTTCTATCCAGATGAGGGCACCTCTGCTCACTGTGGCTTTGCATCACCTCATAGAACCTTTGATGGTTCTCCAAGCTGCTTCTTTTCCTGGTCCCCACTCCTTTGCCCGTGTTGTCTCCACATGCTCTTCACCCCAGGGCTCCAGGAGCGGCTGCCTCCTCCCTCAAGTTACAGGTCCCGGCTTGAACTCACTGCTTCTTCAGACTCCACAGCATCACCTGGCCTGGGACATACTCTATCGGGCCGCCTGTCAGCACTACCATCTCCCTGCAAGGCCAGGATTCCCGGAGTGAGGGCAGCATGGCTCCACTCCAGAAGACCTCCCTGCCACCCCAGTGGTGGGGGTGGGAGTTGTGGCTTGGGAGCCGCCAAAAGGAAAAGGATGCCCGTGGGCCGGAGGACTGTGAAACCCAGGCTGCAAATAACTTCACTCCCCACACTCGTGTCTTTGTGAGGGAGAAGCACATTCATTGTATCTGCAAAGTGTCTAATGGAGGCCCCGCTGTGCACTTCAGGGCCATCTGGAAGGTGCCTGACTCTGGCCCCTGCAGGGCGATGGACACTGGGGCTTAGACACGACACAGTGCACAGGGCCCAAAGTGTTAAAGGCCATCAGTTTAAAAGTGGGGCTTTTAAGGGATTAAAAGCAAGTTTTCTCAAGACCTCTCAAAACAGAAGGCTCCAACGGTGGTGATAAACTCCAGAGCAGGAAAGGGTTCAGGACTCAGCAGTCACATTCAGGATGCACAGCTTAGGGAGAGGAGGAGGAGAAGGGCTGGGTTCTCCTCCTGGTTTAGGGGGAGGGGGAGGAGAAGGGCTGGGTTCTCCTCCTGGATTAGGGAGAGGAGGAGAAGGACTGGGTCTTCCCCTTGAGTTAGGGAGAGGAGGAGGAGAAAGTATGGGTTCTCCTCCTGCCTTAGGGGGAGGAGGAGGAGGAGAAGGGCTGGGTTCTCCCCCTGTTGGTTCAGCTCAGTGTTTTCCACAGGGCGATTTGGGGCTGGGGACGTCGGGGAAACCATTACAGACACCTGCGTGCCAGGACTGTTCTGGGGCTCAGCGTGAGGCTGATGGCGTCATCCACCTGAGCAGGTGCGGCAAGGAGTGCTGCGGTGAGCTTGCCGGGCTACACTGTCCAGGAGGTGTGGGGGTATGAGGTTGTGGGGTGTGCAGGTGTGGGGTGTAGGGGGTGTGAGAGGTGAGGGGGTGTGTAGGTGTGGGGGTCTGGGGTGTGGGGGTTTGAGGGTGTGAGGTGTTGGGTTTTGGGGGTTTGGAGTCTGATCTTTCTTTGGAGGCTTGGAACACATTCTCTCCCACCTGTGAATGTCTAGATGCTTGCTTAGAATCAAAAGGGCTTTATATAATTTTATTTTAAATGCACTCCTTAAGAGGGCAAAACCTGGAAAATCTATATTTATGACTCTCATAAACCCAACTGGAAATGAGAAGTGCCTGGGCCCAGGTCAGTGGGCATCACTCCATTCTCTGTTTCTTTCCTAACAGGAGTTCTTGACCGAGGAGGGAAAGGTGAGCGGATGGCAGGGACAGCGGGGCCTGGAGGAAGCAGCACGTGCCGTGTCCCAGGGAGCCTCCACCTGCTCATGTCCAGGAGCACAAGAGACCTTTTGTTTACGCCTTCAGTTAACATCAGTCCATTGTAGTGAAGGTGTCAGGCATTCCCTATAGGCTGCCATGGGTGGAGAACCTGTGAATCCAGCCTCATGGGATGCCAGCCTCCATCCCGACACCTCCCTGCGACCCAGGCCAGGCTGCTTTGCACCCAGCCTCTTGCAAAGTGTCTCAGGTTCCTCTTTGGCAGGGTGCAATCCAGACTCAATTGATCTCCATAAGGCGGTCTAAACTTGGATGAAAAGGCCCTGCAATGCCAATTATTATTATTATTATTATTATTATTATTTAAAAAGTGAGTGACTCTGCCAGGAAGCTGCCCCAAACTCACCCAGCTCTGATTATGCTGCTAATTATAGTGATTATGAAGAAGAGAGCGCGTGATTGCTACCGACCCCCCTCGCTGCCCTGAGAACAAATGCGAGGGACAATGGACGGCAGCTCCGCCCTCGCCGGGCTGCCACGCGGGCAATCCCTGACCCGCTCGCTCCCGTTCATTAGCAGCGTCGGTCGCCAGGACGCGGCCTCTTCAATCATTGCCGGCCACCCCCGGCTGCCGCGCACGGAGACAGATGCCGCGCGGCCAGACAGGCCAGAGGTCCGATGTGAACTGCGGCGTTGCTGGGTGCCCAGGCAAGGCGGTGGGGTCGCCGTAGGGGCAGGCCGCTGGGGCAGCCTGTGTGTGTGCAGGAAAGCCGCTCTGCATGCCAGGGCACGGCACCCACTGTGTTTTTGTTTTCTCCTTGCAGCTGAATGCACTCGACAGTTTTCCTTTTCTCTTTTCCTTTGGTGCAGGGGATGGGCAGAGAGTGGTGGTTTCACCAGGTCAGTTTTCTGGAGCTGCAAGGCTAACATTCCTAGCAAGAAGGGGCACCTCCTTCGCCTGCGTTCCCTCGGCCCCTGCTCCAAGCTTCCAGACTAATGTGGCCCGGAAGCTTGGGAGGTTTCTGCGTCTCCGCCACCTTCCAATTTGCCGTGGCCGGCCTCTGAAGACTGACAGGCCGCAGCGCCGGTGCCAGTGTAAATGAGCCCATTCATTTCCTGCCGCTGGCATATGGCATGTCATTGTCCGCGGTCACCGAGGCAGAAGTGATGCAATTTGTTGGCATGTCCTGCTGCAGAACAGACTCTCCATCCCACTGAGCCCCCAAGAAAACAACAGAAGCCACGAAAGGGCAGCCAAAACCTTCACAGCTTCATCAGGCACGCACACACGGCACAGCGAGGACGCAGGCAGCACAGTCTCCATTTCTGTGCCCTCAGTGGGAAGGGGAAGGGGATGGAGGAATCTTAGAGCTTCTCAGCTCTCACGCTAACCACAAAGAATGCCCGAGTCACTGATACCGCAAACCGTTCTCAAGACGTCGTTCAGGACAGTCTGCCTTTTGCACGTCTATTTCTACTTGCGTCGTTTCTGACAAGCCGGACCACAGCAGAGACTGAAACAGGTCAAGTGGTGAGGGTTTAAATGCGTCTTCAGCAGCAGGACACATACACCCAGCACGACTCCCATGGGAAAGAGGGTGGCAGCTCGCGGAAGGGCCCAGGTGTTGGTTCCTTAGGAAAAAAAAAAAATAGATGCATCATGTTTTCGAGGAAAAGTCCAAGCACAGTGCTGCATGGCCAGGGTGTGGTCAGGCTCAAACCCTGGGAGTTGGTTTTTACAGAGCAGCCCTATTGAAAGTCTGCAGCCAGTTTGAAAATAGGCAGAAGCACTTGGCTCCATACGGTCTGCATGTTCACAACCGTGATAAGAACATGCTAACATCCAGGCTGGTGGGACGGCTCCCATAATGGATTTGAGAGGACCGTGTGATTCACGTGTTGTAATGAAACGGATGAGCCTTGTGTCTGTGTTGTGTCACTGAAGCATGTTTACAGGAGAGGAGTCCAGCCGAGCCTGCCAGTGAAGACAAGCACTAGGTGCCCACACACAGTTAAACTAATATTGTGAGAAACAGGCCCACAGGAGTGCTGCACGGGGACCTACAGGAGGCTGCAGACCGCTGCGATTTAGAAGCTGCCTTCATGTGCAGCACCCAAAGACTCTTTCTCATCTTCATGATCATTGATCTGAGGATGGTTCATGATCACTGTCTGAGAAGGTTCTAAGATTCCTTCTCGCTCTGAAATTCCTCAACTTGATAATGGATGGCTTCTCCTCAGCGTTCATCAAGCGAGGACTTCAGTGGCCGTGAACAGGTGGTTCCTGTTAGGCAAGGCTCCTTAACACTGGGAAAGCCGGTCCATGGTCCTGCTGGGTGTTAGGTGCCATGTGAACCCCATGGGACAGGGTGAAATGCACCAAAGTGACAGTGGTCTTCATAGTGAATCTCATAATTCAGGCTATGAAATTGGGATCTGAGACCAAAGGCCGAGTGCAGCTCTGTCTGAGAAGCCAGTCCCTGAGAGGGGCACAGACCATGGTTAGCTGCTTTGCCTTGGAAGTTTCTTTAGGTTTGGGACCACTTATCTTTACCTTTATTAGTATCACAGTGAATACAGCGACATGCAGAGAGATATTGAACAAAGACATTTTGATGAATTCATATCGATGAATTTACCTGCAGAGACAAGGGAAAGAAATTATTAGCTTAAAAAAGAATGTAGGAATAGAACATTGCAACTTACATTCATAGGAAATTTAAAAGTTTTCCATATTAGAAAACAAGCAAAAAACCCCTCCACATTTTGTGAAAGATGTTCTATTTCACTTTCTTATTGTAAAAAAGGAAAGTGATTGAAAAGGGAAGATAAATGAGCATGACATACATTCACTGCTTTGAAGTTGCAAGCACAGTTATAGATAGGAGAAAAAAGATACAAATACTTATTGATGACTCATTGTGTGTTCTGAGCACTAGAAGTACACCAATGAATAAAGGCACAAAAATTTCTGCCCTCAGAGAGCATAAAGTCTGGTGACTAAGGGACTTCTGCTCCTGGCAAGATGGAGTAGCAGGACATTTCTGATCCCTCCCACCAAGCACAACCGAAACGCTGGACGCAATCCTTGCCTAAACCTGAAGGGCCCCTGACGGTGGTGAGGAGGCCGTCTGGGGACCTCGGGACCAGGGATGCCAGGGCGGTGGCTGCCTGCATTTTCCCGTAGCCTCATACATCCCAGACCAGGAGGTAAAGAAACTGGTGGCCGGGAAATACCCACAGGCGCAGACAAAACAGCAACAGCAAAAACCAACCCAACAGAAGCCTCGTCGTTCTAGGCAGAGGACCTAGAATGGGACAGCCCAGTGAGACAGAAAACTTTCATACAGTGACTGCCTCACCCCAGCCAAACACCCTGAGCAGCTGGGGTCATTCACACCAGCAAAGGCCCGGGCCCCAACTTCCCCTCGTCAGGCTGTCATAGGGCAACCTGGCCCCCACCAGGTGGTCTCAGAGAAGGTCCCGTGGGGAGCTGCCATTTGGCCCCCCACTGGCCTGTGATGAACCCTGGCCTGGCGTGGTCAATGGGGAGTTGATGTCCACTCCCCTGGGCAGGAACAAGGTCCCCGCCCCTCCCTGCTGGGTAGTCTCCGAGGAGGCCGAGGGAGTCAGGACTTTCACCTGCCCCAGGGGCAAGGAGTCCCCCAGTAGTGTCAGTGGGTGCCCCAGGGGAAGCTAGGACTACCACAGCTGCCCAGGCAGGGATAGGGCTGGGTGGGGGCTGGACTTTCCTTCCACCTGGCAGGAGAATGGAGTTAGCATCTCCAGGTCTCCACTGAACTATGTCAGGAGAAGGTGGCTACAACTAACGTTTTGAGTAAGGCCCAGAGTCTCAGAAGCAGGTGGTGTCCAAGCTTCAGACCCACGTGCTCATTAGACCGAGAGCCCCACGATCTCAAGCTGAATGAACAGAGACAACCCACAGAACCCACCCAGGGGGACACATAGGACAGTCTCCATGGTCTGATGAACTGCAGTGCACCCAGGCAGAGAGCACCACTCAGCAGTAAAAGGCACAAACCCCACATGCCAGCCACGCGGACGGAGTCAAAGGAAGTGGCGCTGCTTGGAGGAAACCATGCCTGCAAGACAGCTTCGAGAGAGCCACGCTCACCCCGAGGGAGCCACGTCCACCCGAGGGAGCCACGTCCACCTGAGGGAGCCACGCCCACCCCAGAGAGCCACGCCCACCCCAGAGAGCCACGTCTCCTGAGGGAGCCACGCCCACCCCAGGGAGCCACGCCCACCCCAGAGAGCCACGTACCCTGAGGGAGCCACGCCCACCCCCAGGGAGCCACGCCCACCCCAGAGAGCCATGCCAGCAAGGCCGCCCCTGCAGGCCTCGTTTTACACAGCTCTGCAGAGGGTCATGGAACTACAGGGGTGGAGGATAGATTAGGTGGTTCCAAGGGCTGGGGAGGAGGGGGTGGGAGGGAAGTGGCTGTCACCACAAAAGGCCCGCAGGAAGGACCCTCGTGTGAAGAATGCATCTGTATCTGTCCTCGTGCTGAGGTGTTACTATCATTTTTCAAGGGGCAGAACTGGTTAAAGGACGCCAGGCATCTCTCTCTTCCTGACAACTGCATGCGTGTCTATGGTGATCTCAGCATACAAATTCCAGGCACCACGAAGGACGTGGAACCCACGTGGGCCACGGCTGTGCCATCTTTGCTGGCGCAGGGTTTGCTGTTGGCAGGAAACCGAGGGGGCAGATACGAAACAGCCCACGTGTGAAACAATCACAGGTTGTGCTAAGAGCTGTGAACATCAGATCTCGGTCGGAGGGGATAATGGGATACCCTACCGTGGGCGAGCATTGTCCAAGAAGTGGATGGGGGAAGGTGCAGCCTGGCGAAGCTGCACTTGGGAAGGAGGGAGGACGGCCACGGGGGACTGGACCTGGGATCTGGAAGATGAAGCAGCTACAGGAGGGGTTCAAAGAGCCACAGGGAACCCTCAAAGGTCTAAAGCCGAGAAGTGATGAGTCTGGATTTGCATTTAAATAAACATTACTCTGGAATCTCTTGGGCAATGGAGTTCAAGAAAGCCAGTGCAGAAGCCAGGAGATTCACTGGAAGCTGGTGTTCCACGCCAGCTCACTCAGAGGGAGGCAAGGGCTGGGCTGGGGCAGCGGTGCCTGCAGATAGACAGGGGAAGACTGGAGATGTACGGTGGGGAGGGCCGGGGCCATGGAGCATAAAGCGTGGTTTCCACGTGTATGGACTGAGCTGCCCGGGAGGTAGACGTGCCACCTGCAGATCTGGCACTACATCCGATGGGGCACAATCCAGGTTTACTCAGATATTAAAGCGACGCTGAGGATCCGAGTGTGGAGAAAACTGGAATGCTACCATTTACACAGGAGCGCCTATGTAAGCTGGGTGGTTCGCCTTTGCTCCTGTGTTTTGTGTCCTGTTTATAACGTGTCTATTCTCGCCCCTAGGATCCTGTGTGTCCAGTCCTAAACAGGACCATCTGGCTATGTGACGCTCCTCATCATTATCTAATAATATAAGTGTGTGTTTTGGATACGTGGCAGAGCAACATTCTGAATGATGACACTGAGGGCTTTACGACTCTTTAAACTCTGTCCTCAGGATGATGCTCCCTCCTTGAATGCCGACTCCCTCTCTGCCCAGACAGAAGAACATGGACCTCTCCCCGCAGGACCAGAAAGTAAAGGCTGGGGCACCTGGTGCTTCGATCCAATGGCTGCGGCCCGGTGTAAGAAGATGTTTTCCTTTCTGCACACTAGATAAAGGATGCTGTTATTTAGGAAAGGAAAGATGTGGGCTTGGGGCCCACAAATAGCAGACGGGACTGAGGTTCCTGGTGACCACAGCCAAGAGCCCCGTTCAGCCCTGGGGATAGTTGATACCATGGCACGCTGGGGCCATCACCCCCATCTGACATCTGTTCCACAGCCCGGCTCGCTGTCAGCCCTCCTCAGACCAGGGCTGCAGCCCAGACCCTGTGAGCCGGGGAACTCGATATCCTGAATGTGCAGACCAACCCCGCTTTCTGCCAACTGTTCCACCAAAATTATGAATAGAGCACCTTTCACTCTCAACAACACCATGGTTGAGGCGACTAATTATATGGTTGCCCTGTGAGACCAGGAGAGGAGGGCCCCTTTGTCTTGACCAAGGCAGGAACTAAGTGGCACTGGGACAGAGCACTCCCGTCCCAGGCGTGAGAACTCATCCTAGCAATGCCTGGGTCCACGTCTCGGAGAACCACGCAACTTACCTTTCAGGGAACGTGCTTCTAACGGTTTTTTTCTTTTTATGTACCAAATTTGACTTAGAAAGTCACATTGTTGCCTATTAGAGATATTCAATGGTGTTGCTTACTGAACCACACAATAAAGGGTAAAACCTTGACAGTGCCTGGTAGTATATAATAATACACCTAAATCTACTCTTTTTTATCGTTGGCAATAGGGTCTTACTTTGTCACCCAGGCTGGAGTGCAGTGGCGCCATCATAGCTCACTGCAGCCTCCACCTCCCATGTAGCTGGGACTACGGGCCTGTGCCACCATGCCCAGCTAATTAAAATCCACCCTTTAAAAAAAACACTGATTGAATTCAGTGTTCCAGTTGCTGGAGATCAAAAGCTGCTGAGACCCGCTTCCTGCCCTCCAAGAAGAGAAGCAGTCCGCACAAGGCAGTTGGACGTAAGTGCAGAATCACAAGAGTGTGACGTGGATGAGATCAGTGAGCAAAGGGCCCACAGTGAATACATGACATTATCAGCCAGAGAACAGTTCTCAGTGCCTCATGGATCCCATCTGTTTCCAAAGTCACTTATTCAGCATGCTGCACCTACTCACCCCTGCAGGGAGGCTGCTTCACACCCTGGGATACAATCACAATGCTTTTGTCACAGGCTTCATTCCATGCCGGAATCTCCCTACCTTCCAAATGATGTTTAACATATTTTCATTGATGTGTCGTAGTTATGCAGATTTTGCATGTTTTGACATACGACTGATGTTTTTATCCTTGTGTACAATGTGTAGTGTTCAAATCATGGCAATTGGGATATTCATCACCTTGTTCATCTTTTGTTTGTGTTGGGAAAATTATAATTTTTCTTCTCTGGTTATTTTGAAATATGCAATGAATTATTGTTAGCTGTAATTTCTCTACTGTACTATTGAATAATAAAACTAATTATTTTTACCTAAGCGTATGTTGGTAAACATTAACTAACTGCTCTCCATCTCTTGCCTCTCCACTTCTCAGCCCCTGCACCATCATTCTATTCTCTATGTCGATGAGATCCACATTTTTAGCTCCCACATATGGGTGAGTACATGAGATATTTATTTTTCTATGTCTGGTTTCCAAATGATTTTTTAAAAACTTTGCATATGCTTGAGTTTGTTCTTTGTGCTATAAAGTTTAATGGGTTTTGACAAACACAACGTGTCATGTATTCACTGTTATAGAAGTGTACTGAATAGTTTCATCCCCCTAAAAAATCTGCTGTGCTTCACCGAGCCCTCTTCCCCGACAACCATTGGTTTGTTCACTGTCTCTATCATTTTCTCTTTTCCAGAATGCCACACAAATGGAATCATATCGTGTGTTGGCTGTTCACACTGGCTTGTTTCACTTAGCAATATGCACTTAAGATTCATCTATGTCTTTGGTGGCTTAATATCACATTCTATTTTTTTTTAAAAAAAGGAGATATAAAAAACCTACTGTAAAAGTGTTCAATTTAAACTACAATTCAGTAGTTTTAAATATATTCATCAGGCTGTGCAACTATCATTGCTACCTAATTACAGAGCATTTATGACTGAATAACATTCCGTTGTACAGATACGCCATGGTTTGTCTGTCCATTCACGTGGGGAAGGACAGTTTGGCCGTGGTTTGTCTGTCCATTCACGTGGGGAAGGACAGTTTGGCCGTGGTTTGTCTGTCCATTCACGTGGGGAAGGACAGTTTGGCCGTGGTTTGTCTGTCCATTCACGTGGGGAAGGACAGTTTGGCCGTGGTTTGTCTGTCCATTCACGTGGGGAAGGACAGTTTGGCCGTGGTTTGTCTGTCCATTCACGTGGGGAAGGACAGTTTGGTTGCTTTCCATTCTTGACAATTATTTAAAAAGCAGCTCCAAACATGCTTCAAGAGCCTTTGTGTACACATAGGTTTTAAAATCAGGTGACTGAATGCCAAGGAGTGCAATTGCTGGATCACAGGCTAAGACTGTGTTTGGCTTTGTAAGAAATCGCCAAGCTGTCCTCCAAAGTGGCTGTGCCATCTTACATTCATACCCTTGTGGGTCACCAGCGTTCCACATTCTTGTCAGTTTTTTTCAGTTTTAGACATTTTAATAGGCACATAGTAGTATCTCTTGTTTTAATTCCCACAAATGAAATATGATGTTGAGCATCTTTTCATATCTTACTTGCTTTCTGTGTATTTTCTTTGGTGAGGTATCTGCCTGGATCTTTTGTTGGTTTTTAAATTAGATTTTAAAAAAGTGTTTAGTTTTATGAGTTGTTTGTATATTTTGGATACAAGTCCTTTACCAGATAGGTGTTTTGCAAATATTTTCTTCCTGTTTTTGTTGTTTTTTTCTCTTAACAATATATTTGCATACTAATCTCTTTCATATAGTAGAAACTTTAAATTTTAATAAAGTGTAGTTTAACAATTCTTTTTTCCATGGATGGTGTTGTACCTACCTAAAAACTCATCACCAACCCTAAGGTCATGTACACTTTTGCTATGTTTTCTTCCAGAAGTTTTATAATTGTTCATTTTACATTTAGAATTAATTAAATTAGATTAATTAATTTATTTATTGAGATGGAGTTTCGCTCTTGTTGGCCAAGCTGGAGTGCAATGGCACGACCTGACTCACTGCAATCTCTGCCTCCCAGGTTCAAGCGATTCTCCTGCCTCAGCCTCCTGAGTAGCTGAGATTACAGGAATGTGCCACCATGCCCAGCTAATTTTGTATTTTTAGTGGAGATGGGGTTTCACCATGTTGTTCAGGCTTGTCTCAAACTCCTGACCTCAAGTGATCCACTTGTCTCGGTCTCTCAAAGTGCTGGGATTACAGGCGTGAGCCACCAGGCCTGGCCTCATTTTGAGTTAATTTTAATGTAAGGTGTAAGGTCTGTGTCTAGGTTCATTTCCTTTTTTTTGCATACGGATGTCCAAAATGGAATTGCCTTTGTGCCTTTGTCAAAAGTCAGTTGACTGTCTTTGTGTATGCTTCTTTCTGCTGTGTCTATTCCATTCCATGGATCTGTCTTTTCTGTGGCCAATACCTCACTGGCTTGATTTCTGTAGCTTTAGAGTAAGGTAGTGAGAGTCTTCCAACTCTTTTGTCTTTAATATTCTATAGGCTAACCTTGGTCTTTTGCCTTTCCATTTAAACTTCAGCATCAGTTGTCAGTATTGGCAAAATAGCTTGCCCAGATTCTGATTGGGATTGTGTTAGATCCATAGATCCACTTGAGGAGAATTCACACCTTGGCAATGTTGAATTTTCCAATGTAAGGGCAGAGAATGTCTCACTACTTATTTAAATATTTCATTTCTTTCATTATTGTGTTTTCCTAAGACACAGATGCTGTATGTATTTGGCATTTTATTTTTTGTGCTATTATAAATGGTATTTTTTTAATAGTTTCAATTTCCAATTGTCCTTTGCTGATATATAAGAAAAAATGAACTTTTGTATTTAACCTTGCATTTTATTACTGTGCTATTATTGCTTATTATTTTTTAAATTATTTGGGATTATCTATTAATACATAAACACTGATGCCATCCGTGAATAAAGAGAGTTTGATTTTTCATTTCATATCTGTGCCTTTTATTTTTCTTTCTTGTCTTACTGCACTAGTTAGGACTTCTACTATGTTCCTGAATGGGAGTGCTGGGGGACATGCTTGATTTGTTCTCAGCCTTAGGGGAAAGCCTCCAGTCCTCACCATTACGAGTCATGTTAACTGTAGGAGATTGGGGGTAATTTTTTTTTATTAAGTTAGAGAAACTCCCTCTATTCCTAGTTTGCTAAGAGTTTTTAATCTTGAATGTGCATTGGCGTTTGCCATACTTTTTTTGGCATCAATTGATATGACCATGTGCACTAACTTTACTTCCTACCGTACAGCATCACCTGTCATCTGACATTCACTAGTTGCAGCTCTGAACTGTAGAGTTGGGCAGCCTATAGGCAACTAGACTTTTCTGAAAGTCTCAGTATCCAACAGAATTTAATTTAGATGCTTGTGGTCTATTGAAGCTAGCTCTGTACTAATGTTATATCTGCTACCAGTGGGAGTTTTACCAAAGGAAACGCTAGTATCTGCCACTTCCTAAATGACATCTCAATGAAAATGCTGCCTCCATTACATTCACCATGTGCTTACACTCGTGAATCCCACAGGTTGAGGTTATAGTCAGTAGTTTACATCAGTGGTGTTACAACTCTGATGAAATATAGCTGTATGTCTACGTTGCCACACAGTTACACCTACAATATTACATTCCTTAGAAAAACTGCCATCCATCTGCATGTGTGGCAATGCTCCATAATTTCTGATTAGTCAAAGGAGCTTTATTCCTCACAAATGGAAAAGAAGGAGAAAATATAACAGCTTTGTCAGTATGCTAAGTAGCTTACCTTTCCTCCTATATTTTCCCGCTTTCTTTTGTCCCCTGCAAACAACATCTGTTCACTATATTTTTGGTGCTTCTCACAAATAGAAATGAATAATTCAGCTTGACAGTACAGTAGTCAAATGACAGCTTTAGGCACTATTTACATCCAGTAAATAATTCTTTTTGCAAGGTAGATGGTGGAGACAGACCAGCAACTCCGAGGGTCCAGAAATGACTGATGGGTTTCCTAGCAGACTAGCTCCTGGGGCTACTTGTGACACATGGGAGGGGAAGAGCCTGGGTAGTTCTGTAGAGCTGACTTCAGTTCTCAGGGAATTCGAACAGTGATCTGATTGTTTCTTGAAATATGCACTTGTTGGTGACAGCCACATGTTTATTTGTTTTTCTACTCGATCCCTCAGAACATTAGAAACAATATATATTTAAATAGTTCCCAGCAGGGAGATAATTTAAAAATATTACTAGAATTGTAATCATATGAGAAGTTCTGTAAATAATTATATTCACATGATAGCAAGACCCATCAAACAATATTTCATTGCTATCTATTCTTCTCCAATCTTTACTTTCATGTTATTTCTTAAATACAGAGTATAGGACTAATAGCAGTCAATAAATATTGTTTGTTGATTGGTGACTCATTCTGTATTTTCATTTGAAAGTGGAGTTTTAAGTACATATCTCCATAAATATTCATGTAATTTCAAAGTACATTTTCAAAGTTTTAATATTCCAGTGAGAGAGAAGTACGGGTAATGTAACCAAGTACATTCTTTCTTGTTTTAAATTAAGCAAACTCCAAATTTTCTGGTGTAACTTAAGTTTCCTGAAATAGTAAAAAGAGCTTCCAAAGGAGCCTGAGAAGATAAAATATTATTGAAGAACAGAGAATTTAGGAGTCCTCATCTGTATTTCTCGAGTTATTTGAATTTCATGAAGGAGTAAAACTAAAAATAAAAGATTGCTATAAATTCATCAACTTTTAAAATCTGTTTAATTGGAAACAGTTACACACTCAAAATACAGAATGTGACCTATTATCGCCATCTTTTGAAGAAAGATGCAACATTTAAAGATTTTTGTTCTTACGTTTCTTATTTTGCTGCAGACCAGTGAAAACCTGGTCACAGACTGTCTGCTGCATCTCAGAACTAGCACAGCCCGCTCGCCTGCAGGTCTCCACGAGCGCGAGGGCAATGAGACCTTCTGTGTGCTGAGGGCCTGCTGTGCAGGCGGCTTTGTGGCAGGTGTGTCCACGTGTGTGTCTGTGGGGTGTGTGTAGTGTGTCAGTGTGTGTGGTGCATGCACCTGTGTGTGTGTGTCTCTGTGGGGATAGTGTGAGAGCGTGTGCATCTATGTCTGTGTGTATGGGTGTGTATGTAGCATGCATGGTGTGTGAATGGGAGTGTCTGTGTTTGTGTTTCTATAGTGTGTGACAGTGTGTCTTTGTGCATCTCTGTTCATATACGTGCATGTGTCTATGTCTGTGTGTTTAGTGTGTATGTCTCTGTGATCATAACAGTGTGTATATAATGTGTATATGTGTATATATGTATATGTGTGTATATATGTGTATTTGTGTACGTAGAGTGTGACTAGTGTGTCTCTGTGCAGTGTGTGAGTGTAAATAGTATGAGTGTGTGTAGTATGTGCATGTGTAGTGTGTGTTTGTGTATAGTATTTGTGAGTGTATGTGGTGTGTGCACGTGTATAGATGTGAGGTGTGTGTGTGTAGTGGGTGTGTGTGTCTTTGTGTGTGTATAGTGTGTCTCTGTATAGTGTGCATACTGTGTATGAGTGTGTGTGTATAGTGTGTGTAGTATGTGTGTGTGCCTCTGTGTGTATATGTAGTGTGTGTGTTTGTGTGTAGCATGCAGTGTGTGTGTCCATGTATGCCAACTGTGTGTGTGAGGGTGTATAGTATGTGTAGTGTGAGTATGTCTGTGTATGGTGTGTGTGCATGTGTGCATGTGTGCATGTGTATAGTATGTGAGGTGTGTATGTTTGTGTGTGTCTATGTATAGTGTGTGTATCTGTGTGTATATGTGTGCAAGTAGTGTGTGCTGTGTGTGTGCACTGTATAGTGTGAGCGTGTCTGGTATGTCTGTGCATAGTGTGTGTGTAGTGTGTGACTGTGTATACTATGTGTGTGTTTGTATGGTGTACATGTGTAGGTGTGAGGTGTGTGTGTGCACAGTATATGTGTGTCTGTGTATCGTGTGTGAATGCATATAATGTGTGTGGTATCTGTGAGTGTGTCTCCATGTGTACTGTGTGAGAATGTGTGAGGGTTACAGTGTGTGTAGTGTGTGCGAGTGTGTCTGTATATGGCATAACGTTATTTCCGATGCAAGCACTGTTGAATCAGTTCCCATGGAGCCTGTAAGGCCTCGCCCAGGCCACTCCACCTGCATAACAAGTGCATGTGTGGGTGCATATGTGCATAGTGTGAGTGTTTGTTTGCAGTGTGTATAGCAGCCAGCATGTGTATGGTGTGTGTCTGTGTGTGTGCAGTGTGTACTGTGTATGTCTGTGATTGCAGTGTATATACAGTGTGTAGTGTGTACATGTGTGCAGCATGTGCTATATGTGTCTGTGTGGTGTGTGTATAGTGTGTGTCTGCATGTGTGCTCTGTGTTTGTGTGTGTATGCAGTGTGTGTATGGTGTGTGTCTGTGTGCATGTGTGTACAGTGTGTGTGCATGTGTGTAGAGTGTGTGTAGTATATACATGTGTGCAGCATGTGCCGTGTGTGTACAGCGTGTGTGCACATGTGTGGTTGTGTACAGTGTGTGTGCATGTGTGTGGTTGTGTACAGTGTGTGCGCAGTGTGTATAGAGTGCGTGTGCAGTTGTGTACAGTGAGTGTGTGTGTGTAGTGTGTACGTGTGTGCAGCGTGTGTGGCCCTCTCAGGACTCCTGTCCAGCGAGAACACCTTCTTCAAGGCCCCGCCCTCCATGGGCCGCTCCTCCCGCTGCACCTGGGCCTATGCGCGATGGGGTTCGGGCCAGGACACGTGGGCTACGCTCTGTGCTCGCAGATGGAGCGGCCGGGGGGGGCCTGGGGAGGCCGCATCGAGCTCCTTCAACAGTGCTTACTTTGGAAATAACATTCCAATGGGTCCAGCAGGAAACGGCTGGAAAGGCCCCGTCTATGGGTCACGGATTTCGGGGCATTTTGGTTGGGAAGCCCACGGGAGCGCGAGGGCAGGAACTCTGGCGTGGGCGGGACTGACCGCACCGCACCCAGGGCCTTGGGGCCCCGCTATGAGGGCGCCGGTCGAGACCAGGGTTCTTCCAGGCTGGGGAACTGGAGCGGACTGGAGCTGGCTCCCACCTGAGGGTGAGGGACCTGGAGAAACCCAGCGCGCGCGCCTGGGGTCAGGGCGTGGTCAGGCCCAGAAGGCAGTTCTGGAGGAGACCAGTGGAGAGGCCAGAGGGCCCCGGGGCGAGGCCTGGGCGGAGCTGGGGCTCCCGGTGATGCTGGGGGACATTCTCTGAATGATACACCACGAGGGATCAGGAGCCCACTCAGGGCCCCCCGGGCGATGGTGGAACGGGGCCTGCACTCAGGACCCCCACACCAGGGCCCCGGGGCCGTGCTCTGGCCCACACGCAAAGATCCTGCGTCCACGGACCGCTTTCGTCTCCTCCTTCCCCTCGTCTTCATTTGCATGGAGTCTCTTGGGAGAGCGTAAATATCACAGTGACTTGGTCTCCTTAGGTCTAATTCATGTAAACCATAATTAAAGATGGGTTCCCACCTGGCTCGCATCGACATGCAGGTTGCCTTAATTCTTAATTTCCTGACATTTATTTGCCCCTGCTTGACTGCAACGGGACCTGAACCAAGAATCTGATGATGCGTGGAACGCCAGGAGAAGCTCGGATCCCTGCCTGGTACAGGTTGGTTTTAATTGCTGCCTGAGATCAGCGACAAGGTTGAAAATATTATCAAGCTAAACTTTTCAGTCTAGTTCCATTTCCTCCCAAGAGGATTGCTGTATGAAATTAATAGGATTACAGATAATCCCTGAAAGGGGGGGGATTAACACTGAACATAAAACCAACTGATATCAATTTCCATAACACTTGAAAAATCAGCGTCTTGTAGGGGAGGCTGCAGGCTGCCCGGAGACCCTGCTGGGGAGAACACGGATTTCGTCCTGTTGACAGGCACAATGACTCCTCCAAAAGTCAGGAAATGTTAGAACGGAGACCGTCGCTCAAAACCCTCTGCCGGTTTAGAAATGCGCTGCTGTTCTTTCCCTGCAATATCTGCAGTTTAATAAGGAGCCCTTATGTGTACACGCAAAGTTGCTTGTAGCTGTCGAAGAATTGGGAAATGAGGGTTCCACTGGGTAATTTTTGGAAGAAAAGAAATATTTCCTATGCAAGTGGTCAGTGTAAAATTTTTTACTATTTCATTTAAACATTTCGTTTTGTGTCTTTCCTCACACTCTCCTCTCTTCCACTGCCCACGCCCTCTGTCTCTCTTCCTCCTCCTTCTCCTCATCCCCCTCCTCCTGACTCCTCCCTGTCCTCCCCCCTCCACCCCATCCTCCTCCTCCTCCTCTTCTTTTTTTCTTTTTTCTTCTTTCTCCTCCTGCCACCCATCTTTCTCATTCTTTATCCCTTCAATAACTTGCAAACATTTTTCCTCATTTCCAACTAGGGTTTGGAAAGACAGTTCAGGCCTTCGAATACACAAAATACCTAAAAGTAACGGGAAGGTGGCTGCAGTGCTCTCCCGGTCTGCAGGTTCACCCACTTTGCCATTTTCGGAGGTGGAGGATATGGATCATGGTGCATCTGTGCCCTCGTGCTAAGTACTCATTTGAATGCAGAAGCAGAGAGATATCCACTTATTATCAATTTTCTGCATTACTTCATTTCATGGCATTAAAACAGCTGCATCCAAGGGGCTGAGCAGTCCACAGCCAAGAGATTGAGAGCTCCAGGGACATAAGGTAGCAATGTTATTCAGAGGAATACACGACGTCATTTTCTGACTTAGAGAAAAAGGCAACTCACAGGAGACTCAGAGAAGGGGCAGTTCTTCAAAAGTTAGAAACATGAGTGAGAAACAGAGTTACTAAAACAAACAGATAGGCTTATGACGGCTTATGACGGATACAATAGGAGGTCCATGAAGTTGTTAATTACTTCTTAAGAAAGCTACTCCCATCTCCCGAGTGTAAAGTTTCCTCTCTTAAAGGCATCATAACTTTAATCAACAATGTGTTTTCTATGACTCTCCATGAGGGCAAAACAAATCAGTGTGGTTAATCCACACTTCTGTTGTGGGGTCTCCCTACCCTCCGTCTGGTGTGAAAACACATAGACACACACGTGCACTGGTTCTCTGCTGGCTACATTGTTTCTCCTCTTCATAGTTCAAGATATGTAGCTCTTGGTGGAAGCATTGGAGTGACACTATATGTACAAATATTTCTAAGCTTATGTTCTTGAGGCCAATGGGCTGATTAACAAAAAATATGCATTACCTCTTCAACTCTGAAGCTATGGTCCTATTTAAAAACAAAACAAAACAAAACAAAACTAAGTGAGAACACATACATCTTTCTGAGTAGCCTGTTAGTTTTTCAGTTTGAAATTTTTTGGAAGACAATACACTAAATAGAGAACTTAAATGACCATTTGTAGAAACATTTAGATGTGCAAAAAATCAAGTTGAACAACTTTTAATAATACTTTTGGGGACTGTTTCTTTTCTTTTTTTCTTTCTTTTTTTTTTTTTTACAGGATCTTGCTCTGTCACCCAGGCTGGAGTGCAGTGGTGTGATCGTAGCTCACTGCAGCCTCAATCTCCCAGGCTCAAGTAATCCTTCCAGCTCAGCCTCCTGAGTAACTGGGACTACAGGTGCATGCCACCACGCCTGGCTAATTTTTTATTTTTTGTAGAGGTGGGGTCTCACTATGTTGCCCAGGCTGGTCTCAAACTCCTGAGCTCAAGAGCTCCTCCTGCCTCGGCTTTCCACAGTGCTGGAGTTCCAGGCCTTTGCTGTTTCTTAAGGATCTATCTCAAATGATGCAAAGCAGAGAAAAAAAAGGTCAGCGTTTCTGAAGGAAAAGAAGAATAACTGTCTATTATTTGTGAGAGTCGTAAATGGAACTATTTGGACTAGGAAATATGGCCCTTCATCCTCAAAGGCCGACCATGGTCAATGCTTTAAGGTATGAAGCTCTTTTTGCAAGAGGGGATTCAGGGGAACCTTGATAACTAACAATAACACTTAATTCTTGTTCAGTAACAGTTATTTCATAAGGAGATGATAAGGTCATAAAAAATTGAGAATTCAATAAACTTTAAGAAGCCTTGTTAATATAATCATTTCTATTTTGTTCAAATAAACAGTTTTGAAGCTTCTACTTGAAAATGTAATTCTTAAATTTTAAGATACTCTGGATTTAACAAAAACCAAAGGACTGGCTCTGGTAAAATAAGAGCTACCTTCCTTTAACATGCTTATTTACCCAATTTCTCCAGAATCCATGTGTCTCCTACAGTCCTTCTAGAATGTTCCATCCAGACTAGATGTGAAGAGCATGACGTTGAGTAGTCACTGCAATTCAACGTGTGTTCAGTCTCCACGACACTCTCCCAGGCATTATAAAACGACTCAGAGAACTGACGTGTCCAGTCTCCACGACGCTCTTCCAGGCATTATAAAACAACTCAGAGAATCAACAATTTTGGTTCATTGCGTTTGATTGTTTAAATTTGTTGCCTCCACATGAAAATGTTTGCCCCTACTTTTCCCCAAACCTCTTCTGAGACACATTTAAGTGTCAGTCTCCACAACAGGAAGAAATCAGCAGCTTCTGTGTCTCTGAAGGAGACACAGGAATCACTTTCGTCTCAGGCCTCACACCGCGCTGTGTGTGGTGTGACCCAGTGCCAACTTTCTGGAGGACAATTTGGGGACGCGTACGAGAAATGTTTAAAGTGTGCAAAATGCCAACCCAGCGATTGAACTTCCCGAAATGTATCCTCAGAAAAGAACCGGACACACACACACTTTTTGCAAATATAGAATTATAAAAGCCTGCTTGTAAACATGTAGTGTTGTTTGAAACAAGAAAGAATTAAAAAAAATCCTGGCTAGTCCAACATTAGTGGTTATCAGAACTGATTAACATTGGTGTCACTAAAGTTGGTACACGACCCCACACTGCTAAATGTGACTGGCTTAACAATAAACCTAAATTGCCTGAAATGGGGAATTTTTGTGGAGAAATTATGGAGCGGCAGGGCACAAATACTGGACAGACATTGAAGACGAGGCTGATGTGTGTCTGTTGACTGAGAGGACATGTAAGATTTGCTGTTAAGGGAAGAGTCAGTTATGGGATAGCAGGTCTGGGACACCCACTAGGTGTAGGGTGTTCGGGCATGGAAATCCGTATCTGGATCTTTCCTGGCCATTGCATGCAGGTAGGAACATATCTGGATGGATGGATGCCAAAATGCCCATGGTGTCACAGTACATGTCGCTGGGGGTACACAGGAAATTTAAAAATATTTTTCTATGTGTTTGGTTTTTATCCCTCAGTTGTAAATGTAACAATGAAGATTATTTCATTTAAAATATCTTCCTTTTTCTTCAGGTGTATGAGGGCAGGCCCTTGTTGTATTCACGATCTTCTGCCTCTATATTCATTGTGGTCAGGTCACAGAATAGGGCTCAACGCTAGCACTGGTGAGCATGTGGCCTGAGGTCTGGTCCAGAAGGAGTTGCGATGGAGCAGGTGTTCCCGACCTCATTTACTGCCCGCGCCCTCTTGCCAGCAGAGTGGGAAGAACAAGGGAGTAACAAACCCCAACACGCAACGGATTTGATCTGTTCCCGGCAAGAGCAGTGATGTCAGAATGAAGGTACAGACATGGGGACACGAGTTTCATAAAATGTATGTCACTTCGCTTTAACTAGCCACAGCAGGAGAGCATGATAAATATTATAACACATTGGGCTGGGTACATAGAGCAGGTGTTCCTATTCAGAGAACGGTGCGGCCACTGGCGTGCGAGGGAGAAGGGATGCTTCTCAGGTGCAGCAGCCACACGCCCAGGCCTGGTCCAAACCCTGCAACCCAGTTTCCACGTTATGATGTGGATGGCCCGGCTCTTACCTGCCTCCAGCCTCCCACTCTGGTTTCCCACACAGCGGTTCTCTGCGAGGTTACCAGGGGCTCAGCTTTGAAGGGTCCATTGGGAGCCCCTGGAGCTCAGCAGGGTAGGAAATTGCTCCTGTCTGCTACTCAAGGCTCTGAGCCGGAAGGAGGCAGAATCAATTGCAGACAGGGTGCTTGTCTTCCAATGTACACTTTGAAAGTTCAAGCAGTGTTCTGTCTCTACCCCGTACTGTGGGAATAAAAAGCTTTGCTGCTGAAGAGGAAGAAGGATGTTGAAAAAGAGGTGGTTTCTTGTCAAGGCTTCAAAACTCTTCCCCATATTTGAAGTGAACTGCAGGTTCGCTTGCTGTGATGTGGCCTCACACCTGCCTTTCTCATTAAATTTTGCAGAACTCCTCAGCAAAACCATTCCTTCCTTGGCTCTGCAGGAGATTGAGGAAGCTGTTGCCTGTTGCCAGAGCAGGACCACCTCCCAATGTTACAGTGTCACCTCTCACATCGCCCAGCCTTATTTTACGTGCATTTTTGTCTTCTGAAAACGATTCTTTTAAGATCTGCAGTCACTCAAATGAACAGGCATGAACGCACAGTACAGTTTATCGAAATCGGAAAGCCTTCCAGGGGAGCAAGCTTGCTTTTGTAAAGTCAAGCTCCATCTTGAGTAACACTTGCCTCTTCACAAGCCCTGGTTCACAGTGTGCTAAGTCATCTCAGGCATGCCACGAACCTGCCCTGCCCTCCCGTGGCTCTTGGGACCCTGCCAGTGAGCTGTGCTGTTGGCACTGTAGGCTCTCTCCGGTGTTTCTAGGGGCAAATCTCCGTGAATAATAGAGACAAAACACCAAGAGCAAAACAAAAACAACCACCAACCTTGTCATAATTCTGTGAGGCTGTCCCTCTTAGTGAATCCCTGTGTCTTGGCACCTGTGATAATTATTTCATTGATCTATGAAAAGCTTTGATGGAACACTGGCATTTGTATTGAGGTAGATGCACCAGATGTGCGCTAACCTTTCAGATTTTCCAGCTGTCTGGTGTCAAAAGCCAATTTCCAAAGGAAAAAAAAAAAGATCAACGGTTAACACTATTATTTCAGAGCTCAGTGTCAAAATGTCAAAAGAAAGCAGACAAGCCTTGGAGAAGACACAATGTGGGGTTTCCATTTGGAAGCTAAGCAGCCAGTTTCATGCACTTTCAGAGAAAAACACCTAAAGTTTTGTGTTTTGATGATCAGTTTCACACTTTTTCAGACTTCCCTTTTCTTGCCTTGACAGCTGACTGCAGTCACCCCTGGCAAGGAAAAGTTAAAGAGAACCTCAGACACTAATTCCCACCAGGAAGATGGATGTTGAGAAAATATTTGGGGAGAATATTGTCCTGAGTCCTAACCATCCAGGTGCCTCCAACCCACCGTATTTATGAGCTGGTTCCACGTGAAGAATTTCCACCGTGAGGGGTCAGCAGTGGCATTTCCAAAATTTACAAGGGGTCACCAAACTGGCTGTAGACTTTTGAGCATCCCTGGTGTCATCCTGGCCCTGGCTGGGCAGACAAAGTCATCTTCCTATAGCTGTGCTGGAGAGGTGAGGCTGCCAGATGAAATACAGGACACTGAATACTGCATGCAGCATTTTTATGCTAAAAACTGTCCTTTGCTTATGTAAACATTTAACCAGACATCCCATGTTTTTATTTGCTAAATCTGAAGATCTCAGGCTGAGGACACAGACCAACCTTCCAGTGTTGACGTTGCTTTCCCCAGCTCTGTGATTCCCGTGGAGTCTGGGATGATCTCATTTGTATTCCTGCATCTGATGGTGTGTTGTGGGATAGAGAGTGTGCCTTCAACACGTCCAGTGCGGGGAAGCTCTGAGGACCCGAGCGGCCGTGACTTCTACCCTCCTTGGACTTTCCATCTTTCCAACGGCACCCCTGCATTCTGGGAGGCACTGGGAGGCCGAGTCCTGAAAGGTACAGGAGAGAAGGGGTGAAGCAAGACTCCTGCCTGAAGACACCCACAGTGGAGGCGAGCGTCTATGTCTGCGGAGAACGCTGGAGCCACTCTGCTTTTGTCGTTTCTTTCCAGGGATTTCTCTAAAATCTGAGATGAAGGCTCGGTTTCCTACACAAAAGTGTGTTTCTCAGGCAACAGTCAGTTTCTGATGGTGAGAAGGGTTTTGCTGCGTGGCGTGTGAACGTTCCTCACTGGGATCTGTGCTCTGTCCATAGATGTGGCAAAGAGCGTCTGGCCTGGAATACATGCGTTTTTCCCGCAAGGAGCTTCTGAGGAAATGCAGAGACTGGGGCTGCCTAGAGGCCATGCTGAGCTGCCGGCCGCGTTTCCTTCTGCGGGCCCCATGCGGGAAAAGGCTCCTTGCTCCCGCAAGCCAGTTTTGAATGTGGTCAGTAGAAAATATTTCCTTTAAAGTGGAAAATATTTCCAGAGGCACAGGCAAGACTCAGTCCAAGCATCTTGGGTGGGACCCCTGCCTCCCCTGGCCCTGGCCCCTCTCTGTGCTCTGAGCACACACATTCCTTCACCGACAGACGTGGGTTCCTTGGAGCTGCCCCAAGCAAGTGCCACAGACTAGTTGGCTTTAAACAGCAGGCACTGATTCCCTCGCAGCTCTGGGGGTGAGAAGCCAACACCAAGGTGTGTGCAGGGCCGTCCTCCTTTCTTGGACTTCTCTCAGGGAAGAGCCTTCCTGCCTCTTCCGGTGTCCCGTGCCCCTGGTGTTTCTGGGCGGTGGCCATGTCACTCCAGCCTCCGCCTCCATCTTCAGCGGCCGTTCTCTGTCCTCTCTGTTAAGGATACTGGCCATTGGATTTAGGGTCCACCCTCGTTCAGTATGACTCATCTTACCGTAATTACAGCCGCAAAGGCCTCTTTTCTAAATAAGGCCACGTTCACAGTTTCCAGGTCTTAGGACTTGGAGTTGTCTTTTTCGAGGACACGACTTTGGTAAATACCCCAAGACAACCTTACTGCCTGCACCTGGATTGCTCTCTGTGGCTTCCTCGGCGTTGGCATCATCTGTGATGAGCGTGAGTGACATTTCTAGAAAGATGGGGTCGAGTTTACCTGAAGCTCTAGGGTTCTTCTTAAGCAAGAAAATGGAAAGTAAAACCAAAATAAAGCAAAGCAACTGTCTCCACGCTCAGACTTACATAAAGTTATGAATGAACAATGATTTCATAAATGTTTGGGTTTGCCAAATCTGCTCAACATTTCCTGTGGGCCTTTGTCTATTGCTTTGGAAAAAGCTCTCTTTCCTCTCCATTAGCCTGGCTCCATTTGTGTGCATTAGGCTCAGTGGGAAACAAAACCAAACACAACAAAACAAAATATGACATCGTCAACTGAAGCTGGTGGCCCCTGAGCGGCCCTTATGAGTCATGAATAAAACAAACCAGGCAGCCAGGCGCGATGGCTCACGCTTACAACCCTAGCACTTTGGGAGGCTGAGGAGGGCGGGTCACGAGGTCAGGAGTTGGAGACCAGTCTGGCCAATATGGTGAAACCTTGTCTCAACTAAAAATACAAAAATTAGCTGGGTGTGGTGGCATGCACCTGTAGTCGCAGCTGCTTGGGAACTGAGGCAGAAGAATCGCTTGAACTTGGGAGGCGGAGGTTGCCGTGAGCCGAGATTGCACCATTGCACTCCAGCCCGGGAGACAGAGCAAGACTCCATCAAAACAAACAAACAAACACAAACCCAAAAAGAAACAAACAAACAAACCAGGCATTAATGATTTGCTGAACCGATGCCCTCCCCGAGCACTTCCAAGTTTGCTTGGTGTGTGGCTGGACGTCAGCAGGGAGGGAGGGAGGGCTGGCTGTGGCCAGGGCACAGGGGAGAGGGCAGGTGATCATGCCGGCCACCAGCACCCCAGGGTCAGGGTGCAGTTGGCAGTGTCTAGACGTCCCTTGGCCATGGGTCCCATAGCACCTCACACCTCTTCTGCTAAGCTTCACACCCACGCCCTCCTCAGCCTCTGCTCCTTTGCTCCCCTGGATTCCCAGAGCTGGCTTGAGAGGAGACGCGCGGTCACTTACTGCTTCTCTTTGGCACTGGTGAATTTTCTTCGTAGTTTTTATATGACAAGGAGCTACTGATTAGGGGAGCCGGCCCTCTGACCTGTTAAGAGTCGTGTTACTAGGTCAGTGTGAGAAATGACTGGAAACATGTGAGCAAACAGTTTCATGGTCCGTGTTCAAGGCATGGTAGATCTAAATACTGGCAGCCAGTCTGCAAATGTGACAAATAGCACGGCTCATGCACCGTAAAAGTCAGGATAAGCAGACAGGATGCAGAGGAGGGGACAGCCCCTAAAAAGGAATAAAGTTTCATTATTGGGAAACCAAAACCTAAGCAGGGAAGGGGACTGGGGTACGACTTTATAAGGGGATATGGAACTTTGGCCACATCCAGGAAGATTGTAACCCCACAGTACTTGACCAATGGGGAACTGGGGGAGGGACTTGTGCGCTAGGAGATAAATTACCTGCTGTAACTGCCGCAGGTGTGCCTGCCCACCAGACGCCCCATCTTGCAAGACCGCCGTTAAAGGTCCTGTTTCTGTTGTTCTTTGGGTCTCTGAGTCCATTCTTTGGGTTTGAATGGGTGAATGTGTTTCTCACAAAACGTTTTTATTTGAAATAATTACAGATTCTCAGCAAGTTGCAAAACACACACACAGGAAGGTCTCCTGCCTCCTTCACAGCCTCCGATGATGGGTGACGTCTTGCATACCCACAGTGCAGGGTCACAGGCGGGAGCGTGACATCCTTGCATCTGTAAAGTGCGGACAGTTGTCTCCAGCTACCCATGTGTGTCTCTGTGCGAGTCTGCGTGGGGGTCCATGCAACTTTGTCACACCTGTCGCCCCTTTTCTCTGCATTATATGCCCAAGAGTGCAACCACAGGGTCACGTGGTAGGTCCATTTTTAGTTTCTTTTTCTTTTTTTTTTTTTTTTTGAGACGGAGTCTCGCTCTGTCACCCAGGCTGGAGTGCAGTGGCCAGATCTCAGCACACTGCAAGCTCCGCCTCCCGGGTTTACGCCATTCTCCTGCCTCAGCCTCCCGAGTAGCTGGGACTACAGGCACCGCCACCTCGCCCAGCTAGTTTTTTTGTAGTTTTTTTTACTAGTGATGGGGTTTCACCGTGTTAGCCAGGATTGTCTCGATCTCCTGACCTCGTGATCCGCCCATCTCGGCCTCCCAAAGTGCTGGGACTACAGGCATGAGCCACCACGCCCGGCCATTTTTAGTTTCAAAAGGAAACTACCAAATATTTCCAGAGTGGCTGTACCGTTTTACATTTTCACCAGCAATGTGGTTATTCTCATATGTGTATTTTTATACATAACTTTAGTATCAACTTGTCAAGCTCCATAAAAATAATGTCACTGGTATTTTTATTGGAATCAATTAAATGTATAAATTAATCTAGGAAGGACTCACAAACGGATGAAGTTGAGATGTCCCAACTGAGAACAAGGGTATTTTCTATGTAGTCAATATAATTCTGTGTCTCATAACTGGCTTTAAAAATTAATAAGATATCATGAGAATTTTTAATATTCCTGAACGTTCTGAGAATATGATTTCTACAATTAGACACAGTATTGCTTAAGTGCATGTAAATGATTGATTCACACATTCATTAATTTGGTGTCCCTGTATTTTCAGTGTCACAAGGGATGCCAGGATATGGAGTCTGCCATTCTGTCTCTCAGAATCACCGTGTTTGAATTATTGATTTTTATTTATTTATTTTATCTGAGAGTCTTTATCTTTAGGTGTGGCATTTAACCTATTCACTTGTTAATGTTGTTTGTTAATATAGCTTGTTTTAACTTCTGTTTTCTTGTTTTATACTTATTTATTCTTTTACTTTACCTACTTTTCTGTGTAACCTATAGTGTTTTTGATCATTTTTCTTCTTTGCAAACGGAAAAATTACATTCTGTTTTTATCCTAGAAATGTTAATCTGTATGTCTTAAAAAGATTTGAACTTAAATTGCTCCTCTTATGATTTTTTAAAAAGAAATATACTGACTTTGTACATTTATAGTTAGAAATATCTCTAATTCTTGTTCTTCTTATTATTAGTGTGTATTGACATAATCTTGGATTTTAGAGCCAGATTACTATTCAGTTATTTAAATTATTATAAATAATTTTTTTCTTTACTCATCTTCTTTTAATTAAATTTCATGTTATACTACAATTCTTTGGATTTATCTCACTTTTAGTGGTTTCTTTCCTTACAGTTACTTCTATTATGCTGTGAATCCACCATTCCTAAGGTTTTTATTTATTTACCTTTATCTGCCTTTGAAGCATAGGAAGGGTGGTTTATGAGCATCTGCTTCTCTGTGATGCCTGCTCCTTCCCTCCCTTCCTTTCCTTCTTTCCCTCCTTCCCTCCCTCCTTCCCTCCCTCCTTCCCTCCCTCCCTCCCTCCCTCCTTCCTTCCCTCCTTCCCTCCCTCCCTCCCTCCCTCCTTCCCTCCCTCCCTCCTTCCCACCTTCCCTCCTTCCCTCCCTCCCTCCCTCCTTCCCTCCCTCCCTCCCTCCCTCCCTCTCTCTCTTTCTGTTGTGGCTTTTTACTACCACATGAAGGATGGCCAACTTGGATGAATGTATTTTCCTCTCAAAAGCCTACAGATTTTTTCCTTCTTGAACCCTAGTGCCTGGCACTGTGCGGTAAAAGTGTAAGATCCATTTGTGGGTCACATTCCTTCCTGCCCAAAGGCTGGCATTGTTTTCCCTCCACTCTGCACTTGGTGAGCTCTGTCTGGGTGGAGACTCCTGAATTCTTACACTGTTCTTGAACGTGGTGTTGTCTTTTGATTTGCATTTGGAAGAGCAATTTTCAATTAGGTAAAGGGCATCAGTCTGCTGGGCTGCCGTAAGGAAATACAACAGCCTTCCTAGCTTAAACAGCAGGAACTCATTTCTCATAGTCCTAGAGGCTGGGAGTCCGAGATCCAGGTGCCAGCAGGCTGGTTTCTTCGGAGGCTTCTCCGTGGGTGAATCCCACGTCACTCCCCACCATGGCTGCATGTGGTATTTCCTCTGTGTGTGTCTGGTCTTCTCACGAAAACACCAGCCAGATTGGGTCAGAGCCTACCCCGTGACCTCATTTTACCTTAATTACCTCTTCAGAAAGGCCCTATCTCCAAACACAGTCACATTCAGAGGCACTGGGGGTTACGGCTTCAACATATCAACTAAAATTTGAATTTAGTGTACATTTGTGATATAAAGTTGGGGGACACAGTTTAGATCCCACGGGAAGTTAAGGTTTTAAAATTATTTTCTTGGTTATTTTCTCTATGTACTTTTGCCTCTTTAAGTTCTATTATGTAGACATTAATTTCAAAGTCCAGCTACCTCTCAGTTATAATTTTAATCTATCTTTTGCTTTCATTGATGGGAGAGATTCTTGTTCTTTATATTTTACTATGTAGTCGATAGCTGATTCTATTGTTTTAAATGCAGCAATGCAGGCTTCAAATTCTCAAGGTTTCTCCTTCCTTCTTGACTTCCTACTCTATTTTTAGATGACTGAGCTTATCGATCTCGTGAGAAAAATGACTTACAAATTTTAAAGTGTTCTGTTTCTTGTGGTAAGTATTTTTGTAGGGGGATATTTGATCTTATGCTACAAAAGAATTATTGCAAGAATCAGAAAAGGACTTTTTTTTTTCGTTCTTAGATCAAACATGAGCCTATACAATAGTTACTGCAAGAAATAGGAATATACTACAAATTTACTCATTTCACTACCACAAAATTTTTATAAAGAAAGCCAAACCCAGCTTCCATTTGGATATTCACGAGCTCAAATGATGATGGGAAGAGTAAAATTAGTGATGGGAACAGAGTCAGGGGCACGTCACAGCATTCCCAGGAGAGAATTCCAAAACCCAGAGGCTGCGGGTGAGAAGAATCAGGAAATGGCTTCAGTGAAGGAGCCTGTTCATGCATTTAAAAGCCCAAAGGGCAGGGCGCGGTGGCTCACGCCTGTAATCCCAGCACTTGGGATGCCGAGGCGGGTGTATCACCTGAGGTCAGGAGTTCGAGAGCAGCCTGGTAACACGGTGAAACCCCGTCTCTACTAAAAATATAAAATTAGCCAGGTGTGGTGGTGGGCACCTGTAATTCCAACTTCTTGGGAGGCCGAGGCAGGAGGATCTCTTGAACCCAGTGGGAGGAGGTTGCAGTGAGCCAGGATTGTGCCACTGCACTCTAGCCTGGGCGACAGAGCGAGACCCTGTCTTAAAAAAAAAAAAAAGCCTTTTATGTATCAGCAATCATCTCCAAGGCTTTGCTCTTTTGCTCTTCCTTCTGAGTCTGCAGCAATCGACACTGAACCAGAAATGCAGGTGGCTCAGGGAAGACGCAGAGGCCTCCCTTCCCCTCTGGCCCTGCCTACGGCACAGGCGGCTCCATGAGGCATGGGGCCAGCGAGCAAATCCACCACCCACCCTGCCCTTCCCGGGGGGAGAGGACTATTCCAGAAAGGTTCTGGAATATCCAGAGTCCAACGATGCTGCTTGGGCGCATTCTGCATTGTGAGAATTCTCAACGTGAGCCAATCGGCCAGTTATTTTCCAGCATGTGAGAGCCGGTGATTGCGTGTAACTCGCACAGGTGCCCAGCTCTAGAGGCAACAAGGGTCTTTGGAATTCAGTAATGTTGAAATCACTTACTCTCTGGGTTGCACAGAGAGGAAACAGTATCCACACACGAAGCCAACGTGTTTATCAGTTAGCTTTCGCATATGGGCGCGTAAGACTATATGACTTTTACAGATTAACCAAAGAAATTATACATTGTGGTGTACTCTCAAAAATGTTCTGCAATACTAGATCTTGAGCATTATGATAAATTCTGACAACATTGCTACCTGTTGATTATTTTTTCTGTGGCTGCCCAACGTGGCTGTCATTTCTCAAAGGTGCAAAGACAGATCTAAGACTCCCTCAAGGGTCTTAGAGGTGCATTCCTTGGGGTACGCTATGTGGCTGGCTTTCCATGACTAGGATTCCCAGATGAAGGAGACACAGCTGTGTGGGGGCTGCCCTGACTGGGAGTGGCCTGACAATTTTATTCTGTGTTAGTCACTGCAGGACACAGGCAGTCCCTGTTTTTTTTTTTTTTTTTTTCCATGTCCCGGTCACTCCTGTCTCCTGGACTCCAGCGGCCAGACTGGTCTTTCCTCATCCCCCCACAGGCCTCCGAGTCCCGTTCACTGTTTCTTTTTTTTGAGACGGAGTCTCGCTCTGTGGCCCAGGCTGGAGTGAGCGGCGCCATCTTGGCTCCCTACAAGCTCCGCCCCCCGGGTTCCCGCCATTCTCCTGCCTCAGCCTCCCGAGGAGCTGGGACCGCAGGCGCCGCCACCACGCAGAGGTAATTTTTGTATTTTTAGTAGAGACGGGGTTTCACCGTGTCGGCCAGGATGGTCTCCATCTCCTGACCTCGTGATCCACCCGCCTCGGCCTTCCAAAGTGCTGGGACCACAGGCGTGAGCCACCGCGCCCGGCCAAGCCCCGTTCACTGTTTTCCTCACTCCGCTTCCCTGGGTGGTGCTTGTTCATCCGCGCTGGAGGCTCCGGGTCTTCTCTGTGTCCTCTTCCTGCTGCTGTTGAATCTGTTAGGTGCGTTATTTCAAGTTTTTATTTTTACGGGTAAATATGGGATTTTTTCCTAAGGAAAAACTATAAATAATACATAATATACATTTATATATATCATATAAATGTATGTATTATATAAATGTATATATAGAATACATAATATGTAAATATTATATATAAATATATGTAATTTATATTAAAATATATATAAATGCTTGAGGGGATAGATACCCCATTTACCCTGATATGATTATTATACATTGTATGTATGCTTCTATCAGAATCTCTCATGTAACCCCCTCACACATACAATGAATACAGAAATATATCATATATAGAGAGTAACTCTCTCTAGGTAAAATATACATATGAATATATATATAAACATACATATATATTTATGAGGGTACATGAGACATTTGTATACTGGCATACAATGCATAATAATCACATCAGGGTAAATGGGATCTCCATCCCCTAAAGCATCTGTCATTTCTTTGTGTTACAAACATTCCAATTATACTCATACTTATTTTTAAATGTTCAAAAAATTATTGCTGATTGTAGTCATCTTGTTGTGCTGTCAAATACTAGACACTATTCATTCTATTTTATTTTGTACCCATTAACCATCCACACTCCCCCACACTGGTTGATTCCCAGTCTTGCTATGGTAAATTGTGCTGCAGGGAACATGGAGAGCAAATCTCTCTTCCTTTCTTTTGGGGACCTACTCAGCAGTGGGATTGCTGTATCGTAATGATAGCTCTAGTTTTAGTTTTTTGAGCAACTTCCATACGGTTCTCCATAATGGTTGTACTAATTTACATTCCCACTAAGAGTGTATAAGGGCTCCCTTTTCTCCATATCATCGCCAGCATTTGTTATTACCTGTCTTTCAGATAAAAGTCATTTTAACCGGGGTGAGATGATGTCTCTTTGGAGTTTTGATTTGCATTTCTCTGATGATCAGTAGTGTTGAGCACCTTTTCATATGCCTGTTTGCCATCTGTGTCTCTCCTTTTGAGAAATGTTTATGCAGATCTTTAATTGGATTATTAGATTTTTTTACCAGAGTTGTTTGAGCTCCTTATATATTCTGGTTATGAATTCCCGGTCAGATGAATAGTTTGCACATATGTCCCCCAATTCTGTGGGTTGTCTCTTCACTTTCTTGTCTCCTTTGCTGTCGCAGAAGCTGTTTAACATGATGTGATCCCATTTGTCCATTTTTGCTTTGGTTGTCTGTGCTTTTGGGGCATCACTTAGGAAATCTTTGCCAGTCCAATGTCCTGGAATAGACTTTATTTTTAGAATAGTGTTAGTTTCACAGCCAAGCTGAGCAGAAGACACACAGGGCTGCCGTGCCCCCACTCCACACAGGCACAGCCTCCCCATCATCGATGGCCCGCGCTGGAGCTGCACTGCAGTGCGCTTTTATTTCAGGTATTGATTTTTCAGTTCTACAATCGCTATTGGCTCCCTTTTTGCAGTTCCTAGTTCTCTGCTGAGAATTTCTGTATTTTCCCTCTTTCTGAGTGCATTCCTCTTCCTTGTAGGCAGCACGGTTTGGTCCAGGTCAGACACCTGCCGAGCGTGGTGGGTCAGCTGTCAGGTCAGCACTTCCAGTCTTGGTGTTATTTGATTTTTTTAATAGTTTGAGATTTGAATTTTAAATCAAAGTTCATTCTATAATCATAGGAAATATTCACAAAGTTTCAAAGTGAAGACAAAAACACAAGGTATATAGCCACTGTTCTCTTACACACCTTTTAAATAATGATTCCTATTCTTATTTTGTGGCTCATTCTTCCATTTGTTGTTTTATTAATACAAACATTTATCGACACATGCCCTTTTTCTTAGACGAAGAATAATACATCGTATACACTTTTCCGTTTTTGTGGGAACCAAGGGTCGTTTTTATTTTTGCTAAATAAGTGTATAATTTGCACAATTATGGCTTAATATTATTGAAAACATTTGACAAAGCAAATAATGTTCTTATTCCCTCATGAGTACTGACTTCAATGGATCAGCAGTTTGTCTTATTAAATTACCTAACGTAGCTAAGACTGGGGTTATGTCTTGGTAATGGGATTTCCATTTATCTACTGTGGATTGAACTTTCTGTCATCAACATTGAAATTTTGGTTTAAAAATGAAAAACGCTGCCTTGTCAGGTATCTCCCATTGTGTGGATTTGAAAGAGAGACCTCATTCATTTTTGGAGCTGGAGTTTCTTTAGTTCTGTGGTCGACTTTAATATACTCCCTTCGTTTCCTTTTTCCCCCGATCCCTCTTTTCCGGGAGTCTCCAGTCTAGTGAACAATGCTCAGAGACAGCAGGCGTCCACTCCTAACCACGAAGGGACTTTAACCAGGAGGCCGTGGGCTGTCAGTTCGCCTCCTGCCCTGTCCTGGGCGTGGCCCGAGGAAATGTGTGTCCTGGTTCAGGCTCTGGTGAGCTTGGTGTTCAGCAGTAGTGAGGCTGCAGGACCCCACGGCACCCTCGCCGGCAGAACAAGAAGGAGAGCTTCGGAGACCTTATTGGTGAACATATGGCAGTCTCTGATTTCCTTACTAAATCAGATGATATTACTGGAACTGGGTCATTATGCACACATTGTAATCTATCGTTAAGCCCAACAAAGTAATATTTAGCTAGTGCTTTAATTGTGCTACTGGGATTTATCTCTGCTTTTCAAAGAAAAAAAGTCAAGCGGAAGGGAATGGGGAGAAGAAGCAGTGAATTTTCTGTGTTAATAAAAGAGGTTGTCATTTTTGACAAACAAGGCTGTGGCTGAACAACCCCTTATTCTGAGGAGGGTGGAGCTGGGACCTCTTCTGACTGTGGCTGCAGGAATATGTTATTGGGAAGCAGTGACGTCATGTCCTGGTTGCAGCTGCTGTACAGGAACGTTAACAGAGAAGTGTGGCTCAGATCAACTAAATGAGGTTCAATCTGTATCACTTTTCCACTTGAAGCAAATCTAGAAAATAGATATTTGGCCTACTGTTCACTTCTCTGGGTCTTTTCTGTAAACATGCTTACCCAAGTATTATGTCAACTGTCGTTTCTTTTGAGTGGCTTTTTGTTTTTTGTACTCAGGAATAAAATGTTTAAAAATCTGTAGAATATAAGAAACACGTTCTGTATCAGCATTATCATCTCCACCTAACCCTGAAGGCTGCCTGCCGTGGTGCTTCTTCCCACGGGCAGGGCGGCTGGTGGGCGGCGTTCTACAAGGAGGAAGCCTCAGCCTGGAGAACCATTTGCCTTTCTCTGGTGTCAGCGCGTATCAGGCTGTCATCACCGGTCCTCCAGAGTCATGCACGGAACGGCCACCCTGGGCAGGCCCGGGCGGAAGAACCACACTGGGGATCGGAGTGGTTCTTCTCTTTCAGGCATGGCTTTGGGTTAAGGGGAGGCAGTACTCCCCGGCCGGAGGGGTCACAGGAGATGTGGACGCCGGGCTGCCAGACCTGGGAGACACACCTTTTCTTTCTCACAACGTGTTAGCAGAAACCATCTAGACATGCTCTGGCTCTGCCTCCAGCAGTTGGAGATGAAACAAAAACAAAAACATAAACTAAACAAAAAAATCTGTTTTGTTCTGTTTTCAGTCGGGGTTAATAAAACAAGCAACTTATTAAATAACATTTTGACAGACACAGTGGATAATGTTATGTAGTTAAAGACCTTTAACAATTAAAAAGATTTATAAGCCCAGCCCGCGTGGACGATGCCTGAGGAGTGGGAGCTGTGGGGAGCAGGCGGGACCCCTGAAGCCAGGTGGGGCCACGCAGGCAGGTGACAGTGGCAGGCGTGGAGGAGCCTGGGCTGGACACTGGGTGGCCGGCCTCGAGTGTCGCGACTCCTGGCTGAACCTGGACCACTGTCCTCCCATGCGCTGCTGCAGTCCTGCCTGCACTGCCCCACTGCGGGCCAGGGTCTCCAGGGTCCAGCATGGGGTTCAGGCTGTCTCCTGGGAGGTCGCTATGACCAAGGCAGGGCCTCAGTCCAGAGCTGAATTCTGAGACCTTGGTGCAGAGCCTCTGCTCAGATCCACAGGGAGCAGTGCACGCTGCCTGATTGGCCTTTGCTGGACACACTGAAATCCAGACTTGTTTCCACTCTGCAGGTGTCTCCTGATGCACATCAGGAAAAGGAAGAACAGGGAACAGCAGTGGAAAAACAGGGAAAGATTTACATTTCCGGGAGATTTGGGGTGGCAGCCCAGGAGGGGTGAAGGCTGATTGTGTTACTGTGTTCAGTTTAAAATGGAGGTCCGTGCTGGAGACATAGTTACTAAGAACATGAATGAGTTTTAGAAAGAGAATAAACGTGGCTACGTTAATTTAGAGCTTGGATTTTTCTGGACTGAGGTGTCCTGGAGCTTGTCTGTACGGTACCAGATTGGTGACGATGGTCACAAGAGGGCTCTGGAGCCTGAAGCTGTTTGCTGGGAAAGAGCTTCTCCCTTTCAGCTGGAAAGTACACGGAAGGTTTTGATGGCAAAGATTACGAAGTATTTCAGGAATTCCCACAGCTCCAAGGAGAGGCTCTCTTCGTAGCTGATTTCTGTTTGAGAAGTTTTAGGAACATAAGCCCAGGAAAATAAAAGCAGTGGCTTCTAGGAGCCTATCCTGCTGCGGCTCTGAATACAGACGAGAATGCGGATGTGTGGACGTGGCCCTCTTTGCCTGGTTCCGACCTGGGGAGACACGGGTGAGATAGATTTCATTAGTCAGTATTATATATATTCATAAATGATTTATTTTCTTAGGATTAACTCAAAACTTTCATCTAGAGCAAAGGCAAATGGATTAGTTGTGAAGTCTCAAGTAGTCCAACTACCCGGGGCAGCTCCCACATGGTCCTAAATGAGTCTCAGTAATATTTCCTCATACTGAAAAAGTTCATACATCATTACACTAAGGAAGAAACTTAGTTTCCACTAAGCCACACAGTTTGCCACTTACATCTCTAGGAAACCCTCGGGTCTCCTGGACCCCGTCCAGTTCTTTATTAAGTAGTCCGCATTTGAGGGTCTTAGAAATTTCACTTATTGTCACCTGCCACACATCAGCTACTAACCTCGAGGATTAGCATGTGCTATTTCATTAGCCCTGAGAACAATCCTGAAACGTGGGTATGAGCTGTGTTTTGATATTTTGAGCATTCGGTCAAGAATGACGAAACAATTTTTTTTTTCTGTGTACTCTGCTACTTCTAGAAATAAATGTGAAATAAATATCTAATCCTATCTATAGAATATTTCTGATTATTCACCTCGTCTATTGTCGGAAATCTGAGCTTCAGCGTTCCTGTCCGTTGTCAGCGAATGTAGGCTTCTTTCTTCATTTATTTATAATTTTTTGCATTTTTAAGTCTGTTCAGCAAGATAAATATCTTGAAAGAATTCAGTCCTGTAAATATCTGAGTATGACCTCCAAGAAAACAGCTTCTCATTTTTTTGGAATGCAGCCAAACTTTGGTCAATTTTTTTTTTTTTTCGGCATTAAAACCAAATTCGAAGCCGTAAAAAAAAGAAGAAATGAGAAAAACAAGGGGAAACCACCTCTAATCACCATAACTAGCTTCTTATACATGAAGAGGAGTATATTTCCCATCAGGTGACTCGCTCCTTCTAGTTCGCTCTAGATTTAATTAAGAGAAATAGCCCTTGGTTTCTTATCCAGGGAAACCCAGGAACCAACAGGTTGTCCTGTCTGCAAACTCAGCGCAGCCCAGTAAGTTAAAGTACTTCAGCCGATTTCAAAACTTTGGAGTCATTACGGTGGGGGGTTGTTTGTTGGGGCTAGCGACTAAATTGCATTCTGTGCTCCTAGGCTTCTTCTGTGCTCGAACAGTTGTGCTGAAAAACATCCACGTTTACCAAAGTCATCTCCTCAAAAAGGAACTCTCGCAATGACGTGTTAATAGCACCGTTTTATATAGCACAGCAAATTTAGCCGATCCCTAGAGGCACAACAAATTTTGATATATTCTGCCTCTCTTTAATGGTGCTTGCCTGTTTGGTATTTAATTTGCAACTTGTTATCCATTACTCATGCTGTTTGCCAATTTCTCTTCTGTTTTTCATACCACTGTCAAATTAACTTGTTACTGGAATGTGCCTGGAAAAGGCAGGTGCAGCTCAAAAGAAACTGGTTTGTCATCTGACTTTCTCTTTGCCTGAGTGCTTCATAGAACTTTGGCATTTTATAGATTATAAGTCACATTAGTGCACAGCAGGATTTACTGCTATTATCACAAGTCAGTCTATGTCTATCAATCAATCATCTGTCATCTATCAATCATCTATATATCAATCATCTCTATTAATCATCTATCATCTATATATCATCTATCATCTATAAATCATCTATATATCTATCAATCATCTCTCTATCATCTACCATCTATCATCTATCAATCATCTTTATATCTATCAATCATCTCTCTATCATCTATCATGTATCTACCATCTATATCTATCTACCATCTATCATCTATCTGTCTGTCTATCTGTCTGTCTGTCTGTCTATCTATCTCATCTACCTAAGAGGATATTCTTTAAAGCAATGATTAACTTGGTTTGATGATTATCCATTTATTCTTACGAGAGAGAGAGAAGTGGGAGGAGGGTACAATAGATGTTGTGATTTCATTTCATTTAAAATAACTTCTTATTTGGAGGAAACTATGATATTCAAAAAGTTTTTCAGTTGCAAGAAAAATATCTACCTCGCCTGTATGCACTCTTTGTATTTATTGTGACTCTACAAGTTCAGAGATGGTAGTGACAATATTTCGTATTGTTGTGAGAGGCTGCTAAATGTGTGTATTTATGTATGGTTATGTGTATATCTGTGTGTGTGTGTATCTCTGTGTGTGTGTCTGTGTATATATCTGTGTGTGTGTATCCCTGTGTTTGTGTGTGTGTCTGAGTGTCTGCCTCTACCTGCAAGTGTGTGTTTCTGTGTGTACACGTAGGTACCTGTGTGTACGTGTATCTGTGTATATATCTTTGTGTATCTGTCTCTCTCTGTGTGTGCTCGTGTATCCATGTGTGTATCTGTGTCTATCCCTGCGTGCTTATGTGTATCTGTGTGTGTCTACTTCTGTGTACACATGTGTATTTGTGTGTTTATCTCTGTGTGCATCTACAGGTGTGTATCTACGAGTATGTGTATCTATCTCTCTGTGTATCTGTGTCCGTCTGCTTCTGTGTGCATGTGTGTATCTCTGTGTGTGTATCTGTGTGTTTGTGTGCGTATCTGTGTGTGTCTATCTCCCTGTGCATGTGTGTGTCTGTGTATGTTTGTATGTGTATCTATCTCTCCCCCGAACCTGTGTGTGTGGGAAACAGGCTCTCAGATCAGCCCCAGCACCCAGGCACAGACGCGGAACTCCAGTCAGAATGGAAGGGCACGGCCCAGGAAGAAGAGCCGTGAGGATGCCACGGGTGTTCTGGGGAGACCGAGCTCAGCCGCCTGTGGACGCAGCCTTGGGCTGGGCGTTTCTGCCTCCTCCCTCTGCAGACCTTGGGTGCTGGAGTTGTCTGGTTTTCTCTCATCCCCCACCCCCAGACTCTCTGAACATTTGTGAATAAAAAGGGGCTTCCTGGAAACTGTTCTCAGCTCTTTGTCAAGATGAAGACAGCAGAGGAGAGATGGCCACGTGACCTGCATCCCCTCGAGCCTTCCACTGCCCTAGAAAACACCCCTGGGCCACCAGGACTCCCTTTATCAATAGAATCCACCCAGCAAGCCTCAGGACATCCCCGCCCCCACTGGCTTTGAGGCACACACAGGAACGGTGGGCTCGGCTTTCATGTTGCAGACACAAGTGTGTCTGTGGCTGCACATGGTGGAGGGAATGTGAGTGCCCAGTGCTCCCTGCCAAACAGTGGCAATGGGGAGCAGCTGTTCCCAAACTTACAGGTGGGATTTGCCACTGTTCGTCTGCATCTACCTACCTGTGTCTGTCCACATCACCTTGGCCTACATCTGCACCTGCCTGTGTCTGCAGCCTCACCCCAACGCATACCCACATCTGCGTCCCCGGCCCCTGTGTCTGCAGCCGCACCCACACAGATGCCCACGTCCACACCTGCACCGCGTGCCACCTGCGTATTCACATCCTCTGTCCCCTTCCGTCTGAACTCAGATCACCTCCACACACTGTCATCAGTGTCTGTACCACCCCCTTCTCTATCAGTACCCACATCTATCACACAAACGCGCGTGGGAGCCAGTGTCAGGCCACGTCCCTGGCACTCTCTGGAGGAGCTGCCCTCAGTGTTTGTGTTGTAAAGAGGATCTTCCAAGGTGGACCCTCAGGCTGAACAAAAATGAAATAGTGTGTCGTGTCATGAGCTATTCCTCATGATTATTCCCCCCGATTTGGAAGAGAGAGAGAACCTCACGTCTTCATGGACAAGTAACCATTTGATGCTTATTGAGTGCTTGTCATAGGGTTGAGAAGTTGCAAGAGTCCCTTCAAAAACAAGATCATGGCACAGACCAGGGCAGTGTGTGAACCCCAACAGGGAAACCTGAGTAAACATCGCTGAGGGCTATGTTATGGGAAAATACAAAGATAGAAGGAAAAAAACTTAAGTGTGAAAAGAGTTGATGAAAAGAGGGAAAAGGTTACTGATGGGGTTCTGAAATAGACCAAACGTCCTAAGTCATTTAACTTTAATCACCCCTGCTGGGGAGAGGCCTGGCCTACGTCACTGTGAGACCACTTCCAGCCTCGGTTCTGGGATTTAATGCATAACACGACGTTCCTTCTCACACTTGCACGATTATTGCCACCTTTTTATGAGAATGAGCTGTTAGTACCAGGCTTACCTCTGCTGGGGCAGCTTCCTGCAGGTCTCTTCCCAAGACACCCGCATTCGTTCAACAGTTTTCCTTGTTGTCCTCTGGTTTGAATAAAGTGGGCAAATAGAGTTGTCAGTGACCCTTACCCATGACCTAAAAAGCCAAGGCATTTTAGCCGAGTGTTCCAGTCAATGTGGAAGATTATCAGCTTGCTTGGACGCAGCCCACCATCCACGAAGATCAACAGGTTAGGGGCACCTGTGCCTGTCTCTGTGTGTGTGCACGTGTCTGCGTGTGTCTGTGCATCTCTGTGTGTGTGCACGTGTCTGCGTGTGTCTGTGCATCTCTGTGTGTGTGCACATGTCTGCGTGTGTCTGTGCATCTCTGTGTGTGTGCACATGTCTGCGTGTGTCTGTGCATCTCTGTGTGTGTGCACATGTCTGCGTGTGTCTGTGCATCTCTGTGTGTGTGCACGCATATGTGTGCACGTCTGCGTGTGTCTGTGCATCTCTGTGTGTGTGCACATGTCTGCGTGTGTCTGTGCATCTCTGTGTGTGTGCACATGTCTGCGTGTGTCTGTGCATCTCTGTGTGTGTGCACATGTCTGCGTGTGTCTGTGCATCTCTGTGTGTGTGCACATGTCTGCGTGTGTCTGTGCATCTCTGTGTGTGTGCATATGTCTGCGTGTGTCTGTGCATCTCTGTGTGTGTGCACGCATATGTGTGCACATGTCTGCGTGTGTCTGTGCATCTCTGTGTGTGTGCACATGCACGTCTGTGTGTTGAGGTATGATTGTGTGTGCCTGCATGTACATGTCTGTGTGTCTGCTGAATTCCAACCCCAGCGCACACCCACATCTGTGTGTGCCCCGTGTGTGTGTGCGCATGTCTGTGTATGATGTGTGTGTCTGTGTTTCTGTTTGTGCATGCGTACACACACCTGTGTTTGTGCCTATGCATGTGTGTTTCTGTGTGTGCACACATCGGTGTGTGTTTGTGTACATGTGCATGTCTGCGTGTTGTTAGTGTGCGTCTGTGTTTTTTTGAGTGCACGTATGTGCACATCTGTGTGTGTTTGCCCATGTGCACGCATGCAGGTGCGCCCTGTGGAACTGGGGAGGTGGGGGGAGCTGCCGTACATGTGAGGGTCGCTCCCCATCTGGCTTCAGCAGCTGCTCCCGTGTGGAGGCCGTGGGAAGGCTTCAGGCAGTCTTTGACCCGGGGTGGGACCGACCACACAGGACGAGGGCTTCCCCTTGGCACAATCTTTGTTTGAAGTGCATGTGCAGCGACAGGGACTCTGGGCACAATCGGGTAGGAGGCTCCCAGGCTCCCATCCCTGGAGAAGGGTCCTGCCAGCCCGGATGGTCCCTGTTCTTTGCGGCAGCGGAGTCCCTCGTTCTTCAGCACTGCAGACACCAGTTTTCTGTTTGCTCTCTCGTTCCCTGACTTCTCCACTTCACTTTTGCAATTCCCACATGTTTAATAAGCGTTCTGCATTACGTTTAAATCCATGAACATGGATAAGCTTGAGCCGTATAAAATGGCTGATACCTACAAAAATAACAGTTTCGCATGGTTCAGCCTAATACGTACTTATGCCTCATAATTGACTAAAACGCAATTTTAAACTGAGCAAAAGTTGCTAGAAAGGAAACTGACAGTAAGCCACTGCCCTCCTCCTCATAAACGAGTGCTCCAGCTCCCCTGCGTGCGAGGCTGGCCTCGGGCTCGTGGGGCCGGCGTGGGGCCTTCATGCTGGTGCAGAGGTGCTCCGGCCTCATCCTCACTGCTGGGAAGCCACCTGCGGACCCCCAGGGGTTCAGCTCTGTCCCTTCTACAAACCCACACCCGCGGTGCTGTTCTCTGCCTTGCTGTGGGGGCAGGTTCCCGCCGGGAGAAAGGAGCAAGGTGGGCTCCATGGCCCCATCAGGTCCTGCGGGCAACCGTGTGTGAGGTGTGCAGCAGATGGCCAGCCTGGCTCTGTGGGCAGAGCCCTGTGGCACGCGTCCTGCCTGCCTGGCTTGCACTTGTTCACATTAACCAGATGTTTGGGCAATTTCTTTTATTATTAGGGACTTACGCATCTCTTCGTGTTTGCAAACAGCTACACAGAGGACCAATTTGTCTTTCTGCTAGTCACCCTTGACATAGGTGAGATCAGGGCTGGCCCTCTTAGGAACGGTGACATCTGTGGGCCCTGTCCCTCCTCCAGAGGTACCTGCATGCCTGGGCTGTCTGAGCACACGGACCCCCTCAGCCCTGCTTCTGTCTCTGTGCCTCCCCTCTCTCCCTCCCCACTTTCTCTCTCTCCCTTTCTCATCCTCTCTCTCTCTCTCTATCTATCTATCCATCTATCTATCTATCTATCTATCTATCTATCTATCTATCTATCTTTCCCTGTGTCTCCCTCTCCCATTCTCTCTGCCCCTGTCCCTGTCTCCCATCTGGCTCTCCCATGGCCACTCAAACTCAGGCCCCGGATCTGCCTGATTGAAATGTGCTTATCCTTTCTGACACTAGGAGCGTCCCTGGGGTTGCTGTAACAAAGCACCACAAACGAGCTGAAAACAACGGGTGTTTGTTCTCTCCTAGTCCTGGAGGCCACAGTCCAAGGTGTGGGCAGCCACGCTCCCTGTGACAGACTGGGGTCCTTCCCGAGGCCACACATCCGAGATCAAGGTGTGGGCAGCTGTGCTCCCTGTGGAGGTTCCGGGTCCTTCCTGCCTCCTCCAGCTCCTGGCGCCACCGTGCTCCCTGTCTGCCTCTGCCTCCCTGCAAGGCCCGCCTCCATCCTCACACTGAGTCTCCCCATAGCTCTCTGTGCTCAAACTTCCTTCTTCTTATAAGGACACCAGACACTGGATTTAAGACATCTGCCACGACCTTATTTCCAAATAAGCTCTCATTCACAGCTACTGGGGGTTAGGAAGTCAAGGTATCTTTTTGGGAGACAGAGCTCAACCCAAAACATACAGCAAAGGACAAAAGAATAGGAAATGTCAGTGGAGCCATTTGTAGAAAATGCAGCTTGCTGCCCCTTCCAGCCCCGAAGGCACTGCTTCTGGGACAAACGCCTGGAGGCCCTGCTTCTGGGACAACGCGCTGGGCTCTGTGTCTGCCGTCCACAGCTTTAGCCCCCAGAGCAGAGGGCCACAGCGGATGGGTGGTCCCTCCTCAGGGCACAGCCCTTGCCACAGGCTCACCTGCGTATGTGCCTGCTGCCTGGTTCCCAGGAAACGCCGACTCACTTCTCTACAGCCCGGTGTCAAGTGGTGTTCATCCACGGGAGTTACCAGGAGAGGGATGGTGATCACAATTCACTTCATTAGGAAACTCGGCCATCGGCTTCCCAGCCCTGAATGAAATGCCAGAGGCCTGACGTTCAGAAGACGGCCTCTTAGAGAATGAACCATACCAGGAGGGTGGAGTTTGATGTATTTGCGTATTTTTTATTAGACAAGTGACCGTGGCGTTCTGTCTGTTTAATGGGATCTAAAGTTTGGAATAATCCCTCACTGAACACGATGGAGGGCTGTTTCCACTCGGGATGAATGTCATAGACAAGCCACTTAGCAGACTGCAACATCGCTCATGTTAAACTGGGGTTGGGCCAAGTGGGATGAAGTGCAGGTACAGCCACGTGACCCATGCACTTCCCTCCAGGATAACGTGGTTCTTCAATGACAGTGTCCAACGTGAATATAAGGAATGAAAATCTTGTGGATTTCGGGAAGTTTACAAAATCCAACGTGGAAAACACTGGTTGTATTTTGTTGATGAAACACTTGAATCCCGTCATCAAAACATAAAGGTCTCCTGTTTTGTGGCATATCTATACACACACACACACACGTGTGTGTGTGTTTACATATTTGTGTATGTATAAATACATGTGCGTGTATCTATATGTATTGCTTCATTTCCATCTGATTTCCATCTGCCATTGTGTGGTGAGGGTGAAGTCCACACATGGAGATGTAAACAGCGAAAGCTCAGAACGGTCTTGGCAGAACAGAGTGTGGTCATTCTCAGAGAAGCTGCCTCTAGCCAAGGCATATCTTGAGTTCAGGTCTACAAGGAAAACATAAAATACTTCTGCTCTCTGATACAAATTCATTGCTCTCAGCGAGCCCTCACCCTCCCCTGGACGCCACCACCCGCAACCCTTTGCTTCTCTTTCGGGAATCCAGTGTATCCGTGAAGCGAAGATTTATCTCACAGTAGAGGCAAAATGAGAAGACACATGTGTTTAAAGCCTTTTTAAATGGAAAAACTGTTTTCCTAAACACAGATGACACAGCTAAGATTACCTTGTTGCTATTTCTCTCTATTAACCTGGTAATTTACTAAATTCTTTATACAGGACAGCGTCCCCTGAAGGGAAAACGATATCTGGAAGGGGTCAGTTTGGCGATATCGGCATGAAAATGTGATTCGTTTCGTGTCCCATACCAAATAGATTATCAGGATGTTTACCTGAAGCATGGGGCTGCCCTTATCTCCCACGCCTGTGCTTTTATTCATAAAGGGAAACATTTTTGAAAGGGGGCGGGCTGCGCCTAGGGAGGGAGCCACTCTCTTTTTATTGGCATTCAGTCCTTTTACCTGTTTGACTTATTTGCTAAAAGTGACACAGACTTCTGGCTTGATTACGTCTCAGGTCCCTCACTTTCGGCTTCTTCCTGGTGCACTTTTTGGATTCTTGTCTCCCCTTCTAGAAAGGGCTTTGCTAGTGGGTTGGAAGGTCGCCATGCTGAACATCTGCAGTCCTTTTAGGTGAAGGAAATCCTGCTTCCACCTAAGGAGAATCTAGAGCAAGCTTGTCCAGTCCACCACCCATGGGCCACATGAGGTCCGGGATGGCTTTGAATGCGGCCCAGCAGAAATTCGTAAACTTTCTTAAAATATTATGATAATTCTGCAGTTATTTTTTTTTAGCTCATCAGCTATCATTAGTGTTAGTGTATTTTATGTGTGGCCTAAGACAATTCTTCTTCTGATGTGGCCCAGGGAAGCTGAAAACCTGGACACCCCTGCTCTAGAGTGAAGAAAGCCGAAATGAGTGCCCAGGAGAGGCTGGGCGAGCTGAGGGTGAGGTGCTGCTCAGGGCTGTGAGGGCACAGGCACCATCCCGGTCGCGTCCTGGCCTGGCTCATCTGCGTCTTTCCTGTTGGAAATAGGGCCACGGCAGGTTATCCCCCGGTGTGTGCCAGGCTACAGCTGGCCTCTCCTTCACCTCCCTGGGGGCTCTCCTTTGTGGGGCTCACGGGAGGCCCGGCGTCCAGAGCGGTACACGGGGACAACGGAGATCCTGCATCCATGGGGCAGGGAGGGAATGCACAAAAGACAGGCATGTAACACACACATGCACACACACACACACGTGCACGCATGTTCACACACGCACATGCATGCACACACACATGCACGCAGACACACACACATGGGCGCACACACGGGTGGAAAGAGTCAGTTCCAGAGAATGAGATTGGAGAGAGGTGGGGTCACTGGAACCACAGAGGGGCCCTGAGGCCTCCTGAAGGGCATGGATCTGGCTGTAAGTTTTAACGGGAGCCACTGGGCAATGTCACGTGGAGTGTGGAGAATGTGATTTATGGGTTGAGACAAGAGAAGACTCTGGGGGTTAAGAGAAGGAGCAGAGAACCGGGGTCAGGGGCATTCCACCAAGGCAGGTTAGGTACCTATGGAGATTGCATGGATTACCACATCTGAGTCATTAATGGTGCCCCGTCTCCCCAATGTGGCCAATAAATGTGTTTAGGTCCTTGCCAATCTGATAGATGGAAAATTGTATGCCGATGCAGTGTTAATTTGCATTTCTCATGTAATAAGCGAAGTTGAGCATTTTCCATATGTTTAGGAGCCATTTTCATGTCTTTTGTATTTCCTGGTGGTTCACACATTTTGCCTGTATTTCTATTGTGTTATTACGTCTTCCTCTTGGTGATTTGTAGAAGCTCCTTGCAGTAAGGGAGACAGAGCTTTCTTTGTGATGTATGTCATAAATATGCCGCCTGTTTGTTATTTCTTCTTTGCTATTTTACGAATCTTGGCAATTGGAAAACTTCTCTTTTTATAAAATTGAATTCATCAGTCTATTACTTTATGGCTTCTGGACTTCAGAAATCAGATTTTCCTCTCGGGGACTGGGAACATTTTCCAGTATTCTAGTATCTTATTTTGATGTTGTTGTTTTGTATTTGAATCTTTTATTCAATGTGTAATTTATTTTGATGTCAGTAATAAGGCAAAATTCAATTTTTTTTTTCCAGATTGGCACCCAGGTTCCCTGAAGTGTTTTTTGACTCGCCTTTTTCTCAATGATGTGAAAAGCCACCTTTATCATAGAGGAAAGCCCTGATAGAGCATTGGATCTATTTCCGGCTCCCTGGTCTACTTCACTGATTTATCTGTCCATCCATGTCTATGCATAGGATGCTTCCACTATGGTGCATTCTCACATCTGGCCTGTGCCACCCCTCCTTATCACTCTTTTTCTCATGCCAAACATTTTCTGAATATTATTTTACAGTTTCTTCCTTATTGGGATTGCATGTCATTTTAAAATTAATTCAGGTGGGAGTGATATCCTCACCACAAGCACTTCTTCTATAGAGAGTGGATTTTCAGGGGTACAACATGTTTTACGTATTTATGGAGTACATGCAAGTGTTCGCTACGTACACAGGATGTGTAATGATCAAGTCAGGGAATTTGGGGTGTCCTCTCCTTGAGTATTTATCATTTCTATGTGTTGGGGACAATTCAAGTCTTTTCTTCTAGCTATCACTCTGTTTATTGTTTATTTTTTTTGTGCTGTGCAGAAGTATTTTCATTTAATATAGTTCCATTTGGCTGTTTTTGTTTTTGTTGTCTGTACTTCCAAAGATGTAGCCATAAAATCTTTGCCTAGACCAATGTCCTGAAATGTTTTTCTTGTATTTTCCTCTAGCAGTTTTATAGTTTTGGGTCTTATGTTTAAGTTTTCAATCCATTTTGATTTGCTTTTTGTATATGGTAAAAAACTGAGGTCCAGTTTCATTCTTCTGTATATGGAGATTCAATTTTCTCAGCACCATTTTTTGAAGAGGATGTCCTTTCCCCAGTGTATGTTCTTAGTGCCCTTGTCAAAACTGTTTGTAAATATGTGGATTCATTTATGAGTTCTCTATTCTTGTTCCATTGGTCTATGTGCTCTGCTTTTATACTAATATCATGCTGTTTTGATTACTATAGTCTTGTAATATAGTTTGATGTTGGGTAATGTGATGCCTCTAGCTTTGTTCTTTTTGCTTGGGATTGCTTTGGCTCTTTGGACTGTTTTTGGTTTCATACACATTTTAGGATTGTTTTTCCTATGTCTATGAAAACTGATGTTGATATTTTTATAGAGATTGCATTAAATCTGTGGCTTGCTTGGGGCAGTAAGGTCATTTTAACAATATTAATTATTCTGATCCATGAGCATGGAATGTCTTTACATTTATTTGTGTCCTTTTCAATTTCTTCCATCAGTGTTTTGTAACTTTCCTTGTAGAGATCTTTAACCTCCTTGGTTAAATTTATTCGTAGGTATTTTATTTTAGGGGAGCTATTGTAAATGGGATTACTTTCTTAGCTAGTTCATTATTGATATATAGAAATGCTACTAATTTTTATGTATTGATTTGCATCCTGCAACTTAACTGAATTTATTTTTCACATCTAAAGAGTTTTTGGTGGGGTCTTTAGGTTTTTCTAGATATAATATTGTATCATCAGCAAAGAGGAACATTTTGACTTTCTCTTTTCCAATTTGGATGCATTTTATTTATTTCTTTTGCCTGATTGCTCTGACTAGAACATTTAGTACTGTGTTGAGTAGGAATGGTGAAAGTGGGCATTCTTCTCTTCCTAGTTTTTAGAGGAAAAGCTTTCAGCTTTTCCCTATTCAGTGTAATGCAAGCAGTGTTTGTCATATATGGCTTTTATTATGTTGAGGTATGTTCCTTTTATGACTAGTTTGTTGAGAGTTTTTGTCATGAAGCGATGTTGAATTTCATCAAATGCTTTTTCTACATCTATTGAGATGATCATGTAGTTTATATCTCTTATCCTGTTGATGTGATGTGTCATCTTTATTGATTTGCATAAGTTAAAACATCCTTGCATCCCTGGGACAAATTCCACTTTATCATGGTGCACTATTTTTCTTGATGGGCTGCTGGATTCAGCTTGATAATAGTTGTTGAGGATTTTTGCATCTATGTTCATCAGGGATATTGGCCTGTGGGCTTTTGTTGTTGTTGTTGCCTCCTTGTCTGGTTTTGGGGACTGGGGTAATGCTGGCTTTGAAGAATGAGTTTGGGAGAATTCTCTCCTCTTCAAATTTTTGGAATAGTTTGAGGAAAATTGGTGTCAGTTCTACTTTGAAAGTTTAGTAGAATTTGGTGGTGAAGCCATCTGGTTCTGGACTTTTCATTGTGGGAGAATGAAACACTGTCTTCCATTTATTACTGATTCAATCTCATCACTTGCTATTGATCCACCCCGGTTTTCTCTTTCTTCCTGATTCAATCTTAGTAGGCTGTATGTGTGCAGACATCTATGTTTCCTCTAGGTTTTCTGTTTGTTAGTGTATAGTTGTTCAAAGTAATCTCTGATGTTCTTCCATATTTTTGTGGTATCAATTGTAATGTCTCTTTTCTTCATTTCTGATTTGGATCTTCTCTTTTTTCCTGGTTAGCCTAGCTAGCAGTTTATCATTTTTGTTTACCTTTCTGAAGAACCAACATTTTATTTCATTAATCCTTTGCATTCCTTTTTAGTCTCCATTTCATTTAGCTCTACCCTGTTCTCTGTTATTTCTTGCCTTGTATTAATTTTGAGTTTGCTTTATCCTTGCCTTTCCAGATCCTTCAGTTGCATCATTAGATTGTTGAAATTTTTCTACTCTTTAAATATAGGTGTTTATTGCTATAAGCTTCCCTCTTGGTACTGTTTTGTGGTACCCCATAGGTCTTGGTATGTTGTATTTCAATTTCCATTTGTTTATGAATTTTTAAAATTACCTCCTTAATTTCTCCCTTGACCCAATGGTCATTCATGAGCATGTTGTTTAATTTCCATGTATTAGTAGAGTTTCCAATGTTTCTCTTGTTTTTGATTTCTTGTTTTGTACCACTGTGATCTGAGAAGATGGTTGATTTGGTTTTGACTTTTTAAAATGTATTGAGACTATTTTTTTGTTTCCTGACATATCATTTATCCTGGAGAATGTTCTATGTGCTGATGACAAGAATATATATTCTGTAGCTATTGGATGTAACATTCCATAAATGTTTTTTAGTTTTATTTGTTTTAATATACAGTTTAAATCCAACATTTCTTTGTAAATTTTTTATCTAGATGATCTAATGCTGGGACAGGGTGTCGAAGTTTCCAACTAATATTGTATTGGAGTATATATCTCCCTTTAAATATAATAATATTTGATATATATATATTTGATATATATATTTTATATATATGTGTGCTCTGATATTGGCTGCATATATGTTTAGAATTGTTATATCCTCTTGCTGAATTTATTCCCATATCATTATATAAGGACTCTTTTCACTTTTTTTTCTACTGTCTTTTTTTTTTTTTAATTATACTTTAAGTTCCGGGATACATGTGCAGAATGTGCAGGTTTGTTGCATAGGTATACATGTGCCATGGTGCTTTGCTGCACCCATCAACCTGTCATCTACATTAGGTATTTCTCCTAATGCTATCCTTCCCCAGCCCCACAGCCCGCAACAGGCCCCAGTGTGTGATGTTCCCCTACTTGTGTCCATGTGTTCCCATTGTTCAACTCCCACATGACATGTAGGCCTTACTGTTTCCTTTTTATTCTTTTTTCTTTATTTTTGACTGACTGGACTATTTCAAAGGAGCTGTCTTCAAGTTCTGAGGTTCTTTCTTCTGCTTGATCTAGTCTATTGTTGAAGCTTTCAAATGTATTTTGTATTTCATTCAATACATTCTTCAGTTCCAGAATTTCTGTTTGGTTCTTTTTTTATCATATCTATCTCTCTGGTAAATTTCTCTTTTATATCCCAAATTGTTTTCCTAATGTCTTTGTATTGTCTTTCAGTATTTTCTTGTGTTTCACTAAATTTCTTTAAAATTAATATTTTGCTTTCTCTTTCTGAGGCTTCCTAAATTTCTTTTTGATTGGGATCTCTTGCTGGATAATTGTGTTTCCTTAAAGGTGTCATAGCTCCTTGTTTTTTCATTTTTCTTGTGTCATTACGCTGGTATCTGCACATAGGGTGAAACAATAGCTTCTTGCAATTTTTTGAATCTGCTTTCCTAGAGGAGGACATTTTTCTGAAGATGTGTCTGTGGTATTGATTGGGTAGGGGACTTTGGCTTTGATTCCGGGTGAGTGCAGTAGTATAGTTTCTATATGACTTCTTGGCTATACACAGCATCAGTGGTGTCTTGGGGGTACAGTTATTAGTGGAAGCTGTGGTGAAGTTTTGCTGGAAACTGGGATGCCAGGTCAACTAGTCTTCAGGCCCTAGTGGTGGCAGTGGTAGGCTGAGTGTGCCTTTTCTTGGGTCCCTGGGTAGTGTCTGCTGACCACTGTTAGTGGGTAGTGTCTACTGACCACTGTTAGTGTGGTGGCAGTGGTAGGCTGAGTGTGCCTTTTCTTGGGCCCTGGGTAGTGTCTGCTGACCACTGTTAGTGTGGTGGCAGTGGTAGGCTGAGTGTGCCTTTTCTTGGGCCCTGGGTAGTGTCTGCTGACCACTGTTAGTGGGTAGTGTCTGCTGACCACTGTTGGTGGGTCTAGATAGGCTCATTCTTGCGCCTCCAGGTGTCTTGCTCAAATGGCAGTAGAGACAGCAGAGGGCCAGAAGGGTGGGCAGGTTCTCAGACCCCTAGGCTGCAGGTATGGCACAGAGGATGGCAATAGCAGTAGCATGTTAGTGTTAGTGGTGGCAGCAATGGGCTGAAAGTGCCAGTTTCCAGGTATTCAGGTTGTGCATGCAGGTAGGGGCCAGCTGTGGTGATAGCAGAATGGCTGGGCCCACCCAACCTCAGGCCTACGGGAGGAGTGGTCAGGTGCCAGTGGTGGTGGATGTGTTTGGGCAATCGCCACGCCCCCAGACTGCATGCTCTGGTATGGAGTGTGTGTGAACTTACACTGGGTGTGCTTGTCTTCAGGCCCCCAGTGGTGCGTGCAGGTGCTGACTGTAGGCAGGTGTGAGATGATCCCCAGGCTCTGGCAGAATGCTCAGACTGGGGTTGTCAGCATCTGCACCGTGGCCTCTGGGGAGGGAGGGGTTGGTTTCAGTGGCCGCTGAAGGCAGGCAGGGGTTGGGGGATGCACACTTGGCTTGCGCCTCTTCACCAGTGGTGGCAATTTACATGTCACTCGCATCCCAGCCCTGGCAGCAGCAGCTCACACCCCACTTGCACTTCAGCCCTGGCAGTGGCAGCCCACGGTGACAGCAGCTGCGGGTGGGGCACCCTGCCTGGTCACTTGAAAGCACGGCAGCCCCACCGGCAGTGGGGTGATGCTGCTGGTGGCCATGCCTCAGCCCTGATGCTGGTGGCGGCAGCCACACACAGGAGATGTCCGTGGGGTTCTAGGGAGGTGGAGACACAGGTGCCACAGGACAGGGCACAGTGTGTTGGGGGCTGGGCCCTCAAAATGCTGCTTTGCTGTAGCTGTTTAGGACTCGGGGTGTGCGTGGGACCTGGCGTGAGCTTCCTCTCTGGGGCAGCACCGCGACTGTCTGCAGGCAGCTCCCTGTGTCAGGTTCCCCTCTGGCGACGGTCGAGGGGCTCTCCCATGGCCAGGGATGCAGGAGCTCACAGTAGGGGTTTCTCCCTTACCCCTTCCCCACATCAGGACATCTCTCTGGGCTCCCAGCCCATCCTAACCGGGAAGGCTGCCTTGCTCTCCTCTCCCTCCCTGCTGGAGAGGCTTCCCGTCCCTTCTGTGTTCAGCTCACATGTTCTCCTTCATATGATCTACTTGAAGTGTGGTTGTCTAATGACGACTTTTGTTCTTTGTGGAGAAGGCAAGTTGAAGATGCCTCTAGTCAGCCGTCATGGGAGCCCCTCAGAGTGTTTTAACTCTTTGAAGTTTTTAACTTTTAATGCAGAAAAATTTCCACTTGAAGCTTTCAGCCAGGTTCTAAAGATATCATCATGCCTCCTGTTGTATCATGTTAACTTTTCCTCATTGTATTCATCGGTAGTTGATTATTTATGGAACTGTACTGATGTTGATGTTGTACTTTTTACCTGACTGAATTATTTCACAATTTATAACATTGTAAGGTGATGTTGTGTGTGTGTGTGTGTTTCCTAAGTAGGCAATCCTGTCATCTGCAAATACCACCTTCCCTGCCTGGGATCTGCAAGTACCCGGTCCCTGGCTTAGAGACACGTTTCAACCACTGCCAAACGCTTGCAAACTGGTCCTTAACTCACCTCAGTTCCAGTTTTCCCTTCCCTTCCCATCATAACTCCCACACACGGCTTCTGCTTCTTGGCATCGGATACTTCTGGTTACCGTAACTCATTTATACGTCACTGTGGAGCCGATGACAGGGTTCAGGACATCGGCTAAACCCCAGGGACAGAAAAGTTCAGGAAACGGACCTGGCTCTTGGTGACCTCTCCATCCAGGTTTCAGGTGACTCCCCCGCGTGCCTGCGAGGGACTCCTACTCCCTGGTCTTTCAGTTCTGGGCTTTTCCCACTTCTGTGCATGCCAGAAATGCCTGGACACTACACCTCGTTTAGTCATGACAGGGTCCCTATGCAATACTCAGTGATGCCTGGACATCTTTTACCCTGTCTAGTCATGACAGGGTCCCTATAACAATACTCAACACAGTGTCTATTTTATAGAAGAAGTGGAGATTTGTGACTTGTCCTTGTTCCACAGGCACCAAGTGTCAGACCTGGACTTCAAACCCAGTCTGTCTCCCAAGGTCGCCCTCCCTCTAAGAAGTCTCTAATCCTCAGCCCTGCATCCCTGTCCTCACACCATTTCCTTAGAATCCTTCTCACGCTACCACTGCATGGATATTTCAACTTGGTTTCCTTTCTGAGCTTTTCCCTCCTCAGCTCCTATTCCTTCCTCCCCTTGCCTTTAAGTGTTTGCTTTTTAAAGACATGTGTGGACACGTAGCACCATTGTTCCAAAGCTACAGATGACTTTCTGTTACCAACGAAGCACATTTGCCCACACAATGACATTCCCAACTTTCCATTCTCTGGCCAGTTTCCCTTTCCAGCTTTATTTTCCACTCACTTTTCCCAGACACCCTTTAAACACCCTCTTCCCCTGACAGGGACAATGTCATTCCAGAATGTGCCTCCACATTTTCCTGCCTCTGTTTAGATTATTCTCTGACTTTATCTCCTTCCCTGCTTGACAGACTTCACTCTTCTCAAACCCAGTTGAATCATTTCTTCATATATGAAATAATCCTTCACGGTTAGACATGATGAACATTATGTGCTATCCACTGCATGAACATCACCTTCTGTGGATCTTAATGACTTGTCCATAGAGCTGTGCCCTGACGAGAAGTTGAGCTTCAGCTGGGCTCGGTGGCTCACGCCTGTCATCCCAGTACTGTGGGAGGCTGAGGCAGGTGGATGATTTAAGGTCAGAAGTTTGTGACCAGCCTGGCCAACATGGCAAAACCCCATCTCTACTAAAAACACAAAATCAGCTGAGCGTGGTGGTGCACACCTGTAACCCCAGCTACTCGGGAGGCTGAGGCAGGAGATTAGCTTCAACCTGGGAGGCGAAGGTTACAGTGAGCCGAGATCACGCCACTGCACTCCAGCCTGGGTGACAGAGCAAGACTCTGTCAAAAAAAAAAAAAAAAAGCTAAGTTTCATTTTTTTCAAGCAAAGATTGTGCATTACAGTAGCTGGCATTTTGGTAAGTACTCAGTAAATGCTGTATTATTAAATGAAAATGTTATACATTATTTTGCTGCCTGTCTTTGTAGGACATAAATGACAGCTGTGAATAAAACACATGCTATGTTCTCCGTTTTGCTTATTGACATGGAATCTAATTGTCATGTTGTAATGTTGAGATTTCTTCATTTACTTTTCCAGAGTAATGACTCCTCTGTCTTGTTGGTGGGCATTTTATGTTGTACAACAGCAATTCATTTTATGTTACATAACAGCAATTAATTTTCTCAATTCACAGATAAGGATACAGAGTTACAACTCACTACAGTTAATGACAGTTTCCAGCAACCCAGTGTGGCCTCTGGGGACAAAGCTCCCAGGGACAACACCACAAGAAGCATATCAATTACTATATTCAATTCAACAAATACATATGTGTATATAAATTAATATGTACCAGACATTGTTGTAGGCACCAAAGCTATAATGACGATGTTAATAATGCAGCAGTCATATAGGGCTGGCTGTGTGCTCAGTGCTTGAAACGTTTCGAATCCTTTAATTTTTAAGACTGCCCTTTGAGACAGGTGGTGTTTTACATGGTCTTATAGGACTGTCCCCTGGGCCATAGGGTGGTAATGGACTACAGCCACATGACGTAGTGAGTGGAGAAGCTGGCCTTGGAATTCTGATGTGTGGTGCCCACTTAACCGTGTGATGTGGATGTTCTCACGTGTGGATGTGCTCACTAGTGGGAGGTGCCCACATGTGGATGTGCTTATGTGTGGGCAGGGCTCTCGCGTGGACAGCGCTCATGTGAGGGTGGAGCTCTTGTGTGGGTGGAGCTCTCCTGTGGAAGGTGTTCCTGTGTGGGTGGAGCACTCGCATGGATGGTGCTCATGCGTGGACGTGCTCATGCGTGGACGTGCTCATGCGTGGATGTGCTCATGCGTGGATGGTGCTCATGCATGGACATGCTCATGCGTGGATGTGCTCATGCATGGATGGTGCTCATGCGTGGACATGCTCATGCATGGACGGTGCTCGTGCGTGGATGTGCTCATGCGTGGATGTGCTCATGCGTGGATGGTGCTCATGTGTGGACGGTGCTCATGCATGGACGGTGCTCATGCGTGGACATGCTCATGCGTGGGTGGTGCTCATGTGTGGACATGCTCATGCATGGATGTGCTCATGCGTGGACATGCTCATGCGTGGATGGTGCTCGTGTGTGGACGTGCTCATGCGTGGACATGCTCATGTGTGGACGTGCTCATGTGTCAACGGTGCTCATGCGTGGACGTGCTCATGTGTGGGTGGAGCTCTCCTGTGGACGGTGCTCACATGTGGATGGTGCTCTTGTGTGGATGGTGCTCTTGTGTGGATGCTACTGGTCTGAGAGACACCAGTCCTCTGCCTTCAGGACAGCTTACGTGGTTCGTAGATGTCTAGACACCTCTATGCCTCTAGGAGATTATGTTCTACAATATCCTTTGTGGAAATTCTCTGAATTCAGGACCCATATCTGCTTTTCATCATTATAGCTCAGTTGTCTAGCACCACCCTGGTATATTTTAGATGTAGTAACTATTTTGCCAAATTGATTCGAATGACACTAAAAACCAGAGCAGGAATTTGCAGAGTTTGTCTAAAACGTTGAGTACCGTCTCCACTGCTCACAGCTCACGGCTGTGGAAGGCGGTTATGATTCTCTTTTGTGGCATAGGATTTCCTTTTGGGGGAAGAGATGAACATTGACTCTCCAGGAAGAGTGCGTCCGTCTCTCCAGTGTGCTTGGAATTCCAGTCGAGGAGTTCACTGAGGAGCAACAAACTCACATCTAAGCCTGACCAAGGAGAGATTGAATCACGGACCTGTGTGACTTCCACCCAGGAGCAACCTGCAGGGGAAATTCTCAGTGGGGGGAGATGGTCTCACACCCAAGAAAATATGCTTCAGTGATGAATTTTATCATTAAGCCTGAGGGCTTGACATCTGAGAAAGCCAGGGGCCGTGGTACATTTCCTTCAGTGTTGCTGTGTAAATACCTGACAGTCAGACAGCTTCGCTCTTCTCAGGCCTGCAGGGCGCAGACCACTGGCCCCGAGGTGTTACGGCAGATCCTGGGTGGGAGCCTGGTCTGCAGCCAACGCCACACAGCACCCAGGCTCTCCTCGGCCAGCCGGGTACACTGTTGCCCCAAAGCAGACAATATTGGTGGTGTCAAGAGAGCGGACTTCAAGACAGAAATGCTTCCTAAAAGTTGTTTTGAGTGGGTGAAAATAGTCACACACTGACACAGGCTCCTTTAGGACTGATCCTCTAGCTTATCATGCGACCCCTCCACCACATACTGGAGGCTAAAGGAACCAGCATGACATCGGTATTTTCTGGCGAGGATGCATGTAGTTACCCCAAGTGGTGTAAGGTGAGAGGAGACGTGTGCCACAGCCTCTCTGTGGTGACCACGACCCTTCCTTTCTGCTGTGAAGTCGCTGGTTATTTTTAAAGGCGAGTGACTCGGGATTGTAAAGTTGGTACGTGGCTACGGCATGAGACAGGGTTGGCTCTGCGATGCCTTAGGATGTCTGAGCATCATGGGCTGCTCTAGTGAGAATTTTTTTTTTTTCCAGAACGTGCAGTTATGCTCCCTGTATGTGAAAATAATCATAGGAAGCATTGCTGGGGTTTTCAATGAGAGATGATCAGAAAAGCGTAGGTGGCCGCATTGCACTTTGAAGAGGAAGGGGAAATCCATGTTGCTTCCTAGAGACCCACGGAGCCACCGCCTGTCTGGGGATGGTGAAATGTGTGAGAAAGCAAACCCGGAAAATTCTCATATGCATATGAAAAATCACCACATGAAAAGGGGCCGGGGATTAGGACAAGATAAATTTATGCCCAGCTTTGCACATTCCATTGACAAATTTGCTGTTTTTGCGTTGTTGCCTCCGACCTCCTGGTTACCGAGGGGATGACATTAAAGTGGAGAAAATGGCTTATTCTGTGCGATAAATTCAAACAGAGATGACGCACTTCGCCCACCAAGTATACCTAAGAAATTGTGGGGAAATGCCAAGCATTTCAGGAGAAAGCTGCTGTGATTTCTGGCGCTGGCGGCTCCAGCGATTCCTGCAGAGGAGAAAGGTCTCTTTGTTCGAGCTCAGCTGACTCTCAGCGTGTGGAGTATCTGCAGCTGGGGGGGCGCATGGAAGCTGAAGCAAAAGAAAGGAAACCGGAGATGTGACAAAACTGGCACTAGAGGGCTGAGGGCCGAGGAGGCCGCTTTGACGGGGCCGCAGCACACGGAGCTCGGGCCTGGGCCCCGGCTCGCCGCCTCCCTCCCTGCCACCAGCACACTTTTCTCTGCCCCTTCTCCGGAAAAACCACCGCACAGCGGGTCATGGGGCAGCAGAGAAGGGCAGTGGGTGCCCCCTATTCAGAGCGCCGCCACCACCACCGGGCCAGGGCTGCCAAGAAACAGCATGGACTGTTGGCGGTGAGGCCCGCGTGCATCTTGATGACAGCGCGATGGGGCAGAGCTCTCGATTCAGCACGTCGGGAAACAGAGAGGAGGAAAGTCCCTCCAGCAGATGCTGGGAATTTGTTTTGGTTTGGATCACATTTCATTTGGGAAACTAAAGAAACAAAAAGAAAAACGAACACACACACAAATTCTCAGCACTCCAAACAAAATGAAACAAGTCTGGCCTGCTGATGGCACATTTATGTGGAGTGGCAAAGGCTCTGGCAGTGGCCCTGATTCAGGTCGGGGGCGGCAGGGAGGGAAGCTGCACGGGGTGGGGAGAATGCGGGGGCGGGGGGAGCTGGACGGAGACCCCCGCACTGCGGCAAATTAGTCATTTCACAGCCATGTTCACACTGGAGAGAGCTTTCACCAGGGTGACCCTTGGGCGCCAGGAGGGAGGAAGGTCACAAAGGCCACCTCTGCTGTGCCTGCCGCACGGCTGCCCCTTTCCACGTCAAAGCCTCCTGCTGGGAGTTCATGGCAGGTCTGTCCTCACTGCCCTGTGTGACAAGCTTGGCACGCACCTCTCCCTGGCCTTCCCTCGTCTCAGGACAAGGTGAGTTTCCGAAGTGCCTGTGTGGACGCACGGCCTCTGCAGCTGCCGGACGCCGTGCTGGGGTAAACTTCAATGCCTTCTGGTCTCCCTGCCCTGCCGGGTTTCAGTCTCTCCTGCCCGAGCACGCGTCATCCACCTGTCAGAGCGGCTGCTGATAATCCCTGTGACGGGGCACTACTGGCCTTTTTCAATGAGAGGTAAAGATTATCCCCGCGTGATGACAGGAAGGCAGAGCAGGCCCGTCCTGCTCTGTGGCCGACACGTGCTCTGTGCAGCTGGCATCCTCAGGTCCCTCCTGCTCTGTGGTCAACGCCACAGTCTGTAGAGCTGGCAGCCTCGGGTCCATCCTGCTCCGCGGACAACACCATGCTCTTTCGGGCTGGCATCCTCAGGGTTGGGTAAGGCAGCAGAGAGTGCAGGGGCAGCCTCCGACTCCAACAGCCCTAGGCCTCAAAAAGAGTCTAACCTCAGGCCCTGAATCTCCCCATGGACAGTGAGGACGTTGCGTGCCGCATGGGTGAAGTGGGCAATCTCTCTAAGCCCTGCCCTATTGGTTTTGGGGCCTTGAACAGATTTCTGAAACTTTCTGCATGTTGACTGCTTCACCTGTGGAGTGGGCATGATAATCGGACCTTCGGAGCTCAAGAGGATGACATGAGACCGGGCATGTGAAGGCCTTGGCACGGTGCCTGGCGCTCCCTAAGTGCCTCATGTGCATTAGCTCTTACCAGCCCAGATCAACGGCTGTGGGATTTTGGATTCTATGGGATCCCCAGAGTGAGGCTCACAATGACACAGCTTCTTCCCTCATCATAAGGATGATCATATACATAAAAGACCTGCATTTCTTGGCAAAGATTTTGGGTATTTTCTTTAGGCAATAAGGATGATCGTTGACTAGGCAAGCAAGGAGCGGCCCCTCTACCATCTTCCAAGGGGCAAGTCAAGCCCCTGCCTAGAGCAGAGGGAGAGTTTTTCATCCTGATGCTGCACAGTGTCGGCTTGGCAAAAACACAGCGGACAGCAACCACATCGCCATTTAATCACCTGCTCCCCAGGTACCCGCTGTCTATGTGTGTCACGTTCCGGTGAATTTTTAGCTCATATTCACGGCACAGGTGGTTCTGGGCTGACAATGCCCAGCACGGCAGGAAGACAGACGGAAGGTGGGGGTGCAATCAGGGACGCGAAAGGCACAAAAGTGGTGCAAGACACGGGCTCTGCCTGCGTGGTCCCAGGGCCCTTCAGTCGTGATGGCAAAACAATGTTGTCCTGTGCCCGAGGGTGGAGAACGTCAATGGTGAGCTACAGGGCACTCCCAGCTTCACAGATCTTAGGGCTGTGTCAGAGGTGGCTGTGGCCAACGTGTTACTGTTTGTCATCTAAACGCAGAGGGCCGCCGTGCAGCCCTCCCTTTCAGCCTGTCTGCTCCTCCATTCTCTTGAGACAAAACAATTTAAAAAATGGTTTTAAAAAATGGCAGCCAGTGATGTCTCACAGGGCTCACTGGAGGGGAAGTAGCTGATTGTGGATGCTTGAGGGAGCTGGGGACAGGCGGCGAGGTGAGGTCACACCTCTGTGCACCTGCCCTCAGTGAACGGCAGCCAGGCCTCGGCCTGGCCTCATTCGTGGGCAGTGCTGCCAGCACCCCTGAGGACTGCGCAACTCTCAGCCTCACAGGCTGTGGTCCAGGGTTGGCTGGCATGGAGGTTAGAAGAAGGAGGCCTGTCTGCTTTTGCCATAAGTAGTGGACAAGAAAACACGTTTTCTTCACAATGGGCCGTTCTCTTCGCCCAAGGTCTGGGGTTATGAAGAATTAAACTTGCATGTTCTTACATCCATTCGGAATCGGCTCGTACCTCACCGCCGTGCATTGTGGTGACCCAGCTGATGCGGAGACAGATGTGGCTGGAGGTAGCGTTGCAGAGGCTGGTAATAAAAACTGTAATCATCTGGAATATCTGCCAAAGGGCGAAACTGCAGTTCGCCCGAGAGGCAATGTGTCGACGCCCTTTTTATGTCACCCCCAGCGCCCACCGAGGCCCTGGCATTTATGGCCCTGACAGCTTGTCTATAAGAAGCCCTGCTTGTGAGGGATTTATAACTCAACCATAAAAACCCACTCTGAGTTTAAGGCTGGCATGCAGGGACTCAGCTCAGAAGTGAATTAATTAATGAATTTGTCCTTTCTTTCATCAGTTTGACTGACAACGTTCAAACATACCCCTTGAGATGTGATCTCAACAGATCTCATAAAACAGAAATTTTAGGCTTGGCCAATGTCTGGAATGAGAGGACGCTGGCGGAAATCAGCCGCCCTGTAGGAATAGGGGGTAATAGGAGTCGGTCCTGCCAGGGCCTGGGAGGCGCCACAGGCTGTGGCTGACCTAACAGAAATATTAGGGGTCAGGAGACCTGAGTGTGAGTCCAGAGCCTGGTCAGGGCTCCTCTCTGAGCCTCTGCAGTTTTGTGCAAGTTTGGGATCCTTTTTCCGTGCCCAATTGTCCCCGTGGTGCAGGAAAAGGGAGCTGCCTTCTTCCCTCCCACTTGTTACTGCTCCTCCCTCAGGCTGGTGTTTCTCAGCAGGTGAGGTAGGGAGGGGTCTCTGTGCCTGTGGCTAGTGGAGGCCCTACATGGCTGGCCTGTGCTCACCCCAAGCTGACCCTCCAGACCCCATCCCTCCCAGCAGGGCCTGAGTAAATAACCCTTTTGTCCTGGAGGCCAGGGTGCACTCTGCCTGGAGTGGACGAGCTTCTGCATGCACCAGGGGTGGAGGTGGCGGCCGCGTGGTAGCAAGGCTGCTCTTGGGTGATGTGAGAGCTTTTCTCAGCCTAAAGCACTGTGACCAGTGCTCACAGCTGTGAAACTGTCAGTGCAGTGGAAAATCCACCAGGATATTTGTGAGTTCAACGTGGTGACTCTAAAGCATTCCCACGGCATTCCAGTCACCCAGCAGGAAGAAGCGCTGAGGGGGCCTCGCTCAAAGAACAAGAAAGGCCAGCACCTGCCCTGGGAACCTGTCCTCAAAATTTCACGAGGTGACCTTTTCCGTGTGGTGTACCCCAGAGGCGTTTCCCCAGGGGGATCCTGACACAGGTTCCTTCTGTCTGGGATGGGATCTGGGCCGTCCTGCGGCGACAGCGACATGCTCAGGCATGGCCTCGTCTTCACAGAGGGTGACTTTGAACACTGGGCTGGGAGTCATCGACTGCCCCTCCATGGAGACGGAGACGGAGACTCCGCGGGCGCCGAGGCTGCAGTCCTGGGGCATCTGCACGAGCTGTGGATCCACGATGGGACCGAGCATCTCGCGGACGCCTGAGACCCAGGTACGAACACAAGGAAACAGAGGTAAGACCTTCAGCACGAGGGGAGACAAGGAGTGGTGCGGCGGGAGGACGGAGAGGAGAAGGAAGGATGGGAGGCAGTGGTGGGCGGCAGGGCTGGGTGCACCGTGTCGGCTCCCGCCGTGCCACAAGCGTAATCTCAGCGGGAGAGTGAGTCCAGGGCTCCTTGCCAGCAATCCTTTGAAAATATTGAATTATAGAAAGAGATAATAGGCAAATGGACTCTTAAAATATGGATTTGCACACACATTACGTCTCTAGGCCCCAGCCTCTTTGAATGTCAGCTAATTCAGCCATGGTCTAAGATTAGATTGAAAAATATATAAAATATATATTATCACTTGTTCCAAGAGGGAAATACGGCACTGGCTGGGGGTTTGCCAGCCCCCAGGAAGGCCACTTTTCGGAGGCCAGAAGGTGAGGTGCTCCTGGTGTCCTCTGTGAGGGACTCTGTGGGGGACGGGAGGGGCCTGGCCAGCAGAGTCCCTGAAAACAGCAGAGGAGCTTCCCCGCCCATTCTGAGGGACAAGAATGGGACTTCTCCGCTCACTCTGAGGCACAGGGACCTGTCCTGGCCCTCTGTGCACCCTGGTGCTGCATAGGTTTGGGGGCACTTGAGTAGGGGAAAGAGTGGGTCTGGGGCATATGGGAGAGCCGCGCATTGACTTTGCACTGGCCTGGGCCGTGAGATCCTGCACCCTGTCTGAGGCTCTCTTGACCTGACGTCAGATGGGATTTTTGTTTCACTGTTTGGTGGTCCGCACCGTCTCAGCACTCCTGGAGTATGGGGTGACGTTCCCCATGTAGAGACCTGTCTGGCCAGGCGGTACGGCTGCGTCCTGACAATGCAGGAGAGAGACCACTGGTCTACACCCTCGGTCTTGGACTTCCAGCCTCGGAATTGTGAGAAAATCAACGTGTGCTGTGCAGGCCGCCCGGTCTGAGGTCAGTTGTTTCGGAATCCCCGGCAAATTCATGGGGATGCAGCACGACAAAGCTGCGGCCAAAAGGGTTTTTCAGTCCTTGGAACGTTCTCATCCTTGTGGAGTGGCAGCAAGCTTCGTACGTGCTTCGCGTTCTGAGATTCCAGGCTTCGTCACTCGTTCGTTCACGGACTTGCTCTCTGAGGCAACACACAGTCCCGCACTGGCACCTGTCCGGTCCACAAGAGCAAGGGCTGCAGAGCTGGGCGTGGCCATTCCACATCCTGAGAGGAGCTGAGTGCAGCATCCTCTGTTCCGAGAGGGGCATGTCGGCTCTGCGCCATTTTTGTCCCCCTCCATCCTCACCATTTCACTGCTTGGCTGGCACACCGGGACACCCACGCACTCCAGTGGTGCCATCATCCCCTCCACGCATGGCATGTCCTTTATGCTGAGCGCCCAGAGTTGTTCCCACCCCAGTAGCCAGGCTCCGAAACCATGTCCCTGGCCCTCAGGAGCCACTATTTCTCCCTCGCCTCCCCTGAGCCCTGTGTGTGGCCCAGCATCTGTGGGCCGTCTCCCTCACCACGCTTAGGGATGTTCTCAGCACATGAACAAGGCCACTTGCTCCAAGGGCATCTGTGAACCCTGCTGGGCTCAGCTGCCCTGGCTGACCTGCTGCTACCCCAGTAGGCCACCTTGCATCTGCTGTGCACCTGGGCAGGTGAGTGCTGGCTGCTTCCAGCCCTCCTGAGCTCTATGTGGACCTCCCTCCTCAGCACTGAGCAGGCAGGGTCAGGGCCCGGATGTGGCCTCCTGGGGCCCCAGCTGACCATTCCCCCAGGAGCCCTACAACCTCACCCCTGCTTCTCTACCAGCCAGTCGCTGGGAGTGGCACTGCCCCCACCTTCCCATGAAAGCACCAAGGCTGACTTTGCTCTACTGGGGTGACGTCCTAGGTGACGCCTTCCAGGGTCCTGGCACTGGATCCTGGGAAGGGTGTGGTCGATTCCCCTCCAAAGCACACTCATTCGGGAAGCTGCAGACATGACCCACCCACACACCTTGTTTTCAAATTATATTAGAATCTGCTATTAAACTCTTTTCCGAATTATTTCATAGAAAATGAAAGGCAGCAGTCCCCACAGATAGCTCTCTCTTATGGCTAATTATGAGGGAAATATATTGATAAAACAGAACAGCGTGTTTTTTTTTTTTTAAATGAAGAGTATTTTGGAAGAAAGAAAATGTTCATATAAATTTCCTTTAAGGATTAAAAAAATAGCCATATATGGCTGTCATTCTAATACATTTAGTAAAATATTTGTACTCTTCTTTCCATGAAGATTTATAATCAGTTGAAGTATGTCAGGGAAATAAAATAAAAAGGGACCCCCCCATAATCCATTAGTCTAAGAAATTGTCTTAAAAGCAGCATGTCATTATTTTAGAGTTAAACAGTTAAATGTTTTTATACAGGAACATCAAAACTATATATGCTTCAAACACCAAACCTTTTTTTAATGGCTTTCAGATAAAACAATTTATTTATGCAATTAACAACAACATGCAATTTCTAATAATTAGCAGATAATAGTTATCTGCAAAGTACTTTATAAAATTGCCTTTGAACTGCATTCGTTCTGTGGGGAATCACTGAAAATTGGACTATAAAATTACCAGAAAATGTACTGCATTAACAAGAATTTTCTGTGTTCAGTTTCTCTTCAAATTTATGGGCTTGAATATTTGTAAACATTTGGTTTCATAGACAGAAACCCTATCACATCACCTCTCTAAAAGGGGAAAAATACATTTTAGTGCATTTTGTTGTTTTAGAATTTTAATTTTCTTGATTTTAACTTTGCTTTCTCTTCTTCTCCTCCCCTCCCAAACAGGGACATTATTTTGTTATTATTTCTTCTTTGAGAATTAAAAAAAAATACTAATATGTCCTTTTTATTGGTATACATCAGTTCTTTCTAATTCCCTTTTATAAACAATATCATAAATTCAGTAATTGTAAAGCCTTCCTATTAAACTGAACTGTCTTTGAAGAAAGAACAATAAAAAACATGAGAGAAATGTGTTGGACGAGTATCAAGAGGACACGGGACACACAAAGGGTATTTTCTGCCCCTTCTTCATATTTTAAGAGAAATCTCCATGGTGCCCACCGACATGGCATCCTGCGCATGTGAAAACGTCATTACTTAAAAGCATATTTCCATCCTGTTTCTGACGGAACATTGTCTATTAATGGACTGTGATAACACAGTTCAAATCACAGATCCAGGCTCACGTTTACCAAGATGCGAAGATGAAGCCACGGATGCTGCTCACGTGGCCTGTGGCCTGGCCCGGCTGAGCCCCCAAGGGCCAGATACAGCCTGGAAGCTGGCTCCACCCCGGCCACGGTGGGAGGACTCCCCAGTCCTGTTGCATCCACAATCTGGATGCAAGTCCCACGCTGGGCCTCGGAGAAGAGGTGGCTGCTCTTGTTTGCCAAGGCAATTTGCTGACTTCTAGCAGGAAAATGGCTTTTCCCCATATGAAATGGAAATGTGGGCATTGCCAGGAGAGAAGAGATAAAAGCAAAGTGGTTCTCAAGCTGGTTCCTCTCTAGGTGACCTGGCACGCTTGCTCTCACTGTGGAAACAGCTTGGAGAGAAAGAGTAAGGGGATTTTATTGTATTGATGTAAAAGGAAAATGCAGCTTTCATGTTTCACACAGAGCCCGTGTGAACGAGAAACCTGCCTCCCGCTCTGAGTTCTGGAAGTGTTTCCTGGAAGAGGGGAGTCGGCACCCCTGCCGGGCGCCCGCCTGGGCTCTGCAGTCCCAGTCCTGCTCTGAGCCCTGGAAGTGTCTCCTGGAAGAGGGGAGTCAGCACCCTAGCCAGGTGCCCGCCTGGGCTCTGCAGTCCCATGGAAGTGGCTCCTGCTCACACTCACGGCTCAGCCTCCAGTGCTTGGGGCCGAGGCTCAGATAAGTTAGAAAATGATCAAAAGCCATTTGCTAATTTTATGCCATACATGTAGCATATGCAGAGAAAAGACCCATGTTTAGTACCCGAAGGTGCCCCATGAAGCAGGTACGGCACATGTGAGCCCTCTGAGGCAAGGCTCCCCACAAGGAATGCTGACTGCCCCGTAGGAGACCCGGCCATCCCAGGCCCATGGTCTGCGGCTCTGGAACCTTCTACCTGGCTGGCTCCTGGGTGGCCTCCACATGGCCTGTCCCCGATGCCCTCTGACCAAGGATCCACCAATGCCACCACAGGCAGGAGGCTGTAGGGAGGACCCTGTGAGGCCTGGCATGGCCCTCAGCTCCCAGCTGGCCTGGGCCAGGGCTGACTTCTCCTTAACCAGCCCTATAGTAGTGGGTTCAGTGGCATCCCCCAACATCCACGCCCGCATAGAATCTCAGAGTGTGGCCTTATTTGCAAACAGGGCCTTCAAAGATGGACTTGGTTAAATGCAGTGATGCCAGAGTAGGGTAGGCCCCGATCTACAAACTGCTGTCTTAGAAGAAGGTGGCCACATGAAGCCATGGAGACACCCCACGGAGAAGCTGCGTGGCCATGGAGACAAGATGGGGCGGTGAGGCCACCCAAGTCATGGAACCCCGCGACTGTGGAGCCTCCGGAAGCTGGAAGAAGCTGGAGGGGTTCTCTCACAGAGCCCCTGGAGGGACATGGCCCTGCCCACACCAGCTTTGGGGCCTCTGGCCATCATCATACGATGGCAGGGCTTTGCTGTGGCAGCCTCCAGGAAGCCGCCTCCAGCTTCCTGAGCCTGGTCTCTGCTTTCCCCAGGTCCTCTGCTCCATCCCCAGGCTTCTCCAGGGTCCCTGGTCCTGGCTGCCGTCTGCATCCAGGGACACCAGTTGTTTTCCCAATCAAGCGTCTGGTCCTCGGAGTGAGAGGGCTGGGTTGGCTGCATTTTTGTATTTCTAGAGTCTCCAAAGCGGACACTGGGGTGGACGAGGTAGTAACGCTGACACACGTGACCGTGATGCTGACACAGTGATGGGATGGCCCATGTGAAGGTGACGCTGACTCTACTCACTCTATCCCCACCCCAGCAGGAGGTTCCCGAACTTGGCAAACGTCGGTGGTGGGAGAGGCAAAGCGAGGATGGGGAGGAAAGGCAAGGAAGGGTAATAAAGCAAATCTAAGTCCCAACCTCGGTCTCAGCAGTCATTCATTGCTGACCTGGAGCCCAGACTCTCCCACACTCCCGGCTGGCTGAGTCATGTGATGGTGGGATGACTCACATGACTGTGGAATGATGCATGACAGTGGGGTGACTCACTGAGGGGGAGGGTGACTCACTGAGGGGGATGGTGACACACGTGGGGGAGGATGACGCACATATAGGTGATGGCAACATGTGTGACGGTACTGGTGACACGTGTGAGGATGATGGTGACATGAGGGTGACCCTGATGTACATGACAGTGACTCTGGCGCATGTGAGACACTTACAGGTGGCATCTCTGGAACCTTGGGCTTAGGGCTGCCACCCCATGCCCTCCTCAGCCATGGTCCCGCTTGCTGTGTGGGACATGGGTTCCGGGCCTTCCCCAGTGCAGCGGCCCCCTTGGGGTAAGGCCCAAGCAGGGCAAAGCCTGCAGCTGCCCCAGGCATGCAGGCGTCAGATGGACAAAGGGAGTGGCACAGGTGGCATGGAGCTTTCGCTTCTTTGGGAGCCTCTCCATGCCTCTCTCTATGGACACGTTTCCTTCTCCACTCCAGAAAATGTGCTCTTGAATTAATAAAAAAAATCAGACTGAATGCCTCGGAAGAGAATAGCTAATCTGTACTTTAAATGTTATTATTACCTAGGATCTTTGCCATTGGTGACACACTTAGACTAGGGATTTTCAATTTTGTCTGGAATGCCAGGTGTCCTTGGCAGTTCAGCCAGGGTCCAGGTGCTGGGCATTTCGGGTGTTCCAGGCGTTCGGGAATGCTGGGCTTTCTGGGTATTCTAGGTGTTCCAGGCGTTCTGGGGATTCTGGGCATTCCAGGTGTGCCAGGTGTGCTGGGTGTTCTGGGAATTCTGGGCATTCAGGCGTTCTGGGTATTCCAGGTGTGCCAGGCCTGCTGGGTGTTCTGGGAATTCTGGGTGTTCTGGGAATTCTGTATGTTCTGGGAATTCTGGGCATTCTGGGTATTCCGGGTGTTCCGGGAATTTCGGGTATTCTGGGTGTTCCAGGCATTCTGGACATTCCAGGCATTCTGTGTGGTCAAAGCACCTGAGGATGCCGCATGTTGAACTGGGCCTCAGCAGAAGCTAATCTGCCAGTTTGCTTTCAGAGACGCCTCTGAATCTGTGAGTTGCTTTATCAATGAATTGCTAATTCCCAAATTGATTTACAGCCAATTAATCTTCGATGAATTGACCCAATGTCCAGTCTTTCACTAGAATTTTTTAAATTAAACTTTTAATTTTGAGATAATTGCAGATTCACCTGCAGTTGTAAGAAACAATACAGGGGCACCCATGCACCCTTTACCCAATTTTCCCCATGGCAGCCTCCTCAAAACCGTGGAACATCCTCACCCTGGGGACGGTGACAGGGCTACATTCAGACACAGAGCTCCCTCCAAACAGGTCCCTCCTGCATCCCTTCACAGCCAGCCCACCCGCCCAAACTCCAGCACCTGTCATTCTGCAACCCATTTCTCTAGCTTATCATTTCAAGAATGCCTTATGAGTGAAATCATGCACGGTCTAACCTTTGGGCTATACACTGCAAAACCATTTTCTTTCAGCATAACTCCCTGGAGAGTCACATGAGTCATTACATGTGTGTTCCTTTTCATTGCTGAGTAGTATTCCACCCATGCCCAGTTGTTTATCCATTCTCCTGTTGAAGAATGACTGGGCTGATTCTAGGTTTTGACTGTGCTGTTTCTACATTCATGCATATTTTTGTGTGAGCCTACATTTCCATTTCTCGGGTCAAATGCCCAATGTACCATTGCGGGGCAGTATGGTGGCTTTATATTTAGTTGTGTAAGAAACTGCAAAACTTTTCCAGAGTCACTGAACATTTTGCATTCCCACCAACAGTGCATGAAGGATGTAGTTTCTCTGAATTCACAACAGCAGTTGTTGAGATATTTTTGTTTTTGACATTGTGACGTCTGTGTAGTGACTTTTCATTTGGTTTTAGTTTGCATTTCCCCAGTGGATTATAATGCAGAAAATCTTTCCATGTGCTTGACCTCATCTGTATATTTTGTTTAGTAAAATGTCTGTTCATGTCTCTTGCCCAGTTTCTAATTGGACTGTTTTCTTTTTTATGTTGAGTTTTGATAGGTTTTTTTTTTTGGTTTTTTTTTTTTTTTTTTTTTTTTTTTAAGTTCTAGGGTACATGTGCAAAATGTGCAGGTTTGATACATAGGTATACATGTGCCATGTTGGTTTGCTGCACCCATCAACTCAGCATTTACATTAGGTGTTTCTCCTGATGCTATCCCTCTCCCAGAACCCCCCCTTTTTGACAGGCCCTGGTGTGTGATGTTCCCCGCCCTGTGTCCAAGTGTTCTCATTGTTCAAATCTCACCTATGAGTGAGAACATGCAGTGTTTGGTTTTCTATCCTTATGATAGTTTGCTCAGAATGATGGTTTCCAGCTTCATCCATGTCCCTGCAAAAGACATGAACTCATCCTTTTTTACAGCTGCATAGTATTCCATGGTATATATGTACCACATTTTCTTATATGATGTGATAATATTTGTTGAGGATTTTGCATACTTTCATGAGTGACAGGTGCTTGTAGTTTTCTTTTTTGTGCTGCTTTGTCTAGTGTTGGTAGCAGGGCAATAGCAGATGCATAAAATGTGCTGGGAAGTATCCCCTTCACTTGGAATTTCTGGAAGCCATTGTGTAAACCTGGTAGTTCTTCTTTCGAGTGTTTGGTAATATTCTCCTGTAAAACCATGTATGCCTGGAGATTTCTTTGTGGGGAGTTTTTGTTTGTTTTTGTTTCTGTTTTTTGAGATGGAGTCTCGCTCTGTTGCCAGGCTGGAGAGCAGTGGTGTGATCTCGGCTCACTGCAACCTCCTACTCCCTGGTTCAAGTGATTATCCTGCCTCAGCCTCCCAAGTAGGTGGGATTACAGGCACATGCCACCATGCCCACCTAATTTTTGTATTTTTAGTAGAGACAGGGTTTCACCACGTTGGCCAGGATTGTCTTGATTTCCTGACCTCATGATCCACCCGCCTCGGCCTCCCAAAGTGCTGGGATCACAGGCGTGAGCTACTGTGCCCAGCAGGAGGTTTGAAATTATAAATTAAATTTTTATAATGATTATCAGATTATTCAGATAGCTTATTTTGTCTTGATTGAGTTTGGTACCTTGTGGTTTTTAAAGAATTAGTCATTTTCTTCGAAGTTGTTGAATTCATGAATCTAAACCCATTGATAATGTTCTCTCATTATCCTTTTACTGTGTCTGGGATTTGTAATGATATCCTTTGTTTCATTCCTGACACTGGTGATTCACGTCTTCTCTTTTGTGTTGCGTTCGCCTTGTTGGAGGCTTATGAATTTTACTGACTTTTTTTCAAATCATCAGTTTTTGGTTCATCACTTCTCTATTGTTTTTCTGCTCTCAGTTTTATTGGTTTCTGCTCTTATCTTTATAATTTCCTTACTTCTGCTTACTTAAAATTTATTTTACTCAACTTTTTTCCTAGTTTCTTGGGGCAGAAATTAATAATTTGAGAACTGCCCTACTTTTTCCTCTACTTCAGTGTAAACATTTTAATGTTATAAATTTTCCTCTCAGCATTGCTTTAGCTGCGTTCTGTATATTTTGATATGTTTTTTCATTTTCATTCAGTTTTATATATTTGTATTTGCTTTGAGACTTTGTCTTAGATCTGTGGCTTATTAAGAATTGCATTCTTAATTTCCAGATACTTGAGATTTTCCTGATGTCTTTCTATTTGTGATTTATAATTTGATTGTATTGCAGTCAGAGATGCTTGTATAATATCAATTCCTTCTAACTGGTTGAGGTTTGATGGTGGTACAGGAGATAGTCAGTCTTGGTGACTCTTCCAGGCATGCTTGGAAAACACGTGTATGCGACGCTTCTGCTGCTGCTATTGGCTGTGTCACATACCATCAGATCCTGTCAGAGAATTGTATTGCTCAGCTTCTGGGTCCCTGCTGACTTCACATCTGGTAGCTCTCCTTAGGGAGGGAAGGGAGTGTTAAAGTCTGCAAAGGTAACTGTGGATATCTCTCTTTCTCCTCTTAGGTTTAAATATTTGCTTCATGTATGATGAAGCTGTATTTTTTGTTGTGGATACATTTATTATGTCTCTATTAGCCAGTAAAAATGATTCTGGATCTTTTTATAATTAGGTAATGTCATTCTTCATATCAAGTATTTTCTCTGCTCTGCAGTGTATTTTATATTAACATAGCTACTCCTTTTTATAATTAGGTAATGTCATTCTTTGTATCAAATATTTTCTCTATTCTGAAGTTTATTTTATATTAATGTAGCCCCTCCTCCTTTTTTTGTTGTTTTTAATGTTTGCACAATATTCCTATTCTCAACCTTTTACTTGTAACCTACGTGTGTTGCAGAATTTGAAGTGGGTTTTTTTGAAAACAACATGTAAAAGATGAAGTGAGCTGCAGGGTAAAGATGGTAGATCAGGCCTTCTAGGCAGTGACATTTACAAAAAGTCCTTAGTGACGCAGAACACAGCAATTTAAAGTGAAAACTGTTGTGAGAGTTGGGGTGACTCAGGTGAGCAGAGTCGATTTTGTGAAAAATCCTGAAACTATATTGAAGAGCTTGAGGTTTAACTGAGAGCAATAGAAACAATCATTGAGGATACTGTGGAGGAGACAGTGTGATGAGTGATGCACTTTAGAAATATGTCTCTCATTTCTGTAGCTGAGAAAAATCAATGCAGGGATGTCAACTAGGAAGGCATTGAGGTGTTCTGTGAAGCACCTGAAGGCAGTTTTGATGAGATATTATAGGACTTGGGGTGGCTGAGGTGCCTGGGAGTTGCAGTGTTGAGGAGTAGCAGGGAAGGCCTGGGTGACTGGGGCCGAGGGGAGTGGAGAGGCAGTCCTAGGTGGAGGAGCAGAGTTGATTTGCAGGGGCAGGAGGAAGGAAGCTGGGTTTAGGGTGCATTTACTTAGTGGGCTCTGGACTTCCCCAGGGGACGCAGGGAGTTGCTTGAAGATCTCCGGAGCAGGAGAATGATGGGGGTTTCCCGATTTGCAGGCAATAATTGCTCAGGAGAGTGAATGAGGTCACTCAGATGGGACTGTGCAGGGTCAGAAGAGGGGAAATCTCAAGGTTGAAGGGGAGGGAAGAACAAGAGGAGAGTACTGGGGAGAGGGAGGCCAGAAGGAGAGGTCAAAGGTAAGAGTCACGGCCCTCAGTAAGGTCATTAGCTTCAGCCAGAGGATGTTGTTATTGACCCTTGAGAAGACAGGCTTAGGAAAAGGGTGGAGCAGAAACCAGCATTGAGCATGTTGAGCTTCATCCAGGTGTGGGCGTGGAATTGGTGGGACTCTGCACTGTTTAAAGTTTTGACCCTGAAGACTGTGAGTGTGCATAATCCAGGTGGGTGTCTGGCAAGCCCGAATAGGAAGAGCTTTCCACTAAAGGAGCTTTGGTATAATCGAGTATTGTAAGGGGTCAGAATTCAGCTGGAGAGAGGTTCCTCGGCCAGACTATCCTCCTGCTTGTCTGTCCACTGAGGAACTGTAATGTTTGCAGAGAGCTTTGCCATCTCTTGCTTTGTTTGCCATTTTCACCCAGGGCTGATTAGACACATGAGGTAGGGAGATAGGCTCTGGTGCCTGGGGCCATGTAGGAAGAAAATGTGCAGGAGATTCTGAGAATTATGTATTTTGGGCTTCTGAACTAAATGGACAAATTGCATAATTTCACTTCCAGTTGTCCAGTGTCATATAGGCACAAGACATTTCAAGATCCTAGTGAGTTAACTGTACTGAGAAAGCATGTTGGAAAAGCCATCATTTTGTCCAAAGACTATGGAAAATATCAAGAAACAAAAAAATACACATATTTCTATTTCATCAATTATTTTAGCCATCTGGGGCCAGGGATACTGCCTTCTCCACATCACCTCATCGGTGGCTGGAGGAAGAGGCATTGGTTTTGAAGCATGTGACACCTCTTCCCACCCCACTGAACCGAGACTTCTGTGATCTGATGTATCTCTCTCTCCACCATCCTGGGCCTCCCTCGTTAATGTTCTCCCACATAACGAGGAAGACGAGTGTTAGGCATTGGCAGTGAATCCTCGTCATCCATAAAAACAGAAGAAGTTGGGGATTTCCTATCATCAATCAATAAAGTATCCTGTTGGTAACACTAGTTTTTCATAATAATGCAGGTTGTTGCTGAAAAGTGATTTGGTCACTGTGCATTAGAGTATTTTCAATAACAGAACTTAAGAAAAGTCACCAAAATAGAGAAATACAGTACATGCTGATGAAGAAGAGAATGGGGAAAACTAACGACCTAGATTTTCTTTAAAAATCATAGTGGAATGTCAGCCCTATGGCTCTGGGAGCCTTGCTGATGCATCTTTTCATTGCTTTGCCCCTTGCTCCTGTCGGCCACCCATCAGGAGGAGGCTGCAGGCACAGAGCGTGGACTTGGCCACCCATCAGGAGAAGACTACAGGTGCAGAGCGTGGACTTGGCCACCCATCAGGAGGAGGCTGCAGGTGCACAGCGTGGACTCCTCCACCACTGCCTTCCTGCCACACTGAGACTCTGCAAATGAGGGTTGGGATGCAGGACTCCTTAGTGGGACAGCCCCTTTCTTACATAGAACTACTTGATTCTGGACGCATTATTTAGCCCATTAGAACTTCTTCTTCTTCATTTTAAAAATATCAGCCTGCTTTCTTCACAGAATTAGATTATTTTTAAATCACCTGCATCTACATCTGCATCTATCCACACGCATTATCTATAAAGTATAAAATTGCATACAGGTGTGACTATTAATGTTATCTTTGAACATCATAAAGCAATACAAACAATATAGGACTAAGCACCAACATGAAACTGCAGATTATGGAAGCAAACTGTCAGAGGCCTGAGGGGTATGGACTGCTTTTGAGATCTCGAGCAAATAACCAAGCCGCTCTGAATCCTTAATTTCCTTGTTTGTGATATGAAGGGTTTGGATTATGTGTTCCTTCCACTTCAGTGATTCTCTGAGTGGGAAAAGCTATAAGTGGTACAGGAGTTCAAAGAAAAAGAAATCAATAATGTGAGACTAATATGAGGCAAAAAGGAATAAAAATTGCATTGGAGAGAATAGAAAAAAGAATGCAATGAAGTACATCAGGACACAACAGAAGGGAAACCAAATTAGGCTGAAATAAAGCAAATCTTCCATTTAAAATGGTGACTGATTTGCCCTTTTGCGACTTTCCATTTGAATACTGATGAGAATGTGCTCACCAAAGACAGTGGCAGATTTGTAAGGCCAGGGAAGTACTCAGGACTTGTCAGTAGTATATTAAGTAAAAATATACTACTACCTATTTTTATTTCAGGAATTTTCAGGGTTTTTCAAGAAAGAGAAATCAATTAATGCGATTTTTACATTCAAAGTTTAGACTAATAAAACCTGATACTATCTCGATAGAAGTTAACAAAACTCAACATTCATTATTATTAATGATTCATAGTAAACTTAGAATAGAAAGATATGTAGTACTGGAAGGATACCAGGAATAGAAGGAATAATTTTTTAGCCAGCATCATCCTTAATGGTAAATAATGACACAAGGTTTTAGACCTTGAGGGAGGCAATCTAGACATTTCTGTAGGGCAGGATTTTGCAGCTTTAGTGCTGTTGGAGTTTGGGGCTGGATGATTTCTTGTAGTCAGGGCTGTCCTGTGCTCTGCAGGGTGTGGAGCAGCCCCCTGATCCCACCCACCAGATGCCAGTAACACGCCTTGTACCAGTTGTGACAACCAAAAATACCTGTAGATACCACCATATGTTTGTGGGGACAAAATCATCCCGATTGACATTCTTGTTGTTAGGACAGTAGGCATAAAACCCTCACAAGTTCCACAGCAGCCCTGTCATGTGGACTCTGAAACGTGGTCCGAGTGCCTGAGGAACTGACTTTGATATTACCGAAGTTCAATTCATTTATATTTGAAGAGCCACATGTGGTTAATGTGATCCTATTGAACCACTCAGGTTTATGATGCCAAAATATTCCACTTCTCGAAAATCACACTAAACCCCCATCAGAGGAACGTTCAAAATGCTTGTTCCTGGCAATGTAATTTTTGTTAATGAAAACATTAAAATAATTCAAAGTATAGTAGTAGGAGCTTTCATCAAGGATAAGTCAGGACGTGAGGGTCTGGGAAGCAAATTCAGTTTGTGAATCCTGACACCAGAAGTGATTTTCTTTGGATTCTCACGTACAATAACACCACCAGGCAGGGTCTGCCCTTTTGGGAAGTTTTGGATTTACCTTCATATAGTTTATTTTTTACCAATTTTAATGGCCTCCCACTATTGCATCCTTTTGCTCAGACTAGCAAAGCTTCTCATTACAGAAACATAATTGTATGTTTTTAAGGTGCTTTTGTTCATTTAGAGAATTCCATATTACTCTAAGTGAGTCAAAAATCGACTGAGAATCTGGTGAAGAGAGTAAAGGTGAAAAGGTTAAGAGGAAGGATGACTTCACGTTCTTCTAGGAAGCAACCTTTACCTTCCATAAGCAAACGTTGTTTGATGACTGCCTGCCGTAAGTGAACGTCGTTTGATAACTGGCTGCCATAAGTGAACGTCGTTTGGTGACTGGCCAGTAAGCGAACGTCGCTTGGTGACTGGCCGCCGTAAGTGAACGTCACTTGATAACTGGCTGCCATAAGTGAACGTCGTTTGGTGACTGGCCAGTAAGCGAACGTCGCTTGGTGACTGGCCGCCGTAAGTGAACGTTGTGTTTTAACTGGCTGCTGTAAGCGAACGTCGCTTGGTGACTGGCCACCATAAGCGAATGTCGTTTGGTGACTGGTCGATGTAAGTGAACGTCACTTGGTGACTGGCCGCCGTAAGCGAACGTTGTTTTTTAACTGGCTGCCGTAAGCAAACGTCGCTTGGTGACTGGCTGCTGTAAGTGAACGTGGCTTGGTGACTGGCCACCGTAAGTGAACGTTGTGTTTTAACTGGCTGCCGTAAGCGAACGTCGCTTGGTGACTGGCCGCTGTAAGTGAACGTGGCTTGGTGACTGGCCACCGTAAGTGAACGTTGTGTTTTAACTGGCTGCCGTAAGCGAACGTCGCTTGGTGACTGGCCGCTGTAAGTGAACGTTGCTTGGTGACTGGCCGCCGTAAGTGAAAGTTGTGTTTTAACTGGCTGCCGTAAGCGAACGTCGCTTGGTGACTGGCTGCCGTAAGCGAACGTTGTTTTTTAACTGGCTGCCATAAGTGACCTTCGCTTGGTGACTGGCCGCCATAAGTGAATGTCGCTTGATAACTGGCCGCCGTAAGCGAACGTTGTTTTTTAACTGGCTGCCGTAAGTGAACTTCGCTTGATGACTGGCCGCCATAAGTGAACGTCGCTTGATAACTGGCCGCTGTAAGCGAATGTCGTTTGGTGACCAGCCGCTGTAAGCGAGCATTGTTTGAAAATTGCCCGCATGTAAAGCACAGTATTCACTCAACTGATATTCCGGGAGAGTAACGATTGTATCTGGGGACTTTTGAAGTGGTCCAGATTCTGAGATTCTTCTTTGGAATGTATTTCCCAGGCTGTCGCCATCCACGCTGCCACTCTTCCATCTCCTGAAAGACGTGACATAAGACACTGCGTGATTCTGAGTGTTTGATGGGTCGCAGCGGACAGGGGCCGAGGCCAGGATCAACGTCCTCTCTGCTTGCCACTGCCCTGTAGCTCCCGCAGCTGGGCGGCCCCCGCGCTCTGTCTGAGAGGACAGAAAGGCACCCCCGCGCAGCTGAGTCCCCGTGTGGTGGGCTCTCTGATGGCGCCTCCCGCTGACGGCCTGCCTGCCACCTGCAGAGTCCCCCCTTCTCTGGGGACACCAGGTGGCTCTGGCCATGGCACCATTCTGATGACAGAATCAACATCAGCACCTGAGTTAAAACCTCAGATACAGAAATCTTTTCCTAAAATGGCTTGCTTTTAATTCTACCTTTAACATAATGTGATGTTCGTGAAGGTCTTCCAAAGTAAGAGTGAAATCTTGGAAAGGTCATGTGAGTAACTGGAAGCTATGAAGAATGGGGAGCCCCGAGGTGGCGGAACTCAAATGATCCTCCAACCTCAGCCTTCCAGATGGAGTATTTTTAAATGACAGGTTTTTTTTTTTTTTTTTTTTTTTTTTTTGGTACGTAGTTGAGAAAAAGCAATTATTATCGAAGTTAAAAATAACTGCTTAATTTCAAATATCTTTAGGAGATGTTAGAAGATAGAGAAGCACCTTCTCAATGATTTAATCAGATCATTTAACCATCTTAAAAATATTCTGTGCTGGGCGCAGTGGCTCATGCCTGTAATCCCAGCAATTTGGGAGGCTGAGGGGGGCTGATCACCTGAGGCCAGGAGTTCGAGACCAGCCTGGTCAACATGGTGAAACCCTGTCTCTACTAAAAATACAGAAAATTAGCTGTGTGTGGTGGCGAGCGCCTGTAATCCCAGCTATTCAGGAGGCTGAGGCAGGAGAATCACTTGAACCTGGAGGCGGAGGTTGCAGTGAGCTGAGATTGCGCCATTGTACTCCAGCCTGGGCAACAATGGTGAAACTTTGTCTCAAAAAAAAAAAAAAATTCTGCTTCAACATGGAAGGTTTGAGGTTTGTATGAAAATACAGTGGTAGAAGGTTTTGTGGGGAGGGGGTTGCAGTTTTTTTTTTTCAATTTTTTAGTTTTTTTCATTTTCACAACTCTAATTCTTATATCAGGAACATGAACTGTAGAGACAAGTGACTCAGTTTTTCTCTTTACTTAAAAATGGAGTATTCTAGTATCATGTAGTTATAGGCAAATTTTTTGAGGGAGTGTGTATCTGTATTTAGTGTTTGGTGTATATACTAATATAACAAGATGTATTACTTCCAAGATTTAGTGAGTACAAATCAAAATTCATGTCTCATTTCATACTCATACAAAGAAGGATACACCCAGACAGGATTTTAGAGAAAGACAAAGAGGATGTAGCTGAGGAACGCAGAGAGCAAACAGTGTCTATGCACCTCTTGATGATTAGTAAACTAGTTATTGACTAAAAATTAGTAAAACAGTTTTATGATACATATATAGCTAATGAAATCACTGTTGTTTCCATACAAAGAAACTGAAAATCAGAAAGTTTAAATGACTGGCCTTTGCCAAAAAGAGATCAAAAGATTTAAATACAAGGAGAAGAAGCGCCGGATGGGGAGACGCACGTGTCCCTGAGCTTGGCATAGCAGATGTTCTCACGGGTGCTCCTGTGTGTTATCTCCATGGCAGCCTGGCAGGGCAGGTGTGGCCACTCCGAGTTGCAGTCAAGTCTCAGGGACCCACGTCCAGGGCTGACAGCGTCCAGGGACCCTCGTGCTGGGCTTTGAGGTGGGAGGTTCACCCCAGGACTCCCCACTCTTAGCCTTGCACGTTTCTCACATCCTCATCCTAATCATACCTTTCTGATGTGAATTCTGCGATTATTCTTAGTATCCCCTTTGCCTGTGGTCTTGAAATGAACAGTTTTCCAAAATAAAGGCATGTGGTGAGAAATCCTAAGTCTATTGAATGTGCTGATGGGCAGAACTACGGATTAAGACTCCCTGTCACACTGTCTAATCTGGAGCCGTGGAGAATGCAGGCAGAAATGCCCCATCGTCACAGAGGATGCAGGGAAATCGAATGTGAGAGTCGTAATTGTGTTTTCCTCGCCATTCTACTCCTTGATCAGTGGAGGTAATCACTCAACACAGTTAAGACAGCTAAATCACATTACCAACCTGCTCAAATTTGCCTGGCATATTAACTGCCTCTTCGAATTGTGCTCCATGCGAAGTGCTGGCTTCTCTCTCGGCAAGGTTATTGACATGTGTTCTTAAGATTGCAGGATGTTTTATTGACTTCATAATTATTCTGTGTGTGTGGTTAGTTTACTTTATATCTATGTGTAAGCTTGTTTTATGCTCTTTAAAAGGTAATAAAACTAAATTATATATGATTCTCCAAGAGAAGAGAGGGTCTTAGAGAAGAGTGGAGAATTCTGACTTCCATTGTCTTGAGTCATTCATTTACAAAATATTGAGTTCTCACTGTCTGCTCGATGCTACAGGGAATTCGAGAAATGTGGCAGACAGGTCCTGCCTTCAGAAAGTTAAGGTAGGGTAGGGGAGATGAGAAACAGCAATCACACCTATTTAATAAAATGCGAGCATTGCTACAGGTGGTGCAGAATAGAACTGGAATTCAGGGGAGAAAGCATTTTTTTTTTTTAACGTCACGATTCAGGGAATTTTTATAAAGGCAGCATTTAACTAGATTTGGAAAGATATGCACGATTTTAAGAAACAGAAAAGAGAGAAGAATATTTCTGAGGAAAGAAAGAAAAGGAGAAAGGAACTTCTTTTCATGGGGGATGAGTGCTGTGTGCATGAATAGATGAATACACAAGCCCCAGAGCACGGTGGACAGAGATCTGCGAAGCCCCCACAGTCAGGTGTGGAGACTGCCCTGCAGCAGGTGACCCTGAAACCCCAAATTATGTCTCTGACTTGGGACTCTGATGAACCCGGGTGGAGTGCTTGTTCTGCTGTGTGTTGATCACACAATTTCCCTTCCTGATGGGAGCCTCAGTTTCCTGATGTGTCGAATGGGGTTGCAAACAGCCCCATCTCCTGGTGGTGTGGGAGAATTCAGCAGGAGGATGCATGGGAGGGGCTGAGCACACTGCTTGGCTCTTGGGTCATTAGGCCTGAATTGTGTTTTGTGAGGGCTAGAAACATCCTGGACATGCAGCGTTGCTGAGATCACCGGGGGCGGGTGTGGACACAGAGGAGGTGGGGCCTGCACAGAGCGTGTAGTTTGCTGAGATCACTGGGGGCAGGTGTGGAGAGGGAAAAGGTGGGGCCCACAAAGAGCGTGTAGGTGAGGGGGTCAGCAGGGCGGAAGCTGTGTTGGGGAGAGAAGGGAGGACCCTGTAGGCCTGGTTAGGCGAGGACACAGGAGTTCATCAGATAGTGCAGATGGCCCACGCGAGCTAAGAAAACTCAGACCTGACGCTCAGAAGTGATTTTAACAAAGCAGTTTTTATAAAGTTATGAGAAGGAAAGCAAGCTGGGAAGTCTAAGTAGGAGTTCCTGGTAAGGGAGTAACAGTGACAAGAGACAATGCTGGAGAATTTCGGTAGTAAATCTCACACACACACACACACACACACACACACACACCCCAGAATAATATGGTGGTAATTGCAGGGTCCAAGAATGTGTGATTGAAGAGCTCTGGATGGACCTGTGCACACCACAAGCAGCGAGGAGGAGTCCAGGGAAGAGAGAGGAGCTCAAGCTGGAGGGCAGGCAGAGCTGAGGGCACCAGTTGAGGCTGGTTTTGGGAAGGAGGACAGGAGAGCTGCAACTGGAGAACAGTTTTAAGGAGCTGGTGATTTTACTTCCTGTAGCGGTGCCCAGCAGGGACTCAGGAGACTTGAGCTCTCACCTGGGAGGTGGCAGAGTCTTCGTGCATCGGACACCAACCTCCGGCTCTAACACTTAGAGGTCTCGGTGGAAACGCAGGAAAACGATCTCAAGGCCTTTTGAACATGAACACATTGTTTCTGTGTGGCTGGCCTTTCATTTTCCTATAATTCTGGTTGGAGCAAGAATCATTTAAAAGATACAAACACATTTTGAATTTTGTTAAATGCTGCAGTTTAATAAGTATTACCCTAAAAGAAAATTTTAATTGATTTGATTGGAGAGACTGTGCGTTAGAACTTATGATTCAGCTTTCCAAATTAGGCTGCTACTTAAAATTCAAAATGCTATTATAGAAGGTATGCAGGAGCAGTGTTTGTGCTGACCACCTGCTGGTCTCTCCTCTAGGGAGACTTCTGGGGAGGAAGGATCCCTGTCTGGAGACGCTTCCCAGCCATGTGGGCTAGCAGGAGGCCTGTGGAAGGGAAGGCAGGCGCCCCTGGGAACCTCTCTGCATGGTCCCTCCATGCACACAGACCTGAGCCTTGCCCACTCTCGTTTTGCCAGGAGAGCAGCGTTTGTGTTTCCAGAGTCTTCCCTGAGAGGGACGCGGCTGGGGGCAAGGAACGAGGAGATGGTGATGGGAACGGGCTGGGATAAAGGCAGGAAGAAGGCAGAGGGCAGCGAGAGCCAGGGGGTCAGTGCTGCTCTGGGGGATGGGGTCGGCCAGGGACTCGGGGGTGGGGAGTCTGTCCTGACAGGATGTAGGGGCTGCTAGGCCCACCTTCCTGGTGAGCTGAATTGGACTCATTCAAGGAGAAACTCTTCTTTCATGTGAGGGCAGCACTGCTCCACCAACAGCCAGCGTAGTTTTTGTTTTGTTTTTCTCTTTTAAAACATTCCTATTACCAAATACTCTTATTAGGGATTATTAGGGAGATTTAAGCATCCAAGAAAATAGAAAAAGGTAACAGGCCTGCTACCCAAACATACTCACTGTGAACATCTCACTGTGTATTCCTCTAATGATTTCTGAGCACAGAGTTTTGATGTATTTATATAATTATAATTCCACACTACTAATACATTTATTTCCCTCTTTGTACTTAACGTATGCATAGTTTTTCATGTTATTGGTGTTTTTAAAAATCACAAACTAATTTCGCAGCATAGTGGTAAGTACATGAAGAGAGTGTGTGCTGCTCAGCCGAGGGAAGGGTGGTGCAGTGGAAATAATGGGTGTCCCATATGGGCTTGGACATTGCCATACACTGTCCAAGGACACACCTAACAGGTATGTGATTGAAACTGTCTCTTACACAGCAATCAAAGTCAATTAACAATGGATTGATGTCAGAAAATGGTAAGCCCCCCAAACCAAAGCAACTTCACTGAGGTTTAAACTTAGATTGTGCAGCTGGAGGTGGACCAGTGGAACAGCCATTGCGAATCAAACGGAGGAAGAGTCAGGCCAGCTCTGGAGGCTCAGTTGCATCCTCGTTAACTAAGCTCCAGCGATCTAAACACTTAGTAAATGAAATTGATGGGTCTCAACAATGGAATCGATGTCGGTCGGGACAACAAATCAAAGCCCATTGCAACACTGAGATCCTGTACCAGCACCCCGGGTGGACCTCTGGGTTTTACTCCAGAAAACAGTCTCAAAATCAAAATGTTGTATTTCCTGTAGCAATGCATCCACATTTTCCTGGAGACGATATGATCACATACACTGGGGAGAGACAAGCTTTTACATACAAGTTGCATAAATGTCTGCAGAAAACAAACAGAATTGTGTGTTTCACATTTGAAATGGGGGGCTTGTGAAGTTACCGATATGTTTTCAGGGCTCAGGTAGATTCTAACATAATCCTAACATGCAACCTACATTTTAAATGTTAAGACACGAATGTATTATGTCAATAGAACCATATGCATCTTATGATGGTGGGATTAAACAGTATAAGTCAAATTTTAGACACATTATTCAACTCACAGCACCTTATGTATTAGTCTGTTCTCACACTGCTGATAGAGAACTTCCCAACACTCGGTGATTTTTTAAAGGAAAGAGGTTTAATTGACTCACATATCAGCAGGGCTTGGGAGGCCTTAGGAAACTTATAATCATGGCAGAAGGGGAGGCAAATACATCCTTCCTCCCATGGCGACAGCAAGAAGTGCAGAGTGAAAGGGGGACAAGCCCCTTATAAAACCATCAGATCTCATGAGCACTCACTCATATCAGGAGAACAGCATGGAGGCAACCATCCCTGTGATTAAATTACTGCCCACTGGGTCCCCCCGTGACAGATGGGGGTCATGGGAATCATTAATTCCAGATGAGACTTGGGTGGGTACACAGCCAAATCATATCCTCTTACATTCTCAGTAATGATTTTAGAAAACGATATCCTTTTGGCCTGCTCAAACATAGTTTCCCAGAGGAATGAGGTTGGTTTTTAAAAGGTTGCTTATGGAACCTATGTATGAGGGAGCTCCCAGTGAACATGCTAGCAGAGATGCTTCTGTGGGTTGAGGGTAAATGGTGCTTTCAGTTACCACCCAGAGTCAGCCAAGCACAAGGTGAGGACACCATTCCCACACCAGCTAGAGGTCCTCACTTCCAACGAGAGCCACGGGTGTGGGGGCCTCAGGGTCCCTCTCACTTCAGACCAGTGGGCTACACTTTTGGGGGTCCCCATAGTTTCCCTGGGGTTTGATACTTCCCCAGAACTATTACAGATCTCAGGAGAGTGCTCTATGGATGATTACAGTTTTAAGGCGAATTGACACAAATCAGGACCGGCTGAAGGGAGAGAGGCACAAAGTGGCATCTGGCACTGGGAGGGATCCAGTCACGAAGGTGTTGTCAGCCTCAGGACCACCTACCCTCCCAGTGTTGACCATGGCTGGTACATAGTGTGGCCATCTGGGAATGTTGCCACCCTCAGGACCCACTAGTTACCAGCATTGACCTTGGCTGTGTGCGTAGTGTGGCCACCTGGGAATGGTGTCATACTGAGGACTTGCTGCACTCCCGACAGTGACTGTGGCCATGTGTAGAGTGTGGCACCTTGGGACACTGTCATCCTCAGGACCTGCTACCCTCCCAGCATTGATGGTGGCCGTGTACATAGTGTGGCACCTGGGAACGTTGTCATCTTCAGGACTCGCTAGCCACCAGCATTGACTGTGGCCATGTGCATAGTGTGGCACCTGGGAATGTTGTCATACTCAGGATCTGCTACCCTCCAACATTGATCCTGGCCGTGTGCATAGTGTGGCCACCCGGAAAGCTCACTGAGCCTTGAGGCCCAAATCTCAAGGCTGGAGTGACCAGCCCCACTTCGAATCACCTTCTTAGCATGAACTCTCAGGTGGGGTCCAGGGCCTCACCACGCCCAACAGAGACACTGCAACCACTCTGGAAATCCCAAGGGTTTAGAGATTGTCACCTAAAAGCCAAGGCAAAGGCAAGCCTCTCTTTGGTTCTTCATAATTACTAAACTTAAATTTTGCACCTGTCTTAGATAGGACCAGGCAATACGTTTAAAAAGGAGCTTTCGCTCTGACCAGCCAGTTGTCAAGGCAAGGAACCTGGTATAATTGGGCTGCATATAAATGCTCCATTCAGGCACAAGCCACATATATGTATAAAAGAAGGCTAAAAAGGGAAAGGAATGGGTGACTTGCATTGGTTGAGGCCTTACCGTCCTGCAAGCACAGTACTTTTGTAAGCCAGCCCAGCAGCTCAGACATCTCAGTGCACAATCCAGACTCCAGTTGGAAGGCCAAGCTGTTCTGCCTCCTGAGGTGGGCCAGGTCACACAAATGAGCAGGAAGTTCCTGCCCGGCCAGTGACCCTGGTCCGTCTGTATCTTCGATTAAATTTCTGTATCCCTACAGTGCCTCGAGAGTTTGCTGTGGCCGTGCTCCAACTGCCTGACAAACCAAAACACAGCCCACCTTAGGTGTTACCAACATAACTTGTACCTTTGATGACAGAAAGTGCTCCTAATATGAACTATGGGAAAACGTGCTTGATATTTGCTAAAAACGTTCTCAACTGAATTTTTATACTAATTAAAATTTTTAAATAAAACTATTAGACCAGACTTTTAATATGCCCTTGCATCATATTCACAGAACTTTAACATCCACTTCATTAGCATAGGTCCTTAAACATTGTATTAGTCCGTTTTCACACTGCTGATAGAGACATACCTGAGACTGGGCAATTTACAAAAGAAAAAGGTTTAATGGACTCACAGTTCCACATGGCTGGGGAGACCTCACAATCATGGTGGAAGGCAAGGAGGACCAAGTCACGTCTTACGTGGATGGCAGCAGGCAAAGAGGGAGAACTTATGCAGGGGAACTCCTCTTTGTAAAACCATGAGATCTCTTGAGTTTTGAGTGTTATTCACTGTCATGAGAACAGCACGAGAAAGACTTGTCCCCATGATTCTTACCTCCCACCAGGTCACTCCCACAACACATGGGAGTTCAAGATGAGATTTTGGTAGGGACACAGCCAAACCATATCAAACATCAAGAGATGGCTCTCAGAGTTGCACTTGTTCTTCCTGTTTCAGGCTGCAGGTGTAGTCCCAGAACTTAAGAACCAAGAGCATTTCACTGAAATATGTTTATATGGCAAGACAGTTTAGTATACTAAAAACTTTTGTCAGCATCAAAATAAATTAGTTTATACCTCTGGGGTCTTTATTTCATTATATTATTTAGACTTTGGAATAATGTTAGTGAAACTGATACATAGAAGTACATGTAAAACAATTCTTTTATCTTTAGATCAATGCATTTATGCAATACACAGTAATGTGGATTCTTGGCTTCTCTATAATAATGTGACCTAATCAAATATGTACACACACCTCTAAATGTAGCATGAATAAAGAATATTATGTTAAGGATTTGAAGCTATATGAGACTAGAAGCAGGCTTTGTATAATCTTTATCCTAATGTTGCATTAATGTATCCAGGGAGAACATCAGGAACAAAATGAAGCCCTCCAGATGGATTCTATCCCATATCAGAAATGGATAATCTCTCGCTGTGCCAGGTTGAGAAGCCCCATTGACTGCCAGAGTATCTTGAGATAGCAGTGCTGGGACAGATGGGGTCAGGTGACCATGGGGACACATGACGACGGAGGCAGGTTACGATGGGGCAGGTGATGATGGGAGCAGGTGACATTGGGGGTTGGGACAGATGGTGCAGGTGACACACTCGTCTCAGGTGCAACATTTAAGGGGACTCCAAAAAATGAGTCATAAAAATACGTAAGAGTTCAATGCAGTTTTAAAAAACCAAATGTATGCAAAAAGTTATAATAATAAAAAATCCAAACTGTGAAAAGAGACAATCTGTAACAATGTCCTGCAGAAGCCATATGGGCAAAATGAAAAATCAGTCACGCTGATCTCATCTTTTGACATTTGCTTTGTGATTTGTTTTGGTGTGTATTCATTTTACTTATTAAACCATTGCCTTCAATTTGTATTTATTTTGATGACTGAGATTTTTGGTGCCTCTTAAATGTCATGTCTGAGGCCAGCTCCCCTCCCCCATGCCCTTGCTCTGCTGGAGAGAGAACGACTGCAATTCTGTTTCCTAACTCAGAGTTAATGAATCCGCTCCAGCAGCAGACGGGGAGGGTGTGCTTAAGTTTACATCCTAAAGTTATTTGCTCAGGAATGCTTATTGTGCACCTACTGTGAACCAAGTCATGTTCTAACCCCCTCAAGGAGTTTGGAATCTAGTGTGAGATGAAGATGTCAGGATCTCATAGCACAATAGAGCCAGGGCAGTGACTGGGGATGGAGGTGCACACCTCACCTTCACAGAGGAGGTGGCAGCTCTGCTGAGTTTTAAAGGAGGTAAAAGTGCACAGGAGATGATGGGGTTTTGCAGAAGAGGAAAAGAGAGAGTTGCAAAGAAGGGGATTGCTTTAGTCCATGCCAGGGGATACCTGAAGTAGTTCATTTACAAACAACGTAAATGTACAACTCTCGGCTCTGGAGGCTGGAAGTCCAGGATCAAGATGCCAGCAGACACTGTGCCTGGTGAGAGCTGCTTTCTACTTCATAGCTGGAGCCTTGTTGCAGTGACCTCACACGTTGGAAGAGGCAAAGGGCTGGCAAGCTCCCCAGGCCTCTTTTATAAGGGTGCTAATCTCATTCATGAGGGTGGGGGCTTCACGAAGTAACCAGCTGTGAAGGCCACACCTCTTAATACTCATGCATTGGGAGTTAGGTTTCAACATATGGATTTCGGGGGGGATATGGACATTCAGACCACAGCAGGGACGTCAATCTTGCAAAAGGCTGGGGTTGAGAATGAACTTGACACTGGCCCACAGTGAGGATGGGGAAGACCACTCGCAGCTGTGGGCAGAGAGAGCTGTGACTACCTGTGTGGGACTGGTAGCTCACCCTGCCTCTTGTCTCTAAGAACTGCACACTGAAGTTCCTTAAAGTTCATATAGCACAAAAGATTAATATAGCAAAGAAAATTTTGAAATAATTAAGTAAAGGAGATGGGCAAGATTAGCCAAAATTCATATTAGAAAAGACATATTTGAATATTTTTTAAAATGAGGAAGTGGGACAGCAGAATACAGATTAATTAATAAACCAGAAAAAAATAGCCCAGAAAAGAAAGATACAGGAATCCATTGGTGCAATTTTATCCAAGTTTATGAGGTGAACATTTATTTGGTATGGGATCATTGTTCCTCTCTCTCTCTCTCTGAGCATATGTAGGAATAGGAGAAACTTACTACAAGCGTTCTTATTTGAGTGCTCTTTAAAGAGACATATAATTTACCTTTAGAACAAGCATACGACCAATATTTTGTGGCTGCAGACGTGTGTCATCTTCAAGGCATCTGTATGAGTCTGTTCTCACATTGCTATAAAGAACTACCTGAGACTGGGCAATTTATAAAGAAAAGAGGTTTAATTGGCTCACAATTCTGCAGGCTGTATAGGAAGCATGGCTGGGGAGGCCTCAGGAAACTTACAATCATGGTGGAAGGGGAAGCAGGCATGTCTTACATGGCCAGAGCAGGAAGAATAGAGAAGCGGGAGGCAGCACACTTTCAAACAACCAGATCTCATGAGAACTCACTCACAATCACAGGAACAGCAAGTGGGAACTCTGCCCCCATAATCCAATCACCTTCCACCATGCCCCTGGTCTAACACTGGGGATTACAATTTGACGTGAGATTTGGGCTGGGACAGAAATCTAAACCGTATCGGCACCCTTCGTGGGTTCACATTGCCTCTCCCTACTGCACCCACAGCCCCCCATGATGGCTCCCCAAAGACAAAAAGACAAGTGATATAAAACATGACAACTATGTTAAAAATCTGTGGAAATGTGCACACCGGCACATTGAAAGTGGTTGTATTTGGATTGTGAAACTAAAAATATTTTTAATTTTCTACTTTCTACAAATTTATATTTTTCTCTAATGTCTATATATTACTAACATGAAAAAAGAAAATGTTTCTCCTATTTATAGAATACTCATACTAATATAGTTATAGATAAAATAATAGGAAATAAAAACCATTTTTCTTTATTCTCTTCCTACTTTCGTTCTTACTTGTTCTCTTTTACATCTAATATCTATCCCAGCCTATTTCTGTTTCTGTTATTCCTTCCTTTCTGCATAACTGTTTCACACTGCAAAATGCAACTGTGAATTCTATAAGTCAAATGTCTCTTCTATATTTGTCCTTCAAGTTTTTCTGTTTGGAAGCATGATAAATAATCCTGGAACATGGGACGTTTGAAAAACACAGACTGAAGAAACCTACGTGGACAAAGGAAATGTGCCAGCTTATCTAGGCTGCACCCCAGTTACCCAATCAAATGCTAGCCCAGGGGTAGCTGCAAAGGTATTTCATAGAGGTGATTAAGACAACCAGGTGGCTTAAAGCACAAAATATTACCCTGAATAATGTGAGTGGGTTCCACCCAATCAGTTGAGGCCTTTAGAGCAAAGAACGTGGTTTCCTGGAGAAAAAGAAATTCTTAAGTCTGCAACTTCAGCTCCTGCCTCAGTTTCCACCCTGATGGGCTGTCCTGTGGGTCATGCACTTGTCAACCTTCACAATCACAAATATATATATATTCTAATATATATTCATATTTCATATGTGTGATTATATGCAATATAGACAATAAAATCTCAAATATATTTCTTGTATGCTTTATATATACTAAATACAGTATACACAAGGAATATATACTGTAAGGAATATATGTAGGATTTTATTTCCTATATCTATATGCTATATAGTATGCCTAATATTGTATATAGTATATATATATTATTCTATACATATTGTATTTATCATAATATGCATATTACTCCTTATGTTGCATATATTTCTTATATTGTGCATATATTTCTTATGTGTACTATATACATTATATTATTCCTTACATGTAAAATTCCATTTGCTTCTGTTTCTCTGAAGGATCCTGATTCATACAGATGGACTCCTACCTCCCAGACCACATAAAAGCTAACTCAAGATGTTTGCCCATGCAGGTAGAAAAAAAATAGAGGGTTTCCCTAGATGCAGGTAAAGAAATTACCTCTGCAGGCATCAGTGTTAAAACAGTACTTTTGAACTATTTCTAGTCCATTTGTGAACACAGTCTTTCCATGAGTGGAATACAATTTTGTCCCTTGTTTTTGTTCTAATATGAGAGTTAGAATAACAAGAGTAACTGCTCCAGGACAAGAGAGATCAAAATGGCCAACTGGAAGGGCCCCCCATTGTCACCTAGGATATCGATCCTAGCTACAGGAGAGCCCCACAGTTCTCATAGGCCTTGAGCCTAGTATGAGCAACAGCCTAGAGTCCACATGTCTGTATCACTCCAGAGAAGGGGCACATGCTGAATCCCCACAACTCCCCAGGACCCAAGCTGCTGTGGCATGGCTGCATTTTGGGAACTGAGCCACTGTTATAATGCATCCTGTCCTGGGGACCAATAGTGCTTGCATCTCCACATTTCTGGGGCCCTGTCAATATCCCACCACACCTATCCAGAAGGCTGCAACATTACAATTCCAGCTAGACTCAACAGTACCACTGTGACCCTAGCACTCATGCCTAGGCAGCACCTTACCCTCCAGGGAACAGGCAGTCATGGCAGGACTGGGGAAGCTGATGTATGTGTTTCCCAGAGACCTAGAGCCAACCACCTGGTACCCAACACCACTTACAACCTTACTCCCTCCAGTGGCAGAGGCACTACAAGTCACACATGTCCACTGGGGACCCAAGGTGACCCTTCCCTATTCAGAGGCAGAGCTGATGTATACCCTGCACATTCCCTGGAGACCAAGGAGCAGCCTACCCACCACTGCTGACAAATTCACTTCCTCCAAAGGTGTAACCATTATTCACTGGATGCACCCCTTGGTATCCGACACTGGTGATCCTATTCTATTTAGAAGTGAAACTGCTGAGTTCCATGCACACCCACAAACACTGAGGACTCCCCCTCACTGGTGCCCATCACCAGCAATCCAGTCCCCTCCAGATACAGAGCCACCGTACACTGCATGTGCCCTGTGGGGACAAAAAAGGAGCCTCTCAGTGCCCACTTCCGTGGACAATACCACCCTCAAAACTGGCAGAGCCACCATGCCAAGTACATGTCCTCTTAAGGGCCTAGGACCCAGCCTGTCTGGCAGCCTCCACTCTCAACAAAGTTGTACCACTGCCTACACACATACCCACAGTTTAGGCCACTGAAGCAGTTGCAGACACAGCCAACGTTGATTGCCACCAAATAAATCTCACAGAGACTACACTTTTGTGCCCACCCAGAACCAGTACAAAGTACCCTAGCTGTCTGACACTACAGGATACATTTACAGGAAAAAGTCCCAGCAGAAATTTAAACTCACCAGCAGAAACCTTACAGGTCAGGAGAAAAAAATGGGATGATATAGTCAAAGTACTGAAAGAAAAAAAATCCCTGGCAACCAAGAATACTATATCCAGCAAAGCTATTTTTCAAAAATGAAGGAGAAATACAGTCTTTCCCAGACAAGCAAGTCCTGAGAATTTGTTACCACTAGACCAGCCTTACAAGAAATACTTAAGAGAGTCCCACTTCTAGAAGAAAAAGCAGATAATGGACATCATGTTAACACATGAAAGTAAAAAGTCACTGGTAGAGCAGACATACACACATATATACACACACACACACACACACACACACATATATATATATGAAGAAGATAAAAAATACAAACCTTGGCCAGGCACGGTGGCTCACGCCTGTAATCCCAGCACTTTGGGAGGCTGAGGCGGGCAGATCACAAGGTCAGGAGATCGAGACCATCCTGGCTAACTCGGTGAAACCCGGTCTCTACTGAAAATACAAAAAATTAGCCAGGTGTGGTGGCGGGCGCAGCTACTCAGGAGGCTGAGGCAGGAGAATGGCGTGAACCTGGGAGGCGGAGCTAGCAGTGAGCCAAGATTACGCCACTGCACTCCAGCCTGGGCGATAGAGCAAGACTCCATCTCAAAAAAAAAAAAAAAAAAAAAAAAAAAAAAAAAAAAGCAAACCTGATCCTTATAAGAAACCCCACAAAATCACAAAGATAAACAATAAGAGGAAGAAAGGAACAAAAGACACACAAAACAACCAGGAAACAATGAACAGATAGCAGGAGTAAGTTCTCTTCTATAAATAATAACCTTGAATGTAAGTAGATTCAATTTTCCAATTAAAAATATGGACTGATTGAATACATTAAAAATAAGATTCAACTATATTCTGCCTACCAACTATATGGTGCCTACCACTTAACCTGTAAAAATACACATAGACCAGAAGTGATGGGATGAAAAAACACATTTCAGAAAAATGTAAATCAAATATAAGAAAGAGTGGCTATATTTATATCAGATAAAATAAACTTTACGTCAAAAACTATAAAAAGAGAAAAATAATGCAATTTTATAATGATAAAGGGATCAATTCAGCAGGAGAGCCTAACGATTCTAAAAACATATACATCAACACCAAAGCACTCAGATATATAAAGCAGGTATTAATAGATCTGAATGAGGGGACAGATTCCAAGTATATTAAGAACAGCTGGGGACTTCAATACCCCAGTATCAGCATTAGAAAAATTATAAAGACAGAAAGTCAACAAAGAAACATTGGATTTAAACTGCACTACCGAACAAATGAGCCTAACAGATATTTACAGAACACTTCATCCAACAGTAACAGAATGAACATTCTTCTCACCAGCACATGGAACATCTGCTGACAAGGGATTACTACCCAGAATATACAATGAACTCAGACAATTCAAGCAAAAAAAAAAAAAAAGAGAGAGAGAGAGAATCTAATTAAAAAATGGGCAAAGACCCTGAACAGACACTTCTCAAGAGAAGGCACACAGCAAGTAAATGAAAAAAATCACCTGGCTAATAGGTAAATGAAAAAATTCCACTATTGCTGATGATCATGGAAATGCAACTCAAAGTCACAATTAGGTATTATCTTACCCTAGTTAGAATGGCTATTATCAAAAATTCAAATAATAACAGATGTTGGTGAGGAGGTGAAAATAAGTAAACTCTTTTACCTTGTGAGTAGGAATGTAAATTAGTACAACCTCTATGGTAAACAGTAAAGAGTTTCCTCAAAAAACTATAAATAGAGCTACCATATAATCCAGCAATCCCACTACTAGGTATATACCCAAAGAAAGGAAAATGTGTTTAAAGAAAGGAAACTGTGTGCACTGAAGAGATAGCTGCACCCCCAGGTTTATTGCAGCACCATTCAGAATAGCTGTGGTATGGAATAAACCTAATTATCGATCAACAGATAAATTGATTTAAAAATGTTATATATAGATAGGTTTCAAGTCTTTACTATTTTAAACAGTGTTGCAATAAACATATGTGTGCATGTGTCTTTATAGTAGAATGATTTATAATCCTTTGGGTATATCCCAAGTAATGGGATTGCTGGGACAAATTGTATTTCTGGTTCTAGATCCTTGAGGAATCGCCACATGGTCTTCCACAATGGTTGAGCTAATTTACACTCTCAGCAACAGTGTAAAAGTGTTCCTATTTCTCCACAGCCTTGCCAGAATCTGTTGTTTCCTGACTGTTTAATAATCGCCATTCTTATTGGCATGAGATGGTATCTCATTGTGGTTTTGATTTGCATTTCTCTAATGACCTGTGATGATGAACATTTTTTCATACATTTGTTGGTCATGTAAGTGTCTTCTTTTGAGAAGTGTCTGCTCATATCCTTTGCCCACTTTTTGATAGGGGTTTTTTTTTTTTCTTGTAAATTTATTTAAGTTCCTTGTAGATTCTGAATATTGGACCTTTGTCCATCAATGATAGACTGGATAAAGAAAATGTGCCACATATACACCATGGAAGACTATACAGCCATAAAAAATAATGACTTCATGTCCTTTGCAGGGACATGGACAAAGCTAGAAGCTATCATTCTCAGCAAACTAACATAGGAATAGAAAACCAAACACCACATATTCTCACTCATAAGTGTGAGCTGAACAGTGAGAACACATGGACACAGGGAGGGGAACATCACATACTGGGGCCTGCCAGGGGTGGGGATCAAGGGGAGGGAGAGCATTAGGACAAATACCTAATGCATGTGGGGCTCAAAACCTGGAGGACGGGTTGATAGGTGCAGCAAAGCACCATGGCACTTGTATACCTATGTAACAAACCTGCATGTTCTGCACATGTATCCCAGAACTTAAAGTAAAAAAGAAAAATGTGATATATATACACAATGAAATACTATTCAGCCACAAAAAGACTGAAATCCTGTCATTTGCAGCAACATAGAGGAGCCTGGAGGATATTCTGTTACGAGGAACAAGCCAGGCACAGAAAGATAAACATTGCATGCTCTCACTTATACGCAGAAGCTAAATAAGTTGATCTCATAGAAGTAGAGAGCGAAATAGTGATTGCCAGAGGCTAAGAAGGGCCAGGAGGATGGGAGTGCTAGGAGGAGGTTGGTTTGTAACAGATACAAAATTAAAGGCAGATAGGAGGAATATGTTCCAGTGTACTATCACATTGTAGAGTGATTATAGATAACACTTTATTCTATATCTTCAAATAGCTGGAAGAAAGGTTTTGAATGTTCCCAAGTCAAATAAATGATAATTGTTTGAGATGACAGATATGCTAATTGCTGATTTGATCACTGCACATTATACACAGGTATTGAAATATCACACTGTGACCCATAAATATGCACAATTATGTGTCCATTCACGAAAAGGATAGCAAGAGGAAATATATGTGTGGTAGGCAGGATGATGCCCCCCCGCCCCAAAGATATCCATGTCCTGTTCCTGGAACCTGTGAACACGTCAGGGAACATGGCAAAAGAGAATTAGGTTTGCCAATGGAATCAATGCTGTGCATGAGCTGACCTTAAACTAGGGGATATCCTGGATTACTCAGGTGGGCTCTACTCACATGAGCTCTTCAAAAGAGGAAGAAGGAGGCAGCGGGAGGGCCGGAGGGATGCTGCCTGATGACTGAATGCTCTATTGCCACCATTGCCGATGCAGGGGCTGCCATGAGGATGCAGTTGGCCAGGCCTTGCAGATGGCTCATAGAATCCAGGCAGAAGGATGCTGGCATGAGGGCTCAGGGGGAGGGAAGAGCACGCTACTGCACCTGAGAAGAAGGTCCTTGTTATGCGGAAACCAGATGGTTGGTGGATTTGTGTCCTGCAGTTTTGTGGCAAGAAGAGTGTGAACACCATGAAACATTTAGCTGAGAAAAATTCCAAGCAAAGTGTGGAGATGATAGCCTGCTTCTCCTTGCTGCTGCTTATAGTAAAATGCAAGAAGAGAAAAATAAATTGAGGGGAAAATTATTAAATGAAAAGAAACTACATCTTGATAATTTGGAAAAATGCTCAGCCTATCCAGATTGCAAAACACACTAGAGTTAAGGTCTTTAACTGGAAAGAGACTTCCAGAGAAGAAGCTGAGGTGTGGCACAACCTTTCACTAAAACCTCAGAAAGATCAAAGGTTGGAGGGTCTGTCATTCAGGGGCTCTTTGAGAAGATTAAGGGTGTGACCTAGGTTTCCTTCAATCAAACCATAGAGCATGAGGAAGCTGAAGGTGTCCCTCAGCCATCTCGGCAAAAGCCAAACAGAGATGGGGCTGTGTGGGAAAGACCAATGGACATGCCCCTTGTGTAACAGCAGGAGTCCCAGGGACTGATGTGGGAGGGCCACAGAATTCTAGAATTTTGGGTCAGCAGAAACACTGCCAGCTGGATCCAGAAGGAACAGAGAGAGGACAACAAGAAAGAAGGCAGGAAACAGACGAAGAAAATTACTCAGCCGCAAATAAGCGCTATCTTTCATAAGAAAGGAAAAGGGCTCAGGGCAGAGCCCTGGTGACAGGAATGTGTCTCAGACCTCAGAACCTAATTTTGAAATCTCATTTTGAAATTGCTTGGGACGAGTTACTCCTTTCTTTCTTCCATAGTCTCACCTATAAATCAGGATACCTAACTAATACCCTCTGCTCATGACATCATTGTGTTTTGAGAGCAAGGAATTTGTTTCCTGGTTTCCCAGGTCCACAGATAGAAAGGATGGATTATACTCAGAGCCTCGCTCATACCTGATGTAATTGATGGGTAATAGCAGCTCACATGACGCTTTAGGGGAAGGCAGAACAACCTAGGATCCCAAACTGCCATGTTGAATAGATGTTCACCAGATTTTCTTCCCTGCTTACTTATTCAAAGCAGGATACGTAAGTGCACAGCTGAGTGATTCACTTACAAGTAGAAGTTGCTAATATGACTTTTAATAAACAGTATTTTATTAAATCAGTATTTAATTAAAACAGTATTTTATTAAATTTAGCAAATCCTTCCTAATCATCTTTACGAGGTTTCATTTTTGTTTTAGAATAAATATAGAATCATGTGAATTCTTCCTACAAAGGATCATGTCATAATCTTACGTTTTCCTAAGGTTGTTTGTATCAATTAGCACTAAGTCCTTTACATGTAAATTTTAGACTGGTGTAGCTTCATAGAAGTTTTGGGAGTGAAAATGGATCCAGCAATATTATCCCATGTCATAGAAGAGGAGACAAAAGCTTGCTTGAGCAAACATTGCAAGTTTCTGCCTGGCTTGGCAGTAGAATGCAAGTTTGCTGACTTGTAGTTCTCGCCTCATGTATCTGCCATTGCCAAATTTTTCTCTCATGACCTCGAGTGACATTCTAGCCTGTTCCACCCCTGAGGGAACTGGTACCAACATGTTGGAAATCTTTCATTATACAGAACATCTACATTAGGTACTAAAACAATAAAACTCTGGATTATTATTATATTATACTGTGCCCACAAATGGCATAATTACAAACCAATCCCTGATTCCAGGGAGTTCAAAGAGGTCAAATGTTTAATTGAAATGGAATATTTGAGCTAAATTGCTAGTGCAGTACTTCAATATTATTGAAGTACTAATAAATACATTAAAAGACTGTTAGCAAAAGTACTTCCTGCTGAAGAATGATCATCTGAAGAACAACATTAGCTCATTTCGTAATATGCAGAGAGTGTTGTTTCAAGCTAATTAAATGCCATGCATTTTTGATAGCACTTAACAATATGTGGTTAATTATTATTATGCAGGGTTTGTTCTATAGCATTAATTATGATGAACTCATTTGGCTTTTATAAGGATAGGGAGTATGCTGGTTTGGGAGGTGCAGTGCTTATGATGCTTGGTTGTAATTTAGATTCAAATTATTAAACTTTGGAGCTTTACAGAAAAAACTAAAGAGTTTTCAAATAGATTCTAACACTGAGTCAAAAAATATAGTTTAGGAAATAATCTTACTAGGTTTGACATTTTTATATGATTGACCACACATTGAAGAGTGTCGTCATGATGTAAACCACTGTGAGAAGTGCACATGTGAACGGAGCCACACCACCTGGACTCAAGGACTCTGTTGCCTGTGCAAGCTGAAGAATTTCTGATGCCCTAATCCACATTCCCATGGACTCTTTACCATGAACCGTGTCTCTCTGAGTCCTCTCTCTCCAGGCAGACACAAAGCTTCCCTCGCTTGCTGGGGAGGTTCTTACATCCTGGGTCAAGGATCCTTCTCTCCCCGAAGAGGTTTTGAGAACTTGGATGCATCAGAATTCAGCCCCAGACACCCTGATTCACGAGGTCTGCAGTGGGATTTGGAAATTGTAGTTTTAAAAGTGGGTAAGTGCCTGGGGCCTGGGATTGGGTATGGGAAGTGACTGCAGATGGGTGCCAGCTGTCTTTCTAGGGTGAAAAGAATGTCCTCTAATTCAGTTGTGAAGGTGGTTGCACAGCTCTGTGGACTTACTAAAAATCATTGAATTGTACACCTAAAATGAGCACATCTGATGGTCTATAAATTACATCTTGACACAGTGAGTGGGTGACTCTAGTGGCAGTGGTGGGCAGTGGTGGCAGTGGTGGGCAGTGGTGGGCAGTGGTGGCAGTGGTGGGCAGTGGTGGCAGTGGTGGGCAGTGGTGGGCAGTGGTGGCAGTGGTGGGCAGTGGTGGGCAGTGGTGGCAGTGGTGGGCAGTGGTGGGCAGTGGTGGCAGTGGTGGGCAGTGGTGGGCAGTGGTGGGCAGCCTCACACCCTGCACAGGGAGGGGTCTGGGTGGGGGGCTCCATTGCAGCCTTGGGGCCCGTTGTCTGCACCCGCCTCACCTGCTTACCTCCTTCCCGGGTTCAGAGAAGAACCTCGGTGCACACAGCTCTTCAGATCTGCCCAGAATGCAGAGTCACCTCCCAGCTCAGGCTTGCTAGATGGTGGCCAAGGAGCTCTGAGCTCGCAGATGGAAGTGGGTGCCCTGCCATGCACCGGCTGCAGCTGGAAAGGCCCTCGGATCTGACCTGATCCTCACCTGCAGATCTTGCTTTATGATGTCTTTTGTTAATACAGTATGTCCATGTAATTACAGGGTGGTGATTTCTAGCAATTTGTGGTGTCATAAACTTTTCATCAAAATGCAGCATAGCTGTTGGAAAGTAACTCTCTGTAAGCAGTGTTTGAAGCCAGCTAGAGGCTGCTGTGGCATCAGTCAGAAGGGACGCCAGAAGAGAGGCTGCATGTGAGGTTGGCGTAAGCTCAATTACAAAAGGAAGCCCCATCTCTGATGGCGAAGCCACCACACATAGCGTCAGGTTTCCTCAATAGCCGGTGTCGACAGCGCCCCTCATTGTTTAATCCTGGGGGCATCGTGCACTGGCACAGCCCCTTCCACTCCCTGTCTTAAGAAGTGATCCTGATTACCCCAGGCTGAGATGCTGGGGGCTCCGTGGCAGCCTCATGGAGAAAGCTGCTTTGACACGGAAGGCAAAGATGCCCAAGTTCCAAGGGTCATTTTTGAACGTCCTACTAACAAAACGATTTAATAGGGCATGTTGCAGAAACTCTTCTCTGCAGTCACCATGAGGGTATGTAAGTAGAAGGAAGGTTTGTTTCAACAACAACAAAGAAACCCCACTATTATTAGCAGCATAATATCTTCCATGAATTTCTGTTGAGGTTTTCTGAGGGCTGAGTTCTCTGGGGTGACCAGTATGTTTCATCAAAAGCAAGTACATGGCGCAGAGGAAGGAACAACAGGCCCCGCCCCGGCTCCCATCCCTGGTAGAGATGTTGGTGTCAGGAGGCCTGGGCCCTGAGGAGGCCTCAGAGCAGCGGTGATGACTCCTTCTGTGTTGAGTTCACTTTCTTCTTTCAAAGCCCGTGCCACTGGCTCTTCGTGCATCCCTGTGAGAATTTCAGGGCGAGTGTTATTTGTGGGCTAAGTACAAAGGCCGGGGTGGCTCACACGGTGACAGGTGGCAAAATTAGGCCAAAGGCCTGGATTCAGAGGCAAGAGCAGGGCCAGGCAGCAGGGGGGAGGCCAGGAGGCCCCCCCCCAACAGAATAAGGAGGCCACACAGCAGGTTCCACATGTGGGTTTGCTGTGACTTCTGGCATCTCGCTCCGTCTCGCTTATTTGCTTTCCTTCTACTCACAGGAATCTTCTTATTTCTCCACTTTACATATTTTTGCATTATTTTAGGAAATACTAAATGAAGGAGAGAGGAGGGGAGGACAGAGTTTACAGGTGACGTGCAGTAAACTAAAAATCACTGGGCATTTGGTCCAATCCGCCTGGGTCCACCTCCGCATCCCCAGTCTGCATGACGATGGTGTGACTTTGCAATGCCACGTCACCTCGCTGTATGTTTTCACGGTGGGGAAGCGGGTGTATTGTTGCGTGGCTGAGGTTTTGTGAGGATTGAAGATGGCAAAGGGGACAGCTTCTTAGTGTGCAAAGCGGGGCCTGGACCTGGAAGAAGAGCTTTCAGGGCACCCTGTGTGTGTGCATGTGCGTGCAAGGAGTGAGCTGGGCGCTGGGCTGGTGTGCCCCATCCTCCCGTACCTCTCCGTGTGCACCATGAGCTGTATCAGTGGGTCCCGGCTGCCTCGCTTAACATAACCATGAGTGGGGAGATCTTTCTTGCTGCATAGTTTTTGCTCCCTGGGAACTTCCCACTTTTAGGCAACAGCACTTCAGTTAAATGCTAAAACAATTTCTGTGAACATAGACTGTGCCTGATGGCTCAGGGACATCATGAAAAGTTCTTTTCCTGTACCCCGTATGGTTAGAAGAAATTAACACTGTTAGACAGCAATACAGGTATACAGCAGTGTGCAGCATAAATGAACATCAGCTGGGAAAACACAATTGTTCAGTAGTCTGACACAGTTGGAAATTTCCATTCATTGATAAGTTCTTAAAATAAATGGAAGAATCAGGTTTTTACTGTGTCTGATAATGTGTTGTTTTTGAAATTCAGGTTTACTTCTAAGCTATTAATAGTTAACTCAGACTTACCCCCTCTACTGTTAATTACCCGCAGAGAAAGGCAAATAAACTCACGTAGACCAGTATATTACTCTTCCTAAACATATTGGTAGAATAAAAATGCCTATGGAAACCATTGCAGGAAATGCTGAATGCTCATTTTGTCTCTGTCTGCTCTGTTAGATGTTGACTGACAAAGAGTGCAAGGCAAATACTGTTAAAACATTAAATTAAACTGATAATGACTAGAGATGGTATAATTTTACACTAGAGTAGAATGGCAATTAAGAACTTATTTTAAAAAATATTTTAAGAAAAAACAATCACACCAGTTACACTAGAATTATTTTCATAGAGAGGTGGTGGTTGAGATATTAATTAAGATAAGGTGGCAAACGCCAGCTGAGATTTGAGGTTTCCCTTCGGGATCTAAGTGTGAGGACTATCGCAGCTCCCAAGGCTGGGTCTGATGACTTTCTGAGTAGGTCGCTTCCACCGTTCCACCCTCTGCCACGAAGTCTCAGCCAAAGCTGCTTTCTTGTTGCAGCCTGGACATACACAAATGTGCATGTAGAAAACGATCGATGCATTTATTAGATTCAAGCAAAACTTGCTGATACAAATAAACAATTTCATACACTTTGCCCTTTAAACAAAAGGCACAGGCTGTCACAGTCACGTCTGTACTTCGCATTGCTATTGTTTTCAGATAGTAATTCACAACCCTCACAACCCTTTGTGAGGCCCTGAGGACTTGCACTCAGGAAAGACTCCAGGGGATATGGCCGCTCCACTTCTAAGCCGCTGGATTTCGGTCTTCATAGGAGCTGAAGGTCTTAATTAGTGTAGCCACGGCTGCTCAGCAGACACTTGAAGGGCACCTGCATCTGCCTGCTGTCTAGTATTAACCATCAGAAGAAGAGGAGATGCACAGGGTCCAAGCTGAAGTTTGGGGCTTGGGTTGACAGACGGCGTGGATGATCCTGATGTCGTGGAAGGAGCCACTGATTTCAACCCAGGCCAACTCCCTGGGAACTAACTCCCAAAGATGCCCCATCCTCACGCCCCCATGCACAAGAAATTAATCTGTATATTTTATGTTCTTTAGAAATTTCTCAAATAACATAAAGGATGCATTCTACATTGTTTATAATTCCCTCGGATACATTGGGTAAACTGATTGCTTATTAAACAGTCTTCCCATTGGTTTATTTTTCTCACCTACAAAATGAGGGTAAGCGTTCTTCTCCACAGACTCCATAAGAAAGTTGTAAGAATCATATGAATTAATACCTGAAAACAAGTAATGTATGACACAGTGTTATCTAGATAACAGTAATCATCGCCACCAGAACTGTCATTGTGTAGACAGAATACAGCTTGGAACACACGCACGGCTGTCTTCATACTCCCATCTGTAGAAATTTGTCTTTCTTCCATCAAAATGTTCATCGAAGTGTATTGTATTTTTTCGTCATCAATCTCTTTGGAGTGCCCAGTCAATAACCGATATAAAGACAGTTGTTTGTGAGACTCAATAAAGCACAGAAGAAAAATGCTCATGAGTGAAATATTGCATCAGAGCTGAGAGGTCAACGAGTTGAAATGTCAGGAAGGGACGCAGGGAACTCGAGGGTCTGTGGTTGTGCTCCTGTGGGTCGTGGGTAACAGGATTTCCCGAACAATGTCCGTGAAGGGAAAGGTCAACTTGCGGTGAGACGGAGGACTCATTGGCAAGGAGAATGCGCAGAGGCTAAGGAGAGGCGGCTGTCCAGCTGTCCTCGGAGAATGCACAGAGGCTAAGGAGAGGCGGCTGTCCAGCTGTCCTCGGAGAATGCGCAGAGGCTAAGGAGAGGCGGCTGTCCAGCTGTCCTCCATAAGGACTCAGCATGTAAGCTGAAGTTTTTCTCTTGACTTTTCCAGACTTTTGGACCCAAGCCTTATGCTTCCTTTAGTAATTTTGTAATTCTTGCTTCGTCGTGCCTCAAATTCAGGGGCACATAGAAACTGACAGGTATGTTGTGGGCTTAAAAAAGAAGCAATTAATAATATACATGTAGCATGTTTATAAATTATTGTTTCGTGAGCGATTTGTTCAAGCTAATAGTGGGGGTCTTGGTGGGGGGGGTATTAAATTAGAAGGTATTGCCCGTCCTTGTTGACAGTTTAAATGGCATGGGTTTATGGAAACCGTGCAACGGTGTTCCAAACTGACCACTTCCCCAGCTAGTGGACGGGCCATGGTCAGGCACATGTTCTGTGCCCAGTCTGCACTCTGGCTGGATTCATCTCATTGAATCAACTCAAGTGATGAATCTGTGTAACTATGTGCTGATTTATTTATGCGATGCTCTCCTCCCCTAGGGGGCCGCCTGGGAAGGTGGCGGGGGGTCTTCCTCCCATGAGCTGAGGGCCTGGCATGCACGGTGCCTCGTGCTCAACGGCAGACGTTTGACCCCCTGGAAGATCTACCACAAACCTGGCTGTGGACAGAACCCCCCCTGCGTGCTCTCCTGCTGATGGAACTCATTCCAGCCCAGCACTGACCTCCAGACTCCTGCTATTACAATGCCAGATTATCAGTATTATCTCCTAAGAGGAGAATGTTTCTTAAGTTTTAAAAGGAGTCCTGTTTTGTTACTGAGAAGAATTAACACAAATATACGAATTGGAATTTTCTATCTTTGTAACTCAATCATGAAAAATCTTGTATGATACCTCTGGATTGGCAACAAAAATAAATGTATCTTTTTCTGAGTATTAGGGCATTGTTTCTTTATACCAAAATAATTCTTCACGCATTATCCTAAGATTTTTTTAATGTCAGAAAGAAAATATGCACAACATAATTTTCTCTTATCTGATAGCACAACAGAAGAGGATGTTTTCTTTTCTCATAGGAAAACACGCATGTCTGTGGACTCTCTCTTAGGAGGGTCTGGATGGTTTTCACGGCTTCTTCATTTTCATACGATAAAAGGGGTTTTCCTCCAGCCACCTTACCCTTCTGTATATTATTCTGTTTATAGGTAGACACTTGAAGCTCTATCTACAATTGCAATCATTAGTATCTAGCACTTACAAATACCCCTTTAAGATGCTATTTGATACCTTCTATAGTCTTGGAGGAAACAGTCTGGATACTCCTGTTTCCAAAGCGGCTAAATGTATTACAATAAATTTGCTTTCTCTGTGCTGTGGAATTGGAAACCTATAAGATGGTGAATAAGAAAACTGATACCAGTGCTTATCTGTCCGAAAGCTAGTGGTGTTAGGAAGCCCAGTAATTGAAAAATGGATAGCATTGATATTTGAACCTTTTTATATAACCTTTCAAGTGTAAGCCTTTTGGGGAATAAATTGCTTTTTGTAACAAGAACAATGTCAGATCCCATATTTAGAAAGCGTGCACTTAATTCATTTTCAGACGAAGAAACTCATGTTGTCTTGTTGGGAAAAACATTGCAAAATGGATTAAGCTTCACCCTGGAGAGATGATAACCTAATATAAATAACTGCAGGCTGATCTTTATTAGTTACTGAGCAAATATTGCCAAATAGGACAGGCGACCTTCAATGGTGATTGATCTAGGATAAGTCATCCACAACATTGTCTTCGGAGAATAACTTTGGGGCATTTTGGGATCTTTAGTCTCTTCTTATTTAGGGGGACGCGGTGAAGCTAATGTCGGAGAAGAGTAAGTGCGTCTTATTTAAGGGGAAGGATTAGAGCTCACACCGTGCAGAGTAATAACATCGGATTCTCGGGTGGGCCAAATGGTCAATGTGTGTCGAACTGATTGAGACTGCAGTAACAGGGTTCTCCGCTGAAAACCTACACCTCACAAAACTTCTCTAGTTGAGGCTGCCCGAGCTCTGCGTTTCATCATTTCTGTAGTAATGAATAATTTACTCAGCATGACACTGGGTAACTGGACCGGGGCAGGTTCCGGCGTATGTTATAACTTCGAGAGATAGGTTTGGGGAAGATGTCAACTATGTTTGCGTTATACCGAAACGGCCAGTCAATACAAAGAGGAATAAAAGTCAAAGAGGTTGTTCGTTATCACAGAAACAAATAGAATTAAAAACAAACTCGGATGTTTGTCCTGAGTTTCACTTCTCAGATGATGGTCCCAGGCAACAAGAATGGCTAGATTGTTCCAGTTTCCTCTCTTCTCCTTTTAAAAACTTTTGTTTCAAATGTAAATGTCTCTATTTCAAAAGCCTTGGTAACGTCTTCACATTGCTCAATCTAATTCTTTCAAAACAAGTGGACACAAAATGACCCGCTGTTGTCTACACAGATGCCATTGTGTTCCATAAAGCTGCACCCCACGCACACTTCATAGCCAGCGTCCGCAGGGACAGTGAGGGACAACATCTTAAAAGCATGTGGCAAGCTGGGCGCGGTGGCTCATCCCTGTAATCCCAGCCCTTTGGAAGGCCAACGTGGGTGGATCACGAGGTCCGGAGTTTGAGACCAGCCTGGTCAACATGGTGAAACCCTGTCTCTACTAAAAATACAGAAATTAGCTGGGTGCGGTGGCGGGTACCTGTAATCCCAGCTACTAGGGAGGCTGAGGCAGGAGAATTGTGTGAACCTGGGAGGCAGAGGTTGCAGTGAGCCAAGATTGTACCACTGCATTCCAGTCTGGGCGACAGAGGGAGACTCCATCTCAAAAAAAAAAAAAAAAAAAAAAAAGCACGTGGCACAGGGAATGGTCTATGTCGTATCTCTAAGGAGACTACTTTTTGAGAGAGAACGATTATTTGCCGTAAAACTCCTTTTCATCAGACAGCCCTATGACGGGGAGTCAGTGACTGCTGGTCCCTCGTCTGTGACCACACCCCAAGGAAGGAGAGGAATTGAGGGAGCTACTGGGCGGGTGGGGTGGGACTGAGTCACAGACATACATGTTCTTGGTTGGGAAGGAAGCAGAGTGGTTCCAGGGCTGCCCACAGTGTCACCTGGCCAGTCCTATGCTGAGCTGACGCACGAAGGCCATCTTGCAGGGGAGGCTCAGATGCCGCAGGCATAGATGTGGCTGTGTGCAGGGGAGGAAGACCACGGAGCTGAGGCACTGTTCTCATCACATCCTGCGGAGGCTGCGTCCAGCAACGCGTCCTATCTCTGCCCGTGCCGACCTTACTCACCTGCCCCGGTGGGGTGTGTCAGGTGCAGCTGCCCCCGACCCTGTTCCACAGGGGACGATTTGGATGGAAGACATTTAAAGGGTGGGGAGTGATGCGCCAGCTCCCTGAGGACCGAGGGCAGCACTCACTTTTGGAATTCTTCTACCTGGGAGGTGTGTCTGTTCTCCGGTTCACCTGCCTACTCCATCACTGACCTCTCTGTGTGGACTCAAGGGTATTTATTGTCTACGCGGGTGACGATCTGATGCTTCCTGATCTGTCCCTTCCTCAAACTGTCCTGGCTCATCTAGTTGGCCCCTGTGTTCCCTTGGCATGCCCCCATCAATAGTCACGTATGTCTGTGTGGTTGTGTGTGGCTGTGCATGTGTGAAGTTGTGTATGGTTATGTGTGCGTGTGTTTGTGTATGGTTGGGTGTGGTTGTGTGGGAATGGTTGTGTGTGTATGGTTTGTGTGGTTGGGTATGGTTTTGTGTGTATGGTTGTGTGTGGTTGTGTGCTGTTGTATGTCTGTGGTTGTGAGTGGTTGTGATTGTGTTTGGTTGTGTGTGCTTGTGTAGGGTTGTGTGTAGTTGTCATTGTGTGTGGGGTTGTGTGTGGTTGTGTATGGTTGTGGGTTGTGTGTGGAATTGTGTATGGTTGTATGTGGTTGTGCATATATGGCTGTGTATGATTGTGTGTGGCTGGGTGTGTACGGTTGTGTGTCTGGTTGTAATTTGTATGATTGGGTTAGTGTGTGTGGGTTGTGTATGGTTGTGTGTGTGGTTGTGTGGGATTTGTATGATTGCGTGGGGTTGTGTGTGTGGGGTTGTGTATGGTGGTTTGGGGTTGTGTGGGATTGTGTGTTTGTGTGAGTGGTTTTGTATATATGGTTGTGTATGGTTGTGTGTGGCCGTGTGTCCTTGTGTATGGTTGTGTGTGTGGTTGTGTGTGTGATTTGTATGATTGCATGCGGTTGTGTGTGTGGTCTTGTGTATGGTTGTGTGTGTGGTTGTGAGTGGTTGTGTGTATAATGTTGTGAGTGGTTGTGTGTATATGGTTGTGTATGGTTGCGTGTATGACTGTGTGTGCTTTGTAAGATGTGGGATTCTGTGTGTGGGGTTGTGTATGATAGTGTGGGGTTGTGTGTGGGGTTGTGTATGGTTATATATGATTGTGTGTGAGGGGTTGTGTGTATGTTTGTATGTGTGGTTGTGTGTGCTTTGTATAATTGTGTGGCTTTGTGTATCGTTGTGTGGGGTTGTGTATGGTTGTACATGGTTGTGTGTGTGTGGTTGTGTATGGCTGTGTGCTTTTGTGTGTGTGTGGTTTTGTGTGTGTGCTTAGCACTTCCCTGCTTTCTGGCATCGTAAGATACTCCAGGCTCATCTTTGCTGCTCAAGCCGTGCAATAAGCCATTTCTCTAGAGAGCCCCACTTCCTTCTATTGGAGAATCCTGTTAGAAACCATGATTTGGGTGCCGAGTGAATAATTAAGTTTTAATTGAAAAAATAGGGGGCCAGGCGTGGTGGCTCACACCTGTAATCCCAGCACTTTGGGAGGCTGAGGCAGGAGGATCACGAGGTCAGGAGATCGAGACCAACCTGGCTAACACGGTGAAACCCCGTCTCTACAAAAAATACAAAAAATTAGCCGGGCGTGGGGGTGGGCGCCTGTAGTCCCAGCTGCTCGGGAGGCTGAGGCAGGAGAATGGCCTGAACCCTGGAAGAGGAGCTTGCAGTGAGCCGAGATCGTGCCACTGCACTCCAGCCTGGGTGACAGAGCGAGACTCCGTCTCAAAAAATAAAAAACAAACAAACAAATAAATAAATAAATAAGAAAAAATAAGAACAGATATTAAGACCAGACAGGCTGGTGCTGGACTTTAGCGCTACGTGTCTGGTTCTGCTTCAATCACTGACTAGCTTCGTGGACTTGGGAAAACGGATTTTCCTCTGACTTAATTTTCTCATCTTTAGAATTGGGAGTAACAGCAGCGCCCAGCTCAGAGCAGCAGGGAGGACTGAATGAATTAGAGCCCATGTGGTGTGTGCCACACAGTGAGTGGTGAACACGTTGGGTTTGTCTGCGGGCCATTTGCCTGCTGTTCCTGAACTCCCTGCCTGGGGGCTCTGCTCTCTACTGCTGGATGCGGTCAGCACTTCCCATCACTGGCTCCCTTGCCAGTTGGTCCTTGTTAGGATCTGCCAATAGGAAGACGGAAAGGCAGGAGGGGAAACGCTTCCTGCTCTGCTGCCACCTTGTGGACAGGTGCTGGTGGTTGGCTTGGCAGCAGCAAGGGTGTTAGGGATACAGACTGAGAAAGTTTGGGTGGCAGAGTCAGCACCGTCGTTTTATTGGCCCACTGGTTGGAAGCTACCCTGCCCTGGGGACAAAGAGCTGAGTGTGGCAGTGTCTCCAGCAGCAGGTGCAGGGGTGCCAGCTCTCCTGACCCTGAGTGTCAGCATTCTTTTTGCCTGCTCAGTAACCCCTCCTTCCTTTTTCTCTTGCAGTCATTTGCACTGTGGCAAACAACCTCATGTGTTACATCCCTTGTTTTTGTTTCTCTGGCTAATAAGGCATTATTACTATTATTATTTGCTTTATCACTACTACCGATAAATAATTTAAATATGCAAGCAGTTTTGCAGCCACTCATTTTCTCAGGCATATTGTACACCTGATTTACTCATGTTATACACAGCTGTCTCAGTTGTCATGCGGTCAGATTCCGATTTCTGAAATGACTTGGTCGTCTCCAGATTAGAAGTCACCCAGCAAGATGTAACTGATAGCAAAATGGAAAGTGGACAGATTCTTACTGTCTTTTGTAAAAAGCAGAGCCACACACATGTTTTCTTATAATGTTATAGATATCATATCTACTGTATATGGAATTGGGAGAAGCATCTGCATACTGTTAGTTTTGCCTTTGTAGGCTGGTATGGGGTTTGGCTACAGTGGACCCCACATCAGGGATTAGCCTCTTGGCTGTTGTGATGTTTAGGAAACATCATTGCTTAAGGACGGGAAGACCCTTCTCCCAGCAGCTGCTGCTGAGCTTGCCTGGTAAATGCTACCTGAAGGTCCTACAAGAATAAAGAATGTGCCCTGATATGGAGGAAGATGCCCAGTGGGAGAGTAACTATGAAAGCAAAGCTCATTTTTTGAGTTTGGCAAAGATCCATTATGTTCCTGTATCTTTTTATAACTCTGAAATAAATCTCACTGAGGTTTCCCAGATGGTGCTGAGGATAAATTCTATGTGAACACTTTTCTCTGTGTGTGCCAGGCTATGTCTACATCACTTTCACAACCAGTTAAAACTTCAGTCTAGTTTTTTTTTGTTAGACTGCACAATGCCAAAAAATGTCTGATTTTTAATTTAAGTGGGACGTTTGGTGAACTGATCAAGTAAATATATAATTTTGACCTTTTAGATTCAGAGTCTTTGCTCCTAAAAATACATTCCAGGATATCTATTTTCATAAAAGAAGAAGGAAATAACTCATCTGAGAAGGCTAATGGCTAAGCACCTCCCATCTACCTGGATTTATCACTTGCCAAGCCACGAGACTTTGACCCAGTCCTCTGGGACCTGAGTTTCCCTATCTGCAAAAATGGCAAGCAAAGCAGCGTCTCCTTCACCTGGCTGCCATGAGGCCCAAGCTGCTTAACAGAGGTGAAGACAGAGCAGTGCTGAGAGGGAGTGAGTGCTGGGTGCGTGGTAACTATGTCTTGGAATCTCCCTCACCCATCCCAAATCATCTTTTTGTGTGTGTGTGAATCCCTGTTCTCTTTATGCCCTTATTTCTCCATCTGAAAAATGAGGTGGCTGTGCAATTCCCTCCAGAATTAAAATTTTCTAAGATTTTCAAAAACAACTCAATGAATCCACCTAATTAAAGTTTAATCCCATTTTCATAGTGCATTTTTTTAGGCATGTGGGTTATGGCACATGATGTCTGAACCCCGCCTGTTTTGCAAATGCTTTTTCTCTGCATCTCTGCTCACTGCCCAGGCTCTAACCAGGCAGGACCATGGGCTCTGGCAAGCTCCCCACGGGGGCTCCTGCCATTCTCATTCTCTGGTGCTTTCTTTTCTACCATCTCTATCTGTGGAACTCTATTTCAACTATGAAGACCTTCAAGGCTGCCTACTGCTGTTACAACTCAGGTGGAACTCCTCACTGTTGCGCCCGGGTCTCCCATCACCTCTTCATTTGCCTGCTGGCCTCTCTCCCACAATGCTCTTCTCTGCTTGCTCCTGGGGAGCCCTCCTAGCCGTCAGCCCGTTTCTTAGGGCGACTCGGCTCTGGCTCACATCCTTTCAAGGGGCTGGCATTTTCCTTTTCTTTGGCTTGGATGATCTTCCCTAGTAACTTCTTATGGCTGATTCTTATCTTCAGGATCAAGGCCAAGTATCAAATTCTTGGAGAAGTCTTTCCCAACTGCCTACCTTACATTCTCAGTAGCAGCACCACAATCCCGTGGCTGCACGTGGCCGGCGCTCTCTGCAGCTGACTTGCGGCCACGGTTTTCTTGTCTATTGCAGAGCTCCCTTGCTGGCGGGAACTCTGGTTTCCTTGCTCAGCCCTGACCTTGCTGGCTGGACCAGCACACATAGTAGCACACTGATTATTTGAATAAAGAATGCCTAGTTTAAACGAATGTTCTCTCTTCAAAGAAGCCTCAGATCTTTATGGATGTAAAGTGGAGAAGAAAATGACCAAGAAAATCTAAAATGCAACGCAAGTCAGTGTGATGTAGAAGTTTTCAGCAATAGATCAACTGCAATATAAACACTCTTCTTTCTGAATGATGTGCTGAGGGTCACGGTGCCATCTGGTTCCTGACTTTCTCTCTTCAGTCTCTTCCTTGCCCCACTCCCCACGCCTCTTCCTTCCCCTGATCTCCATCCCCTGCCTTCCTTCTCCTTATTAAACATTGTTTCAAGTTTACAAAAAGTATAGTAAATAATAGGACACGTATAATCAACTCCAGCTTTGTTAAATATAATATTCTGCTACATTTTCTTGTGAGATTTTCCTTTCCATCTTTCCATCTCTGTGTGTTCTCGTCCTCACTTTATTTTATTTAGTTATTTATTTTTTGAGACAGAGTCTTGCTCTGTCACCCAGACTGGAGTGCAGTGGTGCCATCTCGGCTCTGCCTCTTGGGTTCACGCCATTCTCCTGCCTCATCCTCCCGAGTCGCTGGAACTACAGGCACACGCCACCATGCCCTGCTAATTTTTTGTATTTTTTGTAGAGACTGAGTTTCACCTTGTTAGCCAGGATGGTCTCGATCTCCTGACCTCGTGATCCGCCCACCTTGGCCTCCCAAAGTGCTGGGATTACTGGTGTGAGCCACTGCACCCAGGCTTTCATCCTCAATTTTAATTCTTTCACCCCAGAGTAGCCTCTCCTGAACTTTGGTGATTCTCAGTCCCAACCACAATGTAAATTGTGCACTACACATCTATATATCTCTTAATAATGTAGTAAGATTTTAAATGTTTGTAAATTTTTTATAAATGTGATTAGTTCACCCACTTTCTGTTTTTATGGTACTTCTGATAATTGTCCAGGTCAATGCAGATAGCCCTGGAATTCAATGCTTTTTAATCCTATGTAGGACATCGTTATATAAATCTAACAGCATTGATTTATTCTGCTTTTGATAGAAATGTACTTAAAAAATAATTGCAAATAATGCTGCTATGAATAATTTTGTAGGGGTGACTTTTGCACATGTGGGGTATTTTTTCTAAGCTATATAGATTGTAGCTGCATTTCAGTCACCTGGAACACCAGGACATAATACGTCTGCAGTGAATATTGCTGAATATGTTTTAGGGGCTCCAGCACACGTGCATACACTGTATGGCACTATGAAGAACCATCGTGCATCTCTTCATTCGTTCAGATATTGTAATGTTTCAAATAACGTTTTACTTAAACAAGCTTTTTTGATTTATTCTTAGTTACTTCATAATTATAATGTTATTGTAAATTAGACTTTTAAAATTGACCTCTTAATTGTTTATAGATGGTTTATAGCACTACGATTCTGGAACTGTCTTATTATTTCTGGTGTTTTTTTTTTTTTAAATTGAGACACGGTTTCGCTTTGTTACCCAGGCTGGAGTGCAGTTGTGTGATCATAGCTCACTGCAGCCTTGGTGTCCTAGGCTCAAGCAATCCTCCTGACTCAGCACCCCTGAGTACCTGGGACTACAGGCATGTGTCACCATGCCTGGCTAACTTTTCTTTTTCTTTTTTGTACTTTTTGTAGGTATGGGGATCTCACCATGTTGCCCAGGCTGGACTTGAACTCCTGACCCAAGCGATCTGCTCACTTCAGCCTCCTCCCAAAGTGCTGGGATTACAGGCATGAGCCATTGCACCCAACTTATTTCTAACAACTTGTTTGTAGAATCTCTTGACCCTAGAGTGTCATACCACCTCCAAGTAACACCGTTTTTTCATTCGTTCCAATTCATAAATCTTTTATTTGTTTTACTTAGTGAACAGATTTCCTTCTCCAGCACATACCTAAGTCATAATAATGACCAATCTCATTTTGTATGATTTTAAAGAGAAGGCTGAAAATATTTTGCAATTAACTAATTACATTTATTAACTAATACATGTTAACTACAAAAACCTTATTGCAATCTTGGTGCAGGGAAGTTAACCAATGTTGGTAGTTAATATTTATTAGGCTGAGGATGTTTCCTCTAGTTCTATATGTCTCATTATTTTTTGCATGATTAATTAGATCAAAGTTTAAATTTTAGCAATTTTTTTGTATAACTCAATAGGTAATTTTAGATTTTTCTCCTTTAATTTATCAAAGTTGTGAATTATATTAATAGATTCTTTTACATTAAGCCATTCTTGCATATCTGGAATGGACCTAACTTGGTCGTGATGTAACTTTTTAATATAAAATGAGCTGGATTTATTGATATTTTAATTAGGATGTCTGCATCTATGTTTATTAATCAACATTGGCCTACAGTTTCCCTCTATCAGCCTGCTTTTGTATGAGTTTGGCATAAAGGTTATACTGACTACATAAAGTGAGCTAAGGAATTCCCCGTTCCCATTCTCTGAAAGAGAGATGTAGATTTGTACAATCTGTATCCTGACTGCTTGGGAGAAGTTCGCTATAAGACTTTTGAAGTAGCCAGTTATTTGCTTTTTGGTATGTGTGTTTTTGTTTTGTTGGGAGTTTTGTTGTTGTTTTGGTGGTAGATTTTTAATAGAAAATTTTATTTTTGTAATGATTTTTAAATCCAGTTAATTTTATAATTGTTCTCAATTGTGTACGAAGTTACAGACTTATTGGGTATTGCCTTTTTAATCTAAACTTTCAGATTTCCTCAATACAAGTATGAATTGTATTCCCTTATAATGGATTGCGCCTCTGCTGTCAGTGTGTGTGTGTATGAGTGTGTGTGTGTGTGTCTGTGTTTCATACCTAATGTTGGTTTTTCTATGCTTTCTTTTCTTCCTTGATCAATTTTTATGAGGTGTGATAATTTAATGATGCAAAGAATAAATTGATCATTCTTGATTTTCATTTGTTTTCCATTTCACTGAGTTTTATTCTGAGCTATGGTATTACTTACCTCCCACTTTCTTTGCATTTATTTTTCCTGTGACGAGGTTTCTATGGCTTGAGTTGTACACTTGGCCACAGTCTCCTGATATAAACTTCCATAGCTATGTTTCCCTTTCATTGCTGCTTTAGGTACATATAAAAAGTTTTGGTTGAATGTTCACTGTCATTCTATTCTAAATGTTTTCTAATTTTTACCATGATCTTTATTATTGCTGTGGTGCTTCTAAGTTACTTAGAAGTGAATTTTAAATTTCCAAATAAATGATATTTTTAGTTTCTGATTTATTAGATTGTTTTGGAGAATGTACTTTGTATTTTATCAATTCTTTGGCCAAGTGCATAATCAATTTTATAAATATTCTATGTATGCCTGAAAAGATTGTGCCTTTTTTCAATTGTTGAGTACAATGCTTTAGGCATGTCCATTAAATCAAGTCTGATAAATGTTTTGTTGAAGTCTCCTCTAGATACACCATTTTTTGGGTCTATTACATCTATCAGTTATCAACAAAAGAGTGATAAATTATACTACTGTGATTATAGAGGTTTCAATGTTTCTTTGTATTTGCTACTTTTCTTTATGTATTAGAAGCTATTACAAGGTAAAGGAAACTAGAATGATTATATCTTCTTAGTGAAGGGTTCCATTTATCATTCAATAGTAACCATTTTTAATATTGAGGTCTATTGTGTAATATTGAAATAGCTCACAAGCTTTTTATATAATTAGAATTTCTTACCTACTATTCCATGTATAATGTAGTTATACATTATGTCTTTATTTGTCTAGTGGTTTACCTTAAATATTTAAAAATATTCTTGACCCAACCAGGTTTAAATATAAGCAATAGCTCCACCTCCTCTCTCAATATTTATCCTCCAAATTCTCTAATTCTGATCATTCTCTTGTACTAAATCTTATTATCTAGTATTTGAGTTCTACCTGTGTTTCTACTCTCCAAACAGTCATCATCATTGTTACCAACATTGTTTCATGTAGTTAGAGCTTTACTAAGATGAACTGTCTACTTGCACCTTTTCTTGGTCTTTATTCCTTTCTTTATCGTCCTATTTTATTTCTCTGAAATCAGTTTCCTTCTCTATGAGAAATCCTTTGGGAGTTGTCTTCATGGGGTGTTAGCAGTAAAATCCTAGCCCTATTAGTTCCATAAACTTTGGAAAATTATTTAAGGCTTTTATACTTAGATTTTGTCATGCGTAAAGTGGGAACAAGAGTGGTCCCTTTCCTGTGAATGGAAGGCGTGCTCCATGTAAACATGTGGAGCAGAATCTGTGCATATGGAGAGCTTTGGGAATGTCAGCTACTTATATGGTCATTGCTGTTTCCTGGAAATACACTTTTTCACCCTCACCTATTAATAATAATTTAGCTGAGTAGCCTATTCCAGGCTGGGGTAAATTTTCCTTACGACTTTGGAAATACTAATAACCTGTCTCTGGCTTCAGCTGCTGATTTTGTTAAATACTGTTTCCTTGCTGGAAACCACCTTTTCTCTCATGCTGCTTTGAAGGACCTTCTCTGTCTCTGGAGTTCTGTGGCATCCATGTGACAGACATGTCGAAGAGTAGATTTATTTTTGTTTGTTCTGCTTGTGATGAAGGGATTTGCTGTCTTTCACCATTAAAAAATACATTCTTAGCCTTCATCTTATTTTAAACAGTGTCTCTTCTGGGGTCTCTCATCTTCTTTTCTAGAAATCACTTGCTTTGTTTGTTAGGCATTTTCATTCTGTCCTTGTTTCCCACTGTCTCGTTCATGATGTGTGAGACACATACCTGTGGTATCTCAGCTCCAGCCCACTCTTGATATTCTACTCTGGGACGCTGGAGTTGAAAGTTACATCTTCTGTGGCCACAGGATTCCTGCGGGAGCCCTGGAGAGATTGTGGAGCCGCAGGAGGGGTGGGCGTGCTCCTCCATCTGCAAGTTGTGGCTTCCAGGGTGGGTCCAGCCTCTGACCCAGTCTCCAGCCCTCCCAGCCTTCCCAGGCCAGACTCATGCACTCCGTCATGGGCCCAGCAGCTCAAAGCCCAGGTGATTTTGAGTAAGCGTTTTTAGCTCAGGACTTTCATCTCATCTGCTGCACAGGCTGAATCAGATGCTGACGTCCACCTGCCACCACGTGGACGTAAGGTAATGAAGGATGCTCCCTCTATAAACCTTCCTCGAACTGCTGAAAATGCTTACTCAAAGTCACCTGGGCTTTGAGCTGCTGCGCCCGTGCTGGAGTGCATGGCCCAACAGTCCCGTGTTGGGCAGACAGGTTGGACACAGGCCTGTGGGTGGCTACACGTGGTCCTTCTTCCAAACTCCAAGGCTCCGATGACCCCACCCTCTTCCCTTTGTCCTGGCCTTAAGGGTGCCAGTAACTGGGCCTCCTCAGCTGTTCCTTCTTGCAGAGCTGGGCATCAAGCTCCTCGGTAGAAATATTGACTACTGCTTCGCTATTTCCTCAATATTCATATGACTCCTTCATTTCTATCCATTCTCATGGGTTGGTGGGGAGGAGGCTGTAACCCTTCCAATGACCGAGTCCACTGGCTTCACTCTTCCTGGACTGCTTCCTCTGAAGCCTCACAGTACTTGGCAATGAGCTCTTCTTCCACGACATATGAGCTGTGGGCCATGCGTGTGACTCGGGTTCAGAGAATATCTCCAAATGCTCAGATCGTTGAATCACTCAGGCACCACAATTTGTGTCAACTCATTAACATGGGGTGGGGGGTTTCGGACTACGTGTGTTACAAACTTGACCCCCAAAGCTACATGTGGTTCAGACTGTGGTTACAAATCCCCCAAAACGTTCTCTCCCTGTATGAAACAGAGAGGTTTTATTTCTGGTCCCTTTGGGACCCCAGTTCCACTTCCTTAACTCATGAGTGCTCAGGTCAGCACCTCCCAGCTTCTCTGGGCAACCTCTCATACCTTCCCCCAGGACGCGTGCAGAGCTAACTCATGAGCTGCCCATGCAGGGTTTCAACAGCCAGTTTATTTCTCAACACTCGCCCTGTTTTATGCACGTGGCATCGCTTATTGAAAGTGTGTTGTTGCTGTTTTATCCAGCGTGTATGAGGCTTGCAGTGGGAGCATCCTTCCATTACCTTATGTCCACGTGGTGGCAGGTGGAAGTCCCCGTCTGGTTCAGCCTGTGTAGCAGATGAGATGAAAGCCCTGTGCTGAAAACGCTTACTCAAAGTCACCTGGAGACATCAAAGAAGAATCCATTTCTTTCCTTTTTTCTAGCCAAGGAGATTTACCTTTGATGGCAATAAATGTCCTCCAAGTTGTTAATCATTTTTTTAGACTGTGAAATGCTACATATCCATTTCTGTGTTATCCAACAATGTATAATAGAGTTGAAGCAAACTGCATAAGCATAGCCATAGGCATGCAGGTCTTTTCAGTATGCACAGAATTGGGTAATGCCAGCAGGAAAAAGCATGAGGACACAATGTAGGTTCGACAGTGATGATGCACTTCAAAGCACCACATGACAGACCAGGACGAACAAACACCTCAGCAGCCGACACTGCAGCAAGTACGTGAGCAGCAGGCTGCTGTGAAGACACTCACACCACTGCTCTCACTGCTGCTGTGAAGACGCTCACACCACTGCTCTTGTTACTGCTCTGAAGACACTCACACCACTGCTGTCATTACTGCTGTGAAGACACTCACACCACTGCTCTCACTGCTGCTGTGAAGACGCTCACACCACTGCTCTTGTTACTGCTGTGAAGACACTCACACCACTGCTCTCACTGCTGCTGTGAAGACACTCACACCACTGCTCTCATTACTGCTGTGAAGACGCTCACACCACTGCTCTTGTTACTGCTCTGAAGACGCTCACACCACTGCTCTCACTGCTGCTGTGAAGACGCTCACACCACTGCTCTCGTTACTGCTGTGAAGACACTAACACCACTGCTCTCACTGCTGCTGTGAAGACGCTCACACCACTGCTCTCACTGCTGCTGTGAAGACGCTCACACCACTGCTCTCACTGCTGCTGTGAAGACGCTCACACCACTGCTCTCACTGCTGCTGTGAAGACGCTCACACCACTGCTCTCACTGCTGCTGTGAAGACGCTCACACCACTGCTCTCACTGCTGCTGTGAAGACGCTCACACCACTGCTCTCACTGCTGCTGTGAAGACGCTCACACCACTGCTGTCACTGCTGCTGTGAAGACGCTCACACCACTGCTCTTGTTACTGCTCTGAAGACACTCACACCACTGCTCTCACTGCTGCTGTGAAGACGCTCACACCACTGCTGTCACTGCTGCTGTGAAGACGCTCACACCACTGCTCTCGTTACTGCTGTGAAGACGCTCACACCACTGCTCTCACTGCTGCTGTGAAGACGCTCACACCACTGCTCTCACTGCTGCTGTGAAGGCGCTCACACCACTGCTCTCGTTACTGCTGTGAAGACGCTCACACCACTGCTCTCGTTACTGCTCTGAAGACACTCACACCACTGCTCTCACTGCTGCTGTGAAGGCGCTCACACCACTGCTCTTGTTACTGCTCTGAAGACACTCACACCACTGCTCTTGTTACTGCTCTGAAGACACTCACACCACTGCTCTTGTTACTGCTGTGAAGACACTCACACCACTGCTCTCAGGGCAGTTTGACAGTACTGTCCAGAGAAGAATCTGAGACTGGCTTGTCAACATAACTGTTAACTTTAACTCGATGACTTAAACTATGTGAAATTATGGCCAGGTATGGTGGCTCACTCCTGTAATCCCAGTACATTGGGAGACTGAGGTGGGTGGATCACCTGAGGTCAGGAGTTCCAGATAAGCCTGACCAACATGGTGAAACCCCATCTCTAGTAAAAATGTAAAAATTAGCCAGATGGGGTGGCACGCACCTGTAATTCCAGCTACTCGGGAGGCTGAGACAGGAGAATTGCTGGAACCCAGGAGGCGGAGGTGGCAGTGAGCCGAGATTACACCATTTCACTCCAGGCTAGGTGACAAAAGCGAGACTCAGTCTCAAAAACAAAACAAAACAAAACAAAAAAAAGTATGTGAAACATTTAAAATTCAACAGGATGAGAATACGGTTTCTGGTCGTCTTTGCTTTGTGAAATAAGTAAGCAAATAAATAAACTACAAAATTATCTGTGTGTACAAAAATGCAGATTCAAGAAAAATATATTACCTTTGCCCAAATCACACGATCCTTTCTTTCGGGGGATGTCGTACTTTAGTGCTCCTTTTCATTCATGTGCAGCTAAATAAGCAGGAAAGATGTAACGTCTGCTTTGTGGTGCCAAAGCAAACCCACAGCAGAAACCTTAAGGAAGCTTTGCCAAAATGTGCTCATTCTCTCTTTCACGGACAAAACCAGCCATCACAAATGCCATTACTTTCAAAGTAGAGCGGCACATTGATGGCTGCCTTGATGTGCAATATTTAAATTGCCAGCCTACCAGAGTGATAGACAGGCCTGGTGAGTTTAGCGTTTATTTTTTTTTGTACTGAAGTTGCTTGGTTTTCTCAATGCTAAAAAAGGTTTATTTCAAGTAAGAGAAAATATTCCTAAGACTTTTATCCTAGTTCATGTGTCTATTTGGTAGCCATTTCCCGTATGCCCACTGTGGACAGGAAGGACGGAGAGATGACATATGCACTCGGTGACCCTCAGCGCTCTGTGTGAGGACGTCAGACGAGCTCCGTTCAGCAGGGCAGTTTCCATGTTTTCAAATGCAGGCCAGGTGTTGAGAACAAAAGCTGTGATTTTAGATTTAACATGAGACACAATTTCCAATCCTGTTAGCGAATATCTCATAATGTTGCAAGGATCTTTTAAAATCATGATCCCCCAGCATGATTGAAGTTGGTTTGGGGTTCCCTCTGCACTCTCTGAATTCAGGGGTTATGATGAGAGACATATGCCTTTGAGACATTTCCCCATAAGGCAGGAGACCTGAGGTAAAATCTCCAAGACCCTCTCAAGATTTATAAATTTGAACTAAAAAGTGATCTGAGAAGTAAACTAAGCTGGCGAATATAAAACAACATATACTCACACCTTCCGATCCTTACCTCTGTGAACCTTAGTTCACTTTTATTATTACATTTGTTATTGTGGATAAAGACAAAGTGTAGCAAGAAGACACAAGACCTCAGCACGCATTCCCAGGCTCTGATTCACATTTTATACTTAATGAAACAGACACTTTTCATAATAAATAAGTCTAACAAAAAGTTATTATAAAATCAAACATAAAGTAAATTAAAAAATAAAATACAAAATATAACTGACTTAGCAGGATGATTCTCTTTAAACCCATCTTTCCCACACTTGTTCAGACCAGGACAATAGAAATATGTGATATTCACATGTCTTAAATTAAGAAATTTGATTTATTTTTTAAAAAATGTTCTGGCTCTAAGCATCAATCTAATTAATTTTCTTTTTTTTTTTCTAACTTTTATTTTAGGTTCAGGGGTACAGCCGCAGGTTTGTTCCATGGCTCCATTGCATGCTGTGGGGATTTGGTGTGCAGACGGTTTTGTCACTCAGGTAATTAGTAGAATATGCAGCAGGTAGTTTTTCAATCGTCACCCTTCTTCCGTCTGTCACCCTCAAACAGGCCCCCATGTCTGTTGTTCCCTTCTCTGTGTCCATGTGTACTCAATGTCTAGCTCCCACTGATAAGTGAGAACATGTGGTACGTGGTTTTCTGTTCCTGTGTTGATTTGCTCAGGATAATGGCCTCCAGTTTTATACTTGTTGCTGCAAAGGCCATGATCTCATTTTTGATGGCTGCATAGTATTCCATGGTGTATTGTACTACATTTTCTTTATCCAGTCCATCACTGATGGGCATGGAGGTTGATTCCCTGTCTTTCCTATTGTGAATAGTGCTGTGATGAACATATGTGTGCATGTGTCTTTGTGGCAGAACAATTTATATACCTTTGTGTATATGCCTGGTAATGAAATGGCTGAGTCGAACAGCAGCTCTATTTTAAGTTCTTTGAGAAATCTCCAAACTGCTTTCCACAGTCGCTGAGCTAATTTGCATTCCCACCAGCAGTGTAGAGGTGTTCCCCTTTCTCTGCATTCTTGCCAGTATCTGTTATTTTTTGACTTCGTAGTAATAGCCATTCTGACCAGTGTGAGAAGGTATGTCGCTGTAGTTTTGATTTGCATTTCTCTAATGATTAGGGAGATTGAGCATCTTTCTCATACGCTTATTGACCGTGTGTATGTCTTCTTTGAGATGTAAGTGTTCATGTCCTTTGCCCATGTTTTTAATGGAGTTGTTTGTTTTCTGCTTAAGTTCCTCATCAATTCTGGATATTAGTAATTTGTTGGATACATAGTTTACAAATAATTTCTCCCATTCTGTAGGTTGTCTGTTTACACTGTTGATAACTTCTTAATTTACTAAATTAAGAAATTAATATGCATTCACACATCTTGAATGAAGAAATGAGGGGTTTTATGTTTCTCTTATAAGGAAATTCATATCAATCACTAATTCTGGAAATTTTGGTCAATTTTTCTAATAATTATTGCATTTTCAAATATTTCCTATATGCCACATTATATACATATATAAGATATAACTTCAAACTCGCATGTGTACTGGCACTGGATTCTTGTAGGAGAATTACAGAAACAGCATGATGCTTGGCTGGTCATGGTTAATATTGATTTGGGAGACCTGTGGGTGAGGCTACCAGCATGACTCCTTCACATTTTTATGCCTGAATCCATGTGGACCACACACTCACCATCAAAGCGTTGGGAGGATCCAGAAGGAGCATGGGTGAGCCCCAGGCTCCCTTGTCACTGGCTGGTGCCTCCCAGGTGTCAGGGGTGGCTACTCATGGCCCGGTCCAGACCCTGCCATCCAGTGCAATGACCAGACAGCCAGACCGGGTCCCTCAGGAAGAATTCAGCTTCAGCGACTTCTCAGTCACCCAGCAACTGGGCAGGGAGAGGGGGTCTGAAGGCTGACGTGCTTGCACGCGTGTGCCTGTGTGTGCGTGTTTGTGAACCAGGACAAGTGAACACAGGGGCTTGACTGGGTGCGGGGTGAGGTCCCTCCATCAGTGGAGGGAGATGAAAATGCAGCTGGCTTAGTGTTTTGTGGATGCCTAATTATGGAAAGAATTAAAAAATCACCATTCTAATGAGCTTCCGTCACTTAAGTCTCTAAAAAACGGATCCATGTTGACACTGGTTTTTCCCAATCTCTTTTGAGAAAAGAGACTGAGGTCTACCTTATCAAAAATGGCCTCATTTTACTGGTTCTTCCCAAGACCAGTGTTTTTTTAGGGGGTTAATGTAACAGGAAGAGGTCAGGGTGATTATTTAGTGGGAAAAATTGTATTTGCTAGGACTTTATTGGTTCTCTTTCAGAAATCCAACTTATTTATGACATAAGTCATTTTAGGGCAGTTGATAGAAGTTATTTCTCTTTTATGACACTCGTGCCTGTGTGTAAAATTGTGCTATAAATGATATTGACAGTGTCATACGGTACTACTGTATTTTTTGTATGTTGTAAAACTTTGCTACTTTATGGTCAAACAAACAAAAGTTGTGACTGTCAGCTTCTCAGAAAACAAAACAAAACAAAAAAACTAGGGCTTTTCAGGTTTTGAAGAATGCACTTAAGAGAGTGATATACAGAAGAGAAAATTCCATAAAACAGAGGAGTAACCCAGGCTTTTATTTTTATGTTTCCTCCTGGATGCAGAATTTGTCTGGGTCATGGCCCATGCTGCTCACAATAAACACCAAGGTGGTGGCTGAGGCAGCGTCTCCAGCATCCTCAGCTCCAGGCCAAGGAGGGCATATTCGGAGGGGCCTCCACGATGCCTTGTATTCCACATGAGGTCTGAGTTAATGAGTTACTCAATCTGCTTGGATGGTCAGATATATTACTATCTTCAACTTGACAAAGGCTACTGGAAAACCCTGTTGAATTCTGATTCAAGGAGGAGAAATAGCTTTTCAAGTCCCCCTGGGATTTTTCCATCAATACTTTTGTCTTGGGTCGATGGGGGCTCTCGAGTCATCTCTCCAAGGTCAAGAATCCCTCAGGACCACCATGTATGCTGATTGGAGCAGGGAAAATCCAGAGAGGGCCGAAGGGGCCTCTCAGAGTCAGTGTGCGTTTGTTTATCAATACAAGTAGTCCCTTTTATTAACTATGATTTTGTGCCAATTAGTGAACTCGAACAGACTGGTCTAAGGAAACACATACACACACCAAGTGAAACACAGTGACGACAACCATCGCAAACATGAGTGTCCTGGAGTCACGTTGTTGTGCAGAGTTTCCTGGGGGATTTCACATGACTGTACTGTACATACGTTCTCACCACTTCACACCACATGTGGGAGGAAGACAAGGCAGGCGTGATGGTCGCCATTTTTGGAGCTGAAGAAACAGCCTTAAAGGGGGATGGGGAATACTCACTACCACACGGCTAATCACTAGCCGGGCAGCGGCACGAGTCCAGGTCTGAGTCCTTGAAGTGCCCATGCTCTACTAGCAGGAACGATGCTAACCCCAAGACGATCATAAAACCTCAACGTGCCAACTGTGGACAGTCCCCCTTCTGATTTCCAAGCCCACCAGTGTGGTGTCCTTAGAGCGGGCCTGTGGGATGCCCTGATTGGTACTGGCTAACTTGTAACCTGTGGGTGGACTCAAAGTCACGCTCATGTGAAGAAGGGAAAGGGAACGCTGCTTCCTTTGTCTTTGGAGTAACTAAGGCAGAACTGAATGCTCTCAGCCAATGAAAAGTAGCCCCTCTCTGCTAACCCTAAGGGTGAGTTGGAAATACTCATAATCCTGACAGGTGTTCAGTTTGAGCTGGTTTATTTTGAGTAGGTCTTTGTGCCCCGGGCACTCTGAGAGGAGGGGATAGAGCTGGGTCGCATCACATTCCGGCCGTGCAGTGGAGCCAGCCTGGCAGCAGCGTCTCCACCAGAAGGCAGTGACGCCAGCCCTGTGTTACTGCCACAGTCCATGGAAAACGCGGTTTCTGCCTCTAGGTCTGGAAAGCAGTGGAATTTGGCTTCCATTCTCCAGGAGTCGACTTTGTGTGTGACGCTCCTGGTGACTCTGGGGCGGGTTGTTTGTTTGCTCCAAGTCTTCCAGGTGGGGCTCTCAGCACCTCCCAGGGGTGGTGGGCAGATGGAGGCAGAGCCCGGGGAGAGAAGGAGGGGGAGAGAGACAACAGAGACAAAGGGACGAAGAGGAGTTGATGGTGAGGGGGAGAGGAAGGGCAGAGAGAAAGGAGAGACAAAGAGAGATGGGGGGAGAAAATGAGAGAGAGAGAGGGGGAGACAGAGACAGACACAGGCAGAGAGAGATGGGGGGAGAAAATGAGAGGCGGAGGGAGGAAGGAAGGGAGAACCGTGCCAGCCCAGCCCCTCTCTGCCACGCTCACAGACACCACGGCCAGGCGGAGATGGCAGCAAAGGGCTTCCATACAGCGCGAGGATTTGTTCTAGAACCTGCCCGGCCCTCCCGGCGGAGACGAGCTCAACTCTTCCTCTCCAGTGTTTGGCTTCGCCCTCTCTCCTTGTCATTTACGGTGCCCTCGACAGCGTGGCGCGGCGCCCGCGCTCCGGAATGCCAGCCTGGCACGGCGGCGCAGCCAGCAGTGGTGTAATCTGCTAATGGCTTCTTTTCATTTCAGCTCTCCCTGAGAGACCCAGTGGCAGATTGTAGACTCAATTACTCTCATGTCAGGTGATTATCCTAGGTCTTAATGTAATCTTCCATTCACACATACCATATTTCAATTACGGCAGCTATGAAACAAGCTGTGTATTGAAATCGCCCATCACCTTATCACTGCTGAACAATGTCAACTGTAAAAGACACCAGCTGAAGGCAATTACACATGTGTTGAGAACCGATTATGATGACTCTCTGTGGTATTTGTGATGAGCTGGGGAATGTTCTGAAAATTTAATTTAATGACAATATGCTTGCTGTACAATCCATAATACCTCCTGAATCCAGCATGGGGCTATTAAAGCCGATAGGAGCATATTATCGCCGCGCGGAGGGCTGGGCCGGGAGGGCTGCTGGAGGCCTCCACGGGGAGCTAGGTAATGTCTCGCTTCCTTCTGACGGCTGAGCAGACAGCTCCCGTTCCAGCTGCACGCCGGAGGGGGCCGCCGGCTGGGGAAGGTGTTTCTCCGGCTCCTCGCCGCCCTGTTGCTGCGGCCCCGCTCCTGCCACCCACCCCAGGGCGTCTCCGCCTGGCTCAGCCGCACCCCGGGGAGGCCCCGTGGCCGGGGAACAGGCCGAGGACTGACAGGCTGGCCGCCGTGGAGAGCAGGGGGCCCGCAGACAGGCAGCTCTCGGGCCTGCCCGGTGACCCCGGGTGGCCTCGCTGGGGTCCCAGCCCTGGGTGCCTTCGCCGCCACCATGCACAACCCCAGGATGGCACGCGGGGCCCGGGAACGACCCCACCGCAGGGGCCCACGCTCTGTGCTCAGCGGCCCACGGCCGGGTGGGTAGGGACCTGCCTCTCTGCGCCGTGGGTCCCACGAGCGTCCCTGACCCCAGTGCTGTCCCTGGGACTGGGAATGTCACGGAGCTTTCTCCCTGACCGGAGGAGGATGTTCAGATGGGTTTCCATGGAGGCTGGAGGCCTGGGTGCTGATGGGTGGCAGGTCAGAGAGCAGATGGGAGAGGCTGGGATGAGGAGGAGGAGGAGAGGAGGCCAGTGCTGGGGAGGGAGGAGGAGGGCAGAGGCCAGCGTGGAGGGCTGCGTGGGTGTGGGTGCCCTCCCCCTGTAGATGCCAGGTCGCGGGTGGTGCAGGAATGCTGGGAAGGGCCCTGACCCCGGCCCTGAATCCTGTTCCCGAGGCCTGCTCTGCGGCCCTGGGGGCTGCAACCTGGAGAAGGAGGGCTCTTGGGTGACTCCTCCAAGTCCTGCTTGCTTTTCTCCAGTGTGACCCAAATGTTTCGCTCCTTCTACAGAGCAGCAAGGACCTAATTCATTCAGGAATAACACACTGTCTCGCCTTAATGAGCTTATTAATTGAGACTGTGGAGAAAATGGAGACCCAAACTTTGTTGGTCTAAAGTGGTAATAGCCTTGGTTTACATCAGCCATGACCAGCCCTTTGAATGCAAGGACTTTTTTTTTTTTTGCGTATTTGTGGTGGTGAATATCAAGAAAATTATGCATGGAGCTTTTTATTTTTTAGCTCATCAGCTATTACTAGTGTTAGTGTATTTTATGTGTGGCCCAAGACAATTCTTCTTCCGGTGTGGCCCAGGGAAGCCAAAAGGTTGGACACCCCTGGTTACATGAAGAATATTGTTAAAATATGAGCTCACTGGCCCAGCACAGTGGCTCATGCCTGTAATCCCCACGCTTTGGGAAGGCTGAGGTGGGCGGATCCCTTGAGGTCAGGAGTTCGAGACCAGCCCAGTCAACATGGCAAAACCCTATCTCTACTAAAAATACAAAAATTAGCCAGGAGTGGTGGTATGCGCCTGTCATCCCAGCTACTTGGGAGGCTGAGGCCAGAAAATTGCTTGAACCCAGGAGGCGGAGGTTGCAGTGAACTGAAATCATGCTGCTGCGTTCCAGCCTGGGCGACAGAGTCAGACTATATATATATATATATATGCACATTGATGGAAGAATATGTATGTTCTATGGCTCTTTCATCACCAGCTTCAGTCTTCAGACCAATTTTGGTTACATGCTATTATAAATAGGTGCATATTTCAAATATATTTCAATAGTGTATGTTTTCTTTAACAGAAGATTTTTTTTTTTAATTAGACTATTTCGGATTTGATTTTTTTTTTTTTTTTTTAAGAAAACCTCATGTGACAGCCTCCACTTAAATTTTAATTCCCTTTCATGGTTAGGTTTTCTCTACACAGTGTTTTCACCATCTAATAATGTGAATATTTTCTTTATTTATTTTATCATCTATCTCACCTGAATTTAAGCAGCATGAAGACAGGTGATTTTTGCCTGTGTTTTCATTATGCAAAATCTAGACACCTGCCACATGTTTGAAAATAGATGCATGAATCTCTACAGCTAAGTACCTACTTAATATGATCTTGTATTTTGGTTTGTGCAAGGGAAACTTGGTTTGGTGTTAGATGTTATCGTCGCTAAATAACTCCTCCCCATCAATTGTTCTGACTAATTCTATTAAAATACATGGTTGGGCGAGGTGGCTTACGCCTGTAATCCCAGCACTTTGGGAGGCCAAGGCGGGCGGATCACGAGGTCAGGAGATCAAGACCATCCTGGCTAACACAGTGAAACCCCGTCTCTACTAAAAATACAAAAAATTAGCCGGGCGTGGTGGCGGCGCCTGTAGTCCCAGCTACTCGGGAGGCTGAGGCAGGAGAATGGCGTGAACCTGGGAGGTGGAGCTTGCAGTGAGCCAAGATCGCGCCACTGCACTCCAGCCTGGGCGACAGAGCGAGACTCCGTTTCAAAAACGAAAAACGAAACAAACCAAAAAAACCATACTTTTAAAAACCTTTTGGGGTAAGAGTGCTAGTTCTTTACTGTTCTTTACTGTGTATGTCCATAGAGTTGTAAAACTGGAGGGTGGAGAGAGAACAAACAATGGAAGCTTTCGTTTTATAGCCAGGGATGGGAGGCCCAAGGAATTTAATCTCTGTTCTGAAGTTCTGGAGGCAGAGTCGGGGCTGCGTGTTTTTACTGACAGCTCTTAGGCTCTGAGTCCAGGGGTCTTTTATGACCTGGCGCTGACTACTGAATGACTCGGTTGCAAAGCACTTGTACTGTTTCCCTCCATTCATGCGGCCCTAATCTCGGACCTGCGGCCACTGTTCCTGCTAAAAAAAATGAGGTGAAGCTGGAGAGCCCTGGGCCTCTGACAGTGTTTGAGGTTAAAAGCTGGATGATTTGATGGGATGCCTCTTAACATCCAGGGGACCGTCATGGAGGGACACTATGGTCAGCATGGCCTGCTTCTGTTAGGACAATTTCATAATCATTAAGTAAATGGATTTTCTCCTTTGATAGATTTTGTAATATGTATATTGGATCAGCGAAGGCAAGCCGATAGGGCATTGCTCAATCATATTTATTTTGAATTTATAAAGTTTAAGCTAACTCATGAATGTGAACATGGAATGAAAGTTAGGGAAGACACTGTCTAACTGGAGACTTGCCTTGTACACTCCATCGGCATCTTCCTTATTGCCCTGGGGGACAGGGGAGTGGATTTTAGACAACTTGGGTTCTGAATGAATAAAATCCCCAAGCCAGGCTGTGTAACATGGGTTCTTACTGGGACAATCCCTGCACCCTCCTCCCCCACCATCCCAGAGAACATTGGCAGTTGCTGGAACATTCTTGGTTATCTTAACCGGGGTGGGGGTGCATCTGGGATGTAGTGGGTGAAGGTCAGAAAAGCTGCTCAACATCCTGCAATGTACAGGACGGCTCCCTAAAATGTCAGTAGAGCCAAGGTCCAGAAATCTTGCTAGACAGAAAGAGAAATCTAATTAGCAAAGACAAATCTCCTGGAAGAAACTTAGTCAATCAAGTTGCTTTTGGCATTTCAGCAACATTGGAGCAGATCCTCCAGTCCTGAAACTGTTTTCATAGTCACCTGTGTTCACAGTTCTCCTTCTGTGCATTGTGTTTTATGATCTGTTGCCCATGTTTATCTGCCTGTGCTGGTCTTATCAATTCGTATGTGGACTTTACACGCGGTCCCTCGCCACATTTCCCACGCATATTCTCCCGGCGGCCCACAGATGCGACAGTCTGCCTGCCCAGGGAGCCTGCTCAGCGAGCCTGGTGGAGTGAAGGCGGCAGGGAGAATGCCGAGTCCGGGAACTTCCGTTATCCTGAATGGGTGAGGAAGGGGAAGGGGATGCCCATATGACTGGGCCTGTAGACCCCCAGGGCTGCTATCTGCCTCCCACCTTCCTTAAGGAAGCACCCGTGGGGGAGAAGGGGATGGGAGGACCCCCGCATCCTGGCCTGCCCCGAGTGCAGCATGTGCAGGCAGCATCACCGCAGAGCAAGCTTGGATCTCCAACGTCTCAGCGTTTTCCACAGGAGAGTGACTTTTGGGTGGCCAAACACCAGAAATCATTCTGGGGTCTCCTTCCATGGAAAACATTTAAAAAGTATGTGTTTATAATCTAGATATTAAGCATTACCCTGGCATACTGTGTTAAAATAAACTAGAGAACATTTTGCATTAGTTTACAGTCATATTTTTGAGACTATGTTGAGACAGAAAAAAAGAAGAACCAGATGAATCCAAGAAAATGGGCTTCCTGATTACCCTGTATTCTCTTTTCCCTTCTCCTCTGAAGTTAATAGATAAACTCATATTATATTACAGAAACATACTAGAAGCAAGCACTTGATGTCTGCGTTATTCTGATTGGCAAATTTTACTGTTTTCAAAATTATGTTGCATGCAGTACTGTACTACTTATCAAAGGCAATTATATTCTTTTTAATGTATACTTCTTATAGATATTAAAGAAAAAGCATGTTGTCTTCGAGCTTATGTCCAGCTTAGCTGTTAACATTTTGAATAAACTACGTAAAATGTTTACTACAAAATGGAGTGTCATAATGCTCATGGCATAAAAAGCAAACAGGTATTTACGCTTACATATGATGATATTTTCAAAGGCAGGCAGTGGCATCACCAAATAAATGAGAGACTTTTCTAGCAGCCGGTATTGCTAGCTGTTTTTCTTCATGTATCATTCTTCACTCAGAAAAAAATGCTATCTGATTACAAATTATGTACCTATTCTTACTTCTTTTGCCCAAGGCAGCTGTTAATTTTTGCCATAGGTCATAGAGGATAAAGCCCCAAAGATCCGGGAGCTTCTTAATTGCATCGCACACAACTGGCTGTCGTCAGGCACCTCGAAGGAGTTATTGCACCTTGCAGATAATGCCTTTTCCCTGCGAGCCATGAAATAGATTCTCCCTCTATTGCTATATTAATTAGACTTCAAGGATGTTAGAAAAATTATAGCTTAAGCTTCTGCTCAAAAAATTTAGGCAATATTATAGAAGGAATCTTGGCCCAAACTTACAAGGAAATGAATTAACCTTGAGGCTTTCTTTTGTTTCAGAAGGAAAAGATTAAAAAAAAAAACCCAACAACTCACCACCTTGTCACTTTACAACAATATATAAGTTTTGATAGAATTCCAGGTTAAGTTTGTCAGTTCTGATGTTGTAAAAACGGAATGAACTGGAAGGACCTGTGGAAGTCTCGGGAAGTCTCAGGAATTTCCTCCTCGGGCCGTATATCAAGCGCACAGTGAGAGGGGAGAGGAAAGGAAGGTAGGAGAGAAGGGCAAAAGGCGAAATGGTTTGTGTCCATTTAAGAAAAAATCAATAATAGCATAAAATTGATTTAGTGCTTGTCATAAAACATAAGTAAGTGCTGGAAAATAGAGAAAATTGAGTCTCAATTTAATCTGCACAAAAGCCACACTGTACTGATGAAGTGATTGTAGTGAGGAGAGCTACATAAAACCTGAAGACAGATACTTAATTGTCATATTAAAGACTCTTTTCAGCCGCTGGAGTCGAGGGGTAGGACCCATTAATCATGTGGATAAGGGGCATTGAAATCAAATCTCAATTAAAATCTGTTCAATAATGTCTCTAATATGTTTTTCAAGCATTAATTTTTTCCCATCGATTCCACACCCCATAAATCAGATATGTTGCAGTGCATGTAATAGTTTATGGAGGAGAGGATTATGGTTTTATGAAGTTAATGCGGCAGAACCATTTAATTTACACAGGCTAAAGTTTTATGTCTGTTGTTCATTTCTATTATTTTCTTCAGCTAAAAATTATTTGGGCCATAAAACTAAGAATCAAGTTCATTTTTTCCAAGTGTCTATATATTTAGCAATCAGATTCCAGTTTCTTTTTTCCAAATTTGCCTGGGAAATCACACCCCGAAGTACACAAAGCTGAGTTTGCAGCAGGCATAGGCTTTGTGCAGAGGGCTGTATGTGCCCCTGGAGAGAGGAGCTGCCGGAGCTTGCACCGAAAGGGCTTCTGAGGGATTTCGCACACACCACTGAATGCACAAGCTTCTCCATCTCGGCTTTGGAATGTTCCCAGGTACCGCTGCAGAGTTTGTACCTTCCGAACAAAAAGCCGTATCTATTTCCTTCAGGGCTCCCATGGCAGGTGGTGGATGAAATTGACGGTAGAAAGGAAGGCGTGCTTTTTGAAACCAGTTACACAGATTTTTTATTTTCATAAACAAATTTCATGGAGGAGGTGGGACTCTGCAAAAAAAGATGACGATTTCTGAATTTTCTCGAACGTTGGTGTTCCAACGCCATCTAAAATTACAAGTGATTTGTGAAGGAGGACGAAGAAGAGCCAGGGGTTTCCATGATGTTAGATTATATGACAAGAGGGAGGCAGAGAGGAAAGAAGCCCTCAGCCCCCATGGTCTGGCAAGTGACCTGAAGCAAACAGCTTCCTCCCATCCTCCCCCCTGTAAAGTCCAGGGTTTGACCTAGTGGTGTCTAAGCCGGCTCTCAGCTCCCTGCTCTAGAAGCCTACAGTAAAACAGTGAGAAGCAGCTTCTGGGATTGCCTTGGCTCCAACATTCATAAAACTATGTCTTCTTGAAGGCATTCAATGATTCATTTTGAATGTTTCCATTTTTGTTTGGCGAATTCATATCTCTTCATTTTTTTACCATATTGAGGTCAAGTTTAAGTTATACTGTCATAAAGGAAGGTGCATATGTAGCCAAATGGTTTTCCTCTAAATTATTCTTCATCCTGTTGGTAGAGACTGGGATCGGGGGTGTTTGGGACTTCAGCCAAGCCCATGGCAAGCCCCTTCCCCGGGCTGGCCTGGCTCAAGACCCCACAGTGTGGCGGCAGCAGCAGCAACAGCAGCAGACAGGCCCTCCCCCAGGGCTACCCACCCTGAAGCCCACCCTGAATACGGCAATCCAGGCTACATCAAGGGTTATTTTTATCGAGTCACTCTGTTCAAAATCCCTACCGTCCAATCCGTTTCACCTGCTACAAGAAGCTCTCAATGTTTCTCCCAGCCAACTTTTCAATAAATAACTTTGTTTTTTAGAGCAGTTTTAGCTTTATAGAAACATTGTGAGATGGCACAGAGCTTCCACACTCTGGACACCCAGTTTTGCCTGTTATTAACGTCTTACATTCATATGGCATATCGGCTTACAATTAAGGAATCAATATTGATGCATTATTATTAACAGAAGACCCTACTTTCCTCACTTTTATTTTTTCCCTAATGCCCTCTTTCTGCCCCAGGAAGGAGCCCAGCCGGGACACCTCATGGCTGAGTCCGCAGGCCTCCTCAGGCTGCTCTTGGCTGTGGCAGTTTCTCAGACTTCCTTTATTTTGGGCGACCTTGACAGTTTGGAGGGGTTACTGTTCAGAAGTTTTGTAGAATGTCCCTCTATAGGGATCTGTCTGATGTTCTTCTCATGGTTAGACTGGGACGTGGGTCAGCACAGCCCTCCTCTGCAGCCGGCCTCATCCCCCAGCTGGGGTCGTGGCTCTCCAAGCTGTGTCTCTGGAAGGAAGGTAGCGTGTGTCACCCACGCTTCCGGCCGGGGGAGCTGTGCCCCACCTCCTGGGGGTGGGTCTCTACATTAATCCTTTGGAATTCTTCTGCACAGGAGATTTGTCTCTTCTCCTCCATTTATTCGTTCATTCATTCATTTGTTGTTGTTGTTGTTTTTTAAAATCAGTATAGACTCATGAATCCTTGTCCTTTGGGTTGTAATCCAATACTATTTTATTCACTTCCTCGCTCAAATTTTTCCAGTTTTGGCCATCGGGAGTTCCTTCAGTTGGCTCCTGCATTCCCGTGACACGTGCCCATTACTGTGCGTTTTGTTTCTTTTTGTTTACTTGCTTGAGCATGTTCTTATTTTCTGGAGCTGCAAGATGCTCCAGGCTCACCATGAGTCTGCGCTGCCTGGTTCTGGAACCAGCCGTTTCTCTAAAAGCAAACCTGGTCCAAGTATGTGTGTTGCTCCTCGGGTGTCCTTGCTTCCTGGCCCTCTCAGCCCCGGCAAAGAGGATGCATGTGAGTACAATGCCCACATGCTGCAGGTGTCTGTGTTACAGCAGCCCTCCGCCTGTATCCGTGGTCACCATGCAGCTGTTCACACTGGCTTCACCAACCTCAATCAAGGACTGCAGGGATTACTTTCCCCCAGCTTATGTACCCTCCCACTCCAGCAGTGACAGCAGTGCTCCCACCCTCCACCGTCCAGTTGGGTCTTCACTTAACCCCAGAACCCTGTCCAGCAGTGTCAGTGTCCTCCTGGTGCCCTTCCATAGCTGTTGACTGGCCCGTGGTGCTCTCCTGAAGCTGGTGGGTGGGCAGGAGCAGGGCCAGCCTCGGGGCCCTCAGGGCTGGGTGGCCTGGCACACAGTGGGCACACACCAGTGGTGCCCTGAGTGGACACAAGGGGCCCAGGACTGCTAGCACAGTTCTGCTAGCACAGACCACCAGCAGAGGAGTGGGGGGGGTTAGGACCAATAGCACAGGTGTGGGGTGGCCTGGGACCACTAACACAGGTGTGGGGGAGCCCAGGACCACTAGCACAGGTGTGGGGGGCCTAGGACCACTAGCACAGGTGTGGGGGAGCCCAGGACCACTAGCACAGGTGTGGGGAGGCCTAGAACCAGTAGCACAGGTGTGGGGGTCCCAGGACTACTAGCACAGGTGTGGGGAGTCCAGCACCACCAGCACAAGTGTGGAGTTTTCTCAGAACAGGTAGTTGCAGGAGCTCCCCGTGAATGATGTGAGTCCAGTTCTGAAAGGCTGTAGCTGAGCATTGGTGCCATACAGAATACCATCCCGGCCATGTGTCTGTGATCACTGTGGTTGGGGGGCCACGGTGGTTAGGAGGTTGGGAGTGGAGTGCATCCTTGCTGTATTTAGGAGGAGCGGTAGCTAGGAAGGAAAGAAGCAAGAGTAGACCACGGGCCTGAGGAAACGGCCATGGGAAGAAAGGCACGAAACTGGAAGGAAGTCAGTCCTCCTTGCGGCGGCGGAAGCAGTGGTCTCACAGAGCGTTGGGGGAGGACATGCGCGAAAGACTCACTGTCTAAGAAGCACGCTGGAAACCTAGGGGTTTTGCCTCCACCCACGGGTCCCCTCTGAGGGGTGTGTCCTGGCTCCTGCTTTCCCTGTTGAGTGAACCTTTCAGGGTAGAAAGTGTGAGGTGAGTGGACGTGGATGATGGATCCATGGGGTTGGCCATGCAGCAAGGGTGCCGGGGAAGGGGGTGGGTGCCGCCAGGACCAGGGCCGTGGCACAGAGACGGGGGTGCTGCCTCCGAAACTCCCCAGAACATGGCCCTGCAGGCACGGGCTGCTGTGCCTCAGCTTCTCACGTCGTGCTGAGGAGACCCCAAAGCCATGACACGCTAATAGCTCTGCCCCAACATTCAAAGGAGCCCTGGATGCAGTCACATTTACTAGTAATTTCACATGAAATAATGGGTCCAACACCTTCAACATACTTAACCATTTCTGTGTATTTTCTCCCAATCCTCGTAACAACTCTTGCAGGATAGATAAGATATAAAATACGTCACGAAAATGCTGGAAAGGAGAAGCATGGGGTGGCAAGAAAGACTGGAGCGTGCGCCCTGGTTCATGTCAGCAGCCGTGGCATTGAAGTTGGGGGGAAGGATGAGTGTGGCTGGCAGGGAAGCCGGCGTGCTGGGGACTGCAGGTCTGCCAGAGTGGTGGGGTGGAGTGAAGCAGCAGAGAAGAGACAGCGCAGGGAAGGAGGATCAGACCCACAGGACACAAGGTTGCTCGGGGACCTTGAAGCTCCTCTGTAAGAGGTGAGAATGGTTTTGAGAACGGGCAGCCTGACATTATTTGCCTTCTTAAAAGACCATGGATTGGAGACAGTGAGAAGTGGGAATAAATCCAGTGGCAGTGGAGAAGAGGAAAGAGCTGGTTTTGGGACACAATCTGGAGCAAAACCCCACAGGACAGCGGACAGTGTGTGTGAGAAGGGCCAGGGAAGGGTCCCTAGTTTCTGGCAAATGTCACCCGCTGGCGAAGGGCTGCTTTCTAGGTGGAGGGGAGGACTTGGAGCTTGGAGGGGAGCGATAGTCTGGGTTTGGCCCTCCTTGGTTTTCTAGGGGGGCCGGTGATGGGGAGACTGGAGAGGGCCCCGGCACGGAACTGCAAAACGCAGGTGAGGGAGAACATGGGGGCAGAGTGGGGCATTCCTGGGAGGATTTAGGCAGAACATTTAGGCAGAAAACAACATTGCATTTGAAATCCCACTGATACGGCACTTGGGCGTCACTCACATAGATTCCCAGCTTCCTACAATTAGTCAGAAAAGAAAAGAAATGCAGTTATCGATGCCAATATTTAGGTCAATGCTGTTCGTTTCTGGCTTCTCTGGCGCGATGCGAAGGAGTGCAATCGAGGCAGCTTCCTTCATCACCGTTGGTTTTCTCCCAGGGCCTGTGGGAGGGACCCCCCGGGCTCTCTCCGGCCTCAAAGTGGCTCAGCTCAGCAGAGCGGCGCAAGCACAGCCCACTTCTTTACTCTTCCCATCAATAACGCCTCCCCGGCATTCATTGCAATAAAACCAATCACAATGGAATCATTTGATATGTATGTGACTCACAAATATAGTTCCCCAAGCCACTGTTCCAAATTAGTAGTAGTTAAGCACCCATTGATGGAAGCTTAAAATAAAGTGTTCCCCAATGGGCCCCCACTTTAGCCCAGCATTACCCCAGAAAGCAGAGAGATTTTCGTAGGAGTCGCCATAAACTGCATACATTTGGAACTTGGCCAGAAATATTTGGGGGACCTATTCATTCTCTTCCTTCCTGCAATGATATAATGATGTCTGTCACAAGGGTGCTTTTATGCCAACAATCCTGATGTCACACGCCGGCCTTATAGAAGCTTGAGGGATTTTTTTTTTCTCCTTCTTTCTTTTCTTCTTTGAGTCTTTTCAGACTAGAATACTGAAGTCTGAATTAAATGCAATCGGATTCTTTCAGACCTTCTCTGTGACAATGCAAGCTTGAAAGGAACATATTTGAAAGCACACACTGCTCTAGTTTTCTTGCAAAAAGACGCAGGTCCCCTGAGTAGGCCAATTATAAATTGTAGTGCAGGTGAACTTTCTCTCCCATTCACTGGAGCTGATTCTGTGTCACTAATGTTACTGCGCAGATACCTTGCAAGCAGAGAAAAGGCTTTTCATATCTCATTAACATCACAGAGAACCGAAATAAATTCCACAATAAATGAGTGCTATGTAGGTTTCTACATTTTAACAAGCAAGGGCCAGGTCTCTTCTTTTCCAAATAGCTTTCTAATCCCCCTGCTCCTTTGTGCTGACCTCATTGTCACCAAGATGCCACTGGCTGAGGCTCTGGCACCCTTGGACTTGACTCTGCCACCATGCAATTCCAGCAGGGCACTCAGAGGCCAAAATCAGGCTCAGAGCTCCCACGTTCCTCACTAAATGTTGAACCTCGGCACGGAAATTGTTAAGCTGCGTCTCTACCAGGAAGCTACAGGCAGAACACAGGAGATCTTCAGAGGAAAACACTCAGATGTATGCACACCAGGGGGTCAAGTCAATTTTTATAACTTCCTTCAGGCTGGGTGCGGTGGCTCACACCTGTCGTCCCACCACTTTGGGAGGGCGAGCCGGGTGGATCACTTGAGGTCAGGAGTTGGAGACCAACCTGGCCAATATGGTGAAACCCCGTCTCTACGAAAAATACAAAAATTAGCTGGGTGTGGTGGTGCACATGCTTGTAGTCCCAGCTCCTGGGAGGCTGAGGCAAGAGAATCACTTAAACCCGGGAGGCGGAGGTTGCCATGAGCTGAGATCACGCCACTGCACTCCAGCCTGGGTGTCACAGGGAGACTCTGTCTAAAAATAATCAAACAACAATGACAAAAAAACACACACACACACAAAAACAAAAAACAAAAGCAAACAACAACAACAATGCAAAATCCAAAACCAACTTCCTTCAAGAAACATAGAATAAACACAAGCAAATCAAAACAACACCTATTCATCTAAAGAATAATCCACTTCCAAGACTGGAGATATTTTACACCCACCCAGAGTACCCCCATCTGTGGACTGGAAATGAATGAATTGTCACAATTAAAAATGACAAAGAAGCCAGGCTAACTTTTAGACTGACCATGAAGAGAGTTGAATATGCACTTCTTTTATGATATGAATGCAATTGGCACCTATTTATTTTTTAGCAAATTCTTAGCCAGATTCATCACTCTCAATTAGGTATGGCTAGCTGCTCAAATGAATAGAAGCAGTTGAGAGGCGCTGCAAATCAAACATGAGAATGGCTGTCTTAAATTCAAATTTAGACCTTATGTTACCAAAATATCCACAAGCAATAATAATTTAACTGGTTAGATAAGAAAGTAGCAAAAACAAAACAAAACAACCTCACCCAACCAATCAACCAACCAAATCAAAACCTTATAAATTACCTGAATTCCAAAATTATGATTATTTCTTAGTGCTTATTAGAGTCCTAATTCATGTTGGAAGCCATGATGTTTAAGTAGAGCAGTGAAAGTTTAATACCTTAAAAAGATTTAAGCACTAAGCAATAGTCATATTTTTGGAATTCAGGTAACATATACATATCTATGTGTATATATGTATGTATTTATATATTTATACATATAAACATAAATATTTACTTTAACGAATTAATTCCAAGACATCATTTCTCAAAAATTACCATGGTAAATATCTAACTAAAATCTCAACCGCAGCCGTCATTTCAGGGTAACGGAATTGTCTTGTCATGGCTCTGTCCACAGCACCCAATTGTTTCTTGCAGTAGAGGCTTGATTAATTAAATTAACTTAGAGTCATGCTCTCTTTACATTAAAATTAGCTGGTTGCACTTAGCGACATCTTCCCTGCCGCAAACAAGGCTGGCAGGTCTCCTGAGGCGCAGCCCTCCAGCTTCTTGCGTGGCCTCAGCCAGACTGCTGCCTGCAGCCCACACACCAACCTGGGCTTCTACAAAGAGGACACCTTCCAAATGCATATTTGCATGGTGTTGGCAAAAATACACTTTATGTAAAGTGCAGTATTCATAGGACAGGCTTTTATTTTATTCAATAAAATTGCATTTTATCTCACTGGGTTATAGAAAATGTGCTTTTTATGCTTATAAAGTGCCTCTCAAATATTGGCCCTTGGGCTGTCTGCAGTGGAACAGCCATACATAGAAACTTAAAAAAGAATTAATAGGTAATTCTGATGATCAAACTGATTTGTTCTAGAATCTGCAAAGACAATATTCTGCCTTCTAGAGGCTTGTCTAACTAAACATATTTCTAAAAAATATTCAGTTTAATTTTTTGTTCATGCACAAGAGTCACTGGAGTTTATTTTAGCCAGAATCATGTTATTGATGCGGGGAGAGGGTTGCCGTCAGTCCATACAGTCATCTGGTTCCCAAAATACATTTTATGGTAGGTCATTCCCCAAGAATAGCGCATTTTAAAAATGTTCTTTTTAACATCTAAATTGAAAAAACAGCAACAACAAAGTCTAAAGTCTTCCAGAAAACCAGAATATGATAAACAAATAAAAGACATGTTTTATTAGTATAAATGCATAATTCCTCAGCTATGTCCTAAATGTTTGGAAAAGTAGAAAGATCAAATCTATTGCCAATGATACTGAAGAGGGGGAATTTGCTACAATTAATTGGTAAGTTCAAATGTGCAATAATTATTAATTATGAGGGCTGGCGATGTGGTAAACATGCTGCATTAACAAACTTGAACCTAGGTTTCAACAACCTTGTACATATATGAAGAAACTCTAACATGAGCATCAACTGGCTGAGACCATAACGTGACCAGGACCCATCAGGAATGCAGGCATTAAAAGATCACATATGTAACACACAGCACATGCATGTTTAAAGAAATACAACTGGGTACAAAAAAAGAAGTAACAAGAGGTTATTTAAGTGGACTAGGTTTGAAGAAAGTCAAATAGAACTTATTTAACTGCGATTAACCAAAGCTAAAGAGAGAAGATGAGTCAGAAGATGAAGTCAAATGCAACAGAAAGGGAGAAAAGAAAAGATGGAATTTACAAAAGACAAATCAAGAACATGGATTATGGAATGGGAACATCTAATATAATCCTGGTCAGAGTTCAGGAAGATATAACAGAGAAAATGAAGGAGAGGCAGGAGACAGGGTAAAAATTTATCTGGATTAATGAGACCCCAGCCATCCAATTCAAGAGGTCCAGTGAATCTCAAGCAGGACTCTTGAGCAGATTCATGCACTTAACCATCTCCTGACTGTATCCTCATCCAACTGCAGGTCCCAGTGATGAAGAGAGGCTTTAAAAAGCAGCCTGGAGAAAAGAAAGTCAGCCGATTGAGAAATAACTATTAGACTTGCAACTAACTGCTGCCCTGCGGCCATGGAAGACAAAGGCAGTGCAAGGCTTCCTTCAAAGGTCCAAGGGAAGAGAACCATCCTACAATTCTGTCTTTCAAGAAAACATCATGAAACAATTATGTTTTCAGAAGAATGAAAACTGAAATCTTTTACTACCATCAGATATTCACAAAAATAACTCTTAGTAAATGAAGCCCAGGAAGAAAGAAAATAATGCCAGGAGAATGGTCTGAGGTAGAGAAGAGATTGTAGGTAAAGAAAATGGTAAACGTGCAGGGGTGTCCATGTGGACACTGGCCAGGGTGACATCCTCATGATACCTAACTTATGGGTTAAGAATTAAGACAGAAAATGAGAAATACAGTACAAGAGAAGCATCAGCTGGAGGTGACTGAGGAGAAGGGACAGCATACTCGGGTGCCAGTTACTCAGATGTGATGACCCGCCCACTGGCTGGCCCTCTCTCTCCCTGCTGTGGGGTCTGCAGGACTGTGGAGGGAGACACGTGGCACCCAGGTTGCCCCTCTATGCCTAGCAGCTGTCTGGCCAGGCACGTCTTGCTCTGAGATGAGGTGGAAACTGGGAGTCTCACTGACCTCCAGTGGGTAAAGGCCATTTCTTACACCTACATCACAAGTCACCTGTGAAAGTTGTCACCAAGCCTGAAGCAGCACCAATGGACATGGCCAAACATGAGACAAGGCCTGGCTAAGGCCTGAAAGATCAGCTGGTACAGACATAGTGAGCCACTTTTAAGTTCTGAGAGCTTATGACTCCCAAAGAAATGGAAAGGTGCCAGCCCTCTGGTCCTTGTCCACACACCAGAAGGGGCAACAGTGAAACAAACGGGGCCAGATGACCACAGGGTGACCTGGGGTCCACACTGTGGCATAGGAGCAAGTCCAGCTGACTGTAGCGGTATTTCCATGTAGCAGCTCTGAGCGGCTGTGGCAGAAAGCCCCGTGCCTCATCAGAACAAAGGGAGTGATGAGAATCTGTCTCCTGACAGCTTCCCAGGCTGATGGGAGCTGAGTGGGAGATGGCCCCAGCTTCTCACACCATAGAGGGCCACAGGTGCACTTCCCTTGCTCAGATCAGCCTGCATCAAGGAGGCCAGTGCAAGTGCACACAAGGTTGCCAGCGTGAGGCCATCCCTGTAGAAATGATAAAGGGAGGTACAGATGGTGAAGGAGAGTCTTTGTTCTTATTCACCCCCCTGCAGATCCCAGAACACAATTGTCACATGTAGCTGCCCTGCCTGGACACAGAAAACCCAACTGGGGGCTATGGAGGAGTCTTGGTGGATGATGATGGGATATACCTCCTGGGTGGCCTGGGAGAGGACAGGTGCACGGTGGAGTGAGGAAAAGGAGAGTGTTGGATTTCTGGGAACACAGATGTTTGGAAGACGAGTAATAATTGTGGTGGATATTTGGATTCAGTTAAGCTGAATATTTAACTTTTGAGATATACATCTCTATCTCCTTATCACACACATATGATATTGATAACACACAGACACTATCAGAGATCCTCAGTGGAGAGGTCCAGAGAGAAAGGAGGAGTCAGCTCAGCAGTACACTTGGGGGACACCTCATGGATTTGGGTGTAGGAGGCAGAATATGGAAAGCAACAAAGGAGGCTGATGGGAAAAGGAGAAGTCAGAGGGACATGAGGAGGTTTCAAAACTGCTCATGCCAGGAGATGAGAGGGTGTGAGTAAAAGGAGAGTCATGACTGTGCTGCCAACAGGCCAGCTGGGAGCAGGGCTGCAGGGGGTCTGTGGGTCTAGCAGCATGCCTTGCTCATCTTAGCCAAAGCCGTTTCAAAGTGATTGGATGAAAAGAAGATAAAATATCTTTTTTTGTGGGGTTATAGGAATGCAAGGTTGGTTTAATACTCAAGGATCAATCAATGCAGTCACCATATCAACAGACTAAAAGGGAAAATACATGATGATGTCAATATGGCTGAAAAGTATCTGGTAAAGGGCAACACCTATGAAAACACAAAGTTTTCACACTTTAGGATTAGGTTGTAACATTTTTAACCAAATAAGAGCATCCTACAGCTAACGTCATGTGTAATCATACTTTCTCCCTATGCATGAGACAAAAGCTAGGATGTCCATTCTCACCACTGCTAGTAAACATCCCGCTTGATGTTTTAGCCAGAAAACAAAGCAAGGAAGAAAAATGGAAGGCATTATATTGAAAAGTGGTAGTAAAACTGTCTTTATGTGAAGAAGATAGGAGATTTTCTGTAGAAAGTTCTAAGGAATGCACTTGTAACAGCTAATATATATGAGTTTTGCAAGGTTATGGGATATGAGGTCAACATACTCAAAAGTGAGTTGTATTTCTTTAGGTCAGCAATAAACAGTTATAAATTCATCTTAAAAATGCCATTTACATAGCATCAAGATATTTAAGTAGTACAAGATATTTAAGGGGAAATTTAAATATCTTTTACATTTGTACTGCATATGTACAGTACAATACTGCATATAAAACTTTTATACTGAAAACCATAAAATATTTCTGATAGAGTGCAAAAAAACCTAAATAAATGGAGAAAGTGTCATCAACATGATTCGATTATTCAATGTTATTAAGATGTCAGTTCTCCCCAAATCAATGTATACATTTAATGCAATCTCAATCTAAATCCTAAGGTTTATTTGTGGGTTTTTTGGGGCAAAAAAGCTGATTTTTAAATTTGTATAAAAATACAGATGGGCCAGGGTAATCAAACCCATTTTAAAAAATAAGAACAAAGTCAGAGGACTTATACCACCTTATGATAAGATTTGAGACTTATTATAAAGCTACCATAATCAAGACAGTATGATGCAGGCATAAAGATAAAAATATAGGTGAGTAGAACAGAATATTCCAGAATAGATTGTTATGTAAAGGCCCAGCTGACCTTTGCCAAATGCACAAAGTCAATACAATAAATAAGGATAATCTTTTCAATAAACGGTGATGAAACAATTGGATATCTTTATACAAATGTATATTTGTCTACACAGACACATTTAATCCTTACCTCATCTCATACAAAATTAAACTCAAAATACATCATATGTGAACCTAGTATTAAAGCTAAGACCATACACTTTTAGAAAAAAAATGGAATTTTTTTTTTTTTTTGAGATGGAGTCTTGCTCTGTCACCCAGGCTGGAGTGCAGTGGTATGATCTCAGCTCACTGAAACCTGTGCCTCCTGGCTTCAAGTGATTCTCTTGCCTCAGCCTCCTGAATAGGTGGGATTACAAGTGCCTGCCACCACGCCTGGCTAATTTTTGTAATTTTAGTAGAGATGGAGTTTCACCATATTGGCCAGGGTGGTCTTGAACTCCTGGCCTCAGGTGATCTGCCCGCCTTGGCCTCCACAAGTGCTGGGATTACAGGTGTGGGCCACTATGCCTGGCCTGAAAATCTTAAAGTTTGATTAGACAAAAGTTTCCTAAGAAGACACAGAATTCAGAAAATATTTAAAAAATAATTAATTGGATTTTATGAAAGTTAAAAACTTTTCAAAGAAAAAACAAGGACGTGTAAAGCAATTCAAAATCTAGAGGAAAGTATCTGTAAACATGTATTAACAAAGCACTCTTATCTAGAATTGTGAAAAGAACTCTTAAAACTCAATAATAAGAAAACAAGATACCCAATAAAACACAGGTAAAAGATTTAAGAGATTTGTCACTCAACACAATACAGGAATGCAGATGAGCATAGGAGGAGGTGCTCAGCACTGTTACACAGTAGGCAAATGCAAATTAAGACACAGGGATGCCACCACACAGCCGCTTGCCTGACTCGAACAGTCAAAAGTGTGGGCACACCAAGTGCTGTCCAGGATGCACAGTGACTGGGGCTCTCAGGCTTTGATGACAGTGATGCCAAAAAAAAGTGCCATTTTAGAAAGCAGTATGGCAGTTTATTGTTAATTTAAATATATATTTACCATCTGACCCAGAAAAGTTATCCTTAGGTATTTACTCAAGAGAAATAAAAACATTTGGGTCAAACTGGTAAAACCCAAATGCTTGTTTGCTAGAGAATGAATAAACAAATTGTGATCTATGCATACAATGAAATAAATTTGGCTACAAAAAGAGAAAAAAACCCTCTGATATAAACAACACTATGGATGAACTGCAAAAGTCATTATGGTAATTCTCTTTTTTCTTTTATTAGACAGAGGCTCCCTCTGTTGCCCAGGCTAGAGTGCAGTGGCCCGATCTCAGCTCACTACAGCTTCTGCCTCCTGGGTTCAAGCGCTTCTGCCTCAGCCTCCCATGTAGCTGGGATTATAGGCATGCACCACCATGCCTAACTAATTTTTGTATTTTTAGTAAAGATGGGGTTTTACCATGTTGGCCAGGCTGGTCTAGAACTGCTGACCTCAAGTGATCTGCCCACCTCAGTCTCCCAAAGTGCATTACGCTAAATTTAAGAAGCCAGCAAGACTGCACAAGATATGAAATTCCAGTGAAGGCGGGGCCACAGTGACAGACAGTGGATAGCAGCAGCCTGGGCCCCAGGACTAAATGCAGATGTCAGCAGGGGCCTTTGGTTGTTGGAACGATTCTGCATCTCGGCTGAGTGAGGCCTGCACAGCTGTTCACTTGTCAGAACTTGTCAGATTTTACTCTTAAATCGGTGGACTTGATTGCATGAAAATCAGACCCCATGAAGCTGACAGAAAAGAAGGGTCCCTGGAATCCAGAGAAGGGAGGGAAGGCAAGATGAGAAATAGAGCACGCACCTGAGAGGAGCAGCAGAGGGGTCCTGGGACTGCCCTGACCTTGCCCTTGTCTACACCAGTAACCCCTAGAGACACGGACCTGCCACTTAGTGTGTGAAACGCCTCACCGCACAATGCGTGGCTGTTAGGGGGCACAGTTGGGGACTCCACTATCAGGGTCCTGCCGTCACCAGTGCAGGGAGAGGAGAGGTGGCCTCAGGGGCCCACCCGCCTCTGCTGTGCTCATTCATGAGAATCATCCTCACCATCCATGACCTTTCAAGGAGAACTGGGCAGGGGGTGGTGCGAGGTGGGTGGGGAGGGAGGAGCCATGGGTGCTTCGAGGCTGCCCTGAGAGACCAGGCAGGATCTCCGTGGAAGAAAGTGACCGTGGGTGCAAGGGACCCAGGGACCGGCGTAAGGATGCCCCTGAGTGGGCTGCGGTGGAGCCTCCATATGAGGCTTGTTGAAAAGTGTGTGATCTGGACTTTGAGACCTGGCATAGTCTCAGGCCAATGTGCTGTCTCGTCCTGGCCCTCACAGTCCTGTGCCAAGACTTTCTGTCAGCAGGCTGGGGCTGGGCAGAGAGGGTGAAACCTGCCCCACGGTGGACAGAGGCTCCCGGAGAGGCGGGGAATGTGCTCAGAACCGTTGCCTGCCGCATCCTGCTAGGTTCTCCCTGTGGGCCTTTCACCAGGTACCCCCTGCCTCGGTGACATTTGTGCTCTGGGATGCTGGGAACGGGGTCTGGGGCATTCTGGTACAGAGCAGCTAAGGAGGACAGTGACCACCATCTGAGGCCCGAGTGGTGGCTACAACTGGAATCTCCTGCCATCAGGGGACAGCTGAGCCCAGGGCCTCTGGCATCAGAGGACGCAGTGGGATTCTGTGACTATGACTGGAGGCTTCAGAAGAGCTGCAGCTCAGCACGTGTGGGGCCCCCGGGCTCAGCAAGACATTGCCGGCCATCATGGGGACCTGGGCTCACCTCTCATCATAACCGTGGCAGTACAGGAAGGGACTCAGTCCGTCCGAATGAGAGCAGTAAAACACAACCTTGTTTTTCTGTTCTAAAATGGTGAGAATTGAGACACTGGATATTAGAAAACTGATGCTACAGGGGAAGTGTTGAGCGGACAGAAGGTTGGAGTGAGGCCGGAATTATCTAACCATCATTCTGAGGAAGAGGAGTTGGGTGAGGGCTGAACCTGACTCCATAGAGAGGCTGAATCCTGAACGCATTCCACTAGCAAGGAAATTGCCTTTGAAAAGTAAGGGTTTGAGATGAAAGGGTCTTCATTGCCTGAAGCTAGATACCAACGTCAAGACTGACAGAGACACCAATTAAGAGGCCATGGAGCATCCAAGGTAGAAGGCTCTAGAAAGACAGTTGTGGATGTGCACCGTATTTCATGAGTGCTCAGGGAGCACCCGGCACACCACACTGCAGACTCAACATTCAAGCTTCAAGGAAAGGTGAACTGTATCCCAGAGATCTGAGTTACCTAGTTCATCTTTACGCACACCAGTGCGGTAACACTCAGAAAACCGGCAAACTGGCAATCACCGTGGTAAAAATCCCAGTTACACAAAGAGGAAACAGGAAGCTGTGTTTCGTACTGACACAGCGTCACGCATAAAAGCACTGCACGCAGGCGCGGCTGGCCTGGATCAGTCACGCAAGGCGTGGACAACGATGGCGAACAAGCTTGCGGGTCTCAAAGCAAACACTTCTCTTGCTCCAGCAGAGACATGTAAATAAAGAGCCCGGCGTGCGGGCGGTGCTCACCTTCTTCTGTGGCCGTCTGACAGTGTTTCTAAAAAGTCCTATTTATAAATCATGTGTGATGATAAAAATAGGGCGTTCAGATTCAGCTGGGAAGACTATTTGTGGACATGAGATTGAGAGTATTCCATTAGGGCGATTCACTCTTAAATTATTATTTTCTGTAAGCTTTAGTGTTCTAAAAAGATTTTATTTTAATGTAAAGTGCCTGATTCTGCAGTCTTCAGTAAGGCAATAACTTTTCATTAACTTCATTTTTCATTTTTATCTTTCTTTGAGTGTTGCAGAACATAGCATATGATTTTGAATGTCATGTAATAACAACTCTCTAAAATTATCTGCCCTTATTTCCATTTGACACTAATATTTGATATGTTAACTTAAGCAGATCTTCAAATGTAGGTCTGCCTCATTTTGCCTTGGGTGATAATAAGAGCTGTCAGTTTTACGTCTCCTTATTGAATTCATGTGGCTGATGACAACGGATTTCTTTTTTAAAAAAATAGATGTGTGTGCGTGTGTGTGTGTGTGTGCGTGTGCACATGTGTGCGTGAATGTGTGTGCTAGGGAACCGGGGACTGGATGTGAGGAGAGAGAGAGAGACAGAGAAAATGAATTTCAACTGGCACCAAAAAAGAAAGTCATATTTTATATTTTTGATTTGTCTAAACGATCTTGATTTTGCAGAAGCAATCAAAAGTGACTTCCAACTTAAAACAACACACAGACTTACTATCATTTTAAAAATTAAAGTGAATCCATAATAAAAGATTTATGCGTTTTACAATGTATGTGTTATTTAATTATATCACACTAATATCGGCACCTGGTTTGGTAGATTAAGTGGTACATGGAACTCACAATGAAACAAACGTACCCCGACCACTTCGAATCTCATGTTAGGATTTTAATATTTGTCATATGCGACCACCTGCCAACAGCTCCTTTTAGACCTTGTGGTGGCTTTTCTGCTGTGACAGGATCTGTCTGGTTTACTCCCGACCTGGAGCTCCAGCACCTCCTTGGGAACCTTTCCCAGGGCACGCCTTCACCCATTTCCTGCTTTTGCCATCCTGGATGTTTAACTGGCTGTTTTGGAAGAGGGGGGCCTCCTGGGCTTGCTTATGTCACCTCCCCCACTCTGCTTCCTAACTGCCATCCTCTGGAACCTTTATGTTTAAGTTGTCAAATTCGACAACCATTTTTTACTTTCCCTTTCAGTTGCTTTTAAGTTTTCTAAGTTTGGTCAACTAATAGATTCTAAAAGTTGACAATCAGGAGGAAGTTTTCATGCTGCTGTGAACACGAAGGTGTTCTCTGAGGGACCATGGGTTGGGCTGCGGAGCGTTTATCTCCTGGATCGCCTGGCTTTCCGGGACCTGTTATCTGCAAAGCTGACCGTGCGGTGGCTCAGGCGATGAGCTGCACAACTCCAGGGCACACTGTGTACACAACTGCTGTGGGACTCACACTCCCTCTAGTAATGCGATTCTCTTTAATCGACTTCCTTCTTTTTTTTATTTGCTTTTTATTTCCATTAGAGCCTCTTTTCCCCTTTTTCTTTCCATAGTCTTTGCTGTATCATGGACATCACCGGCTCCTGCCTGTGGTGGCCCCAGGCGTCTCTCTGTAGCTTTGCTTCTCTGGAGCATGGAGCCTGTTTGCTCTCCAGGCCTCTGATGCCCAGAGCCACCCTTGCTGGGAGTTCTCTTGGGTTCTCTTCCTGACTGTCTTGCCTCATTGGACTGGAGTGAGGATGTGCACAGAGGTCCTCGTCTCCCAGAGACGTTGCCTTACGCTGGTCAGTTCTGTGGGGCATGGACTTCTTGGTAAGAGCCTATCCCCTCTAGAACTGTAGAAACAATGACCCAAGGATTTTGGTTTTGATGAGAAATCTACTAATGGCCTGATTCATTTCTTTGTAGATAACAGTTTGTTTATGTTTTCTTAGGAAGATTTTGGAAGTCTTGCTGTCTCCCAGGCTGGAGTGCAGTGGCGCGATCTCGGCTCACTGCAAGCTCTGCCTCCTGGGTTCATGCCATTCTCCTGCCTCAGCCTCCCAAGTAGCTGGGAATACAGGTGCCCGCCACCACACCTGGCTAATTTTTTGTATTTTTAGTAGAGATGGGATTTCACCATGTTAGCCAGGATGGTCTCGATCTCCTGACCTTGTGATCCTCCCACCTCGGCCTCCCAAAGTGCTGGGATTACAGGCGTGAGCCACCGTGCCCAGCCTAAAACCCTTTCTTAACCTTCCTTGCAGCCAGGACCAGGCTGGTAACCCGTGAGCCAAATCCAGCCAACCCCTGTATCTGTATGAATTACAAGGTGGGAATGATTTTACAATTTTAGAGTTAAGCATAAAGCTGTTTCATGGCATATGACAATTACACAGAATCCAAATGTCAGTGCCCATCAAAAAGTTTTTCTTGGTACATAGCGACTCCAACTGTGGCTGCTTTGGCTCTGAACTGGGGTGGAGTCAGGCAGCAGTGGCTGAGGCCCTGTGACTGCAGAGCCTGCAATCTTACTGCCTGGATCTTGCAGTGAGAGTCACCCACGTTTGTCCTGGACTGGATGCCCTCGGGTTCCATCCTGAGCAGCACTGCCGGGTCTGCCTCCCAACCAGCGTGGTGGCCTTGTGGATTCAGGGCCCTGCCTGTGGAGGAGAAGGCCCAGGAGCACTGCAATGAGCTCCACTGCAGCCCTGTGGCATCTGGTGTGTTTCTGAATCTTGCTACTGTATATCCTTTCACAAAATTACTTTTCCACCCAAACAGTTCGGAGTGTGAGGTTTGCAACTAAGAAGGCTGACATGTTCAGAGCTCTGTGTCTTTGGAGAGGGATTTTACCACTTGGGAAGAATCCAGCTCTTGATGAGATTAAATGTGCACAGGTGCATGGTGCACAAGCTTCAGACATGCAGAGCACCTGCACATTCACCCGGATGGACAAGTGTGGGACACGCAGAGCACCTGCAGAGTCACGCAGGTGCACAACCTTGAGACACGCAGAGCACCTGCACTTCACCTGCATGCACGAGTGTGGGACACAAATACGGAACACCTGCCGAGTCACGTGTGTACACAAGCGTGTGAAATGCAATGCACATGCTCAGTGTTTGATGTAGGCCACAAGTTTTCCCAACTTTCTTTTTTTGACTTTCTATCATTTAATACAGTCCTGTGAGGTGCACGGTTGGAAATGGATGCTCCTGACATCCCTCAAGACGGGAAAGCTGGAGATGAGATTCACTCCCAAACCTGCCTTACTCCACACCCATGCCCCAGAGTCCTGGGGTGGCCTGTGAGCTCCCACTTTCCGTCCCACACCTTGTGTCCTGCACACTGAGGCTGCTCGTCTGCTCCCCGAGTTCCAGAGAGTATCGGGTGACCTCAAGCAACCCTAACCTCTATGAGCCTCAGATGCTTCATGTTTAGAAGAGAAAGCAGCAACCCTTCTCCATGCCTGGTCTAACAGGCAATTAGCAAACATGGATCCCTCGCCTCTCTCACACCCATCACAGGAAACGTTTCCTTGAGGTCCCCAGGTGGGTGAAGCTGGGCCCCGGCCTCCAGGCCTCACCAGCCCTCTTGCCCCGTGACTTTCCTCCTGCGCCCTTGCAAAAAGATGGGGGAGCAGGACAGTACGCCGGCGCTGTTCATAGTGGCTTCTGTGGACATCAGAGTCAGGCCCAGCGGAGAGAGTCTGTTTAAGGCTTAGGTCTGCAATGCCTGTGGACACTCGCACCTGTAGTTGGTTTCAGCTTCACATGGACACAGACAGAGGTAGAGAGATGGACCTGGGGAAGGGTTGACAGATAGACTCTCACATCCTTTTTCTCCCTCTGTACATGTGATATATATATTGTGCCTGTATTTCAGCGGAGGTTTTTTTCTCTGTATAGATTTTGAGGTTTTTGTTTTAGTGTGGAGAAATGCACTGGGCATGATAAACCCCTTTCACAAACAGAGAGAAATAAATACTTCCAACAAAGCAGATCATGAAGCATATTTTTCCCAGGGAGCCCCATTATTTTAAAAACAGTTCCTTTTTTTCATTTTTACTTTAAGGGCCTGGGTGGGCGAGCTGCTGCTCTCTGACAGCCGTCCCCAGCCATCACTCACGCTTGGGCGCGAGGGAGCCATCGCTGAACAGCAAATCATCGTCAAGTCAATCGGCCTCGACAGGCCTCCAAAAGGGAGAGGGATGCTCTCTTGGCTTCAGTGAAAAATATTCTCCAAGTGAGCTCCCTTGCCCCAGGCTGCATCTTCTTCGTCTCCTTGTTTATTTTTCCTGGTTTTAGTGGGAATGCTACCAACATGCATATTCTTCAGGGTCCTCCCTTGGTGCTGGATTTCACCCAGAACAGCATGGAGGGGAGGTCAGAGGACCCTCAGTCAACAGTTGAGCCTGTGGAAGTATAAACATTGCCACATCCTCTCCTCCTCCTGCCCTGGAGCCCAGAGAGGTTTTATGTCCATGTCATTTGAGGAGAGGAGCCCATGAGCAGAAGAGACCATGTGGCTTCTATTCATGACATTCTCGTCACTGTGGACTCTCTGCAGGAATGACATCGAATGGAAACAGGTGTTGGAGACGAAGGTAAAATGCTGTCATCTATTCCACTTCTGTGGAATGGGCGTGTTCGTTTCTTAAAATGAGGCAGACCAAAACAACCGAGCATCTTCCGAGGAAATCTAATCACCTGTTCACCTGATTGCCGCTTCCTAGGGCTTCCGTGATACATCGCCACCAGCCGGGTGACCTTCACCAACAGGATTATGAGAATTTATTTTCTCATAATCATCTGGAGGCCAGGAGTCTGCAGTCAAGGTCGCACTCCCTCTGCAGGTTCCCGGGGAGGGCCCTTTCTCGTCTCCTCCAATCAGTGGTGCTGCGTCCTTGGCCTCCCGTGGCTTGCAGACTCCTCATTCCCACTGCTGTCTCCGTCTTCACGTGCCCTTCTCCCAGCACGATTCTGTCCAAATTCCCATCTTCTTATAAGGACACCTGTCATGACCTTTAGGGCCACCCTAATTCAGCATGATTTTATCTCAACCTGATCACATCTGCCAAAACTCTGTTTCCAAATAGGATCACGTTCCCCAGAGTGGTTTAAGACCTCAACACCTCCTCTTTGGGGACACAGTTCAACCCACAGCACCTGAGTTCCTGAGAGAATTGAAGTTTCTGTTTTGCCATAGACGTTCACATATTGATTTATGCATCTATTCTCTTGGCCACACTAAGCTAGATAATCAGACCCAGGATCCCGGGTATCAGAAAGTGGGAGTGGTGGGCTGAGTCACCTCAGACGTCAATTCTCCCTTCAGTGTTGTGGCCCCGCCTCCTTCAGGACTTCTGTGTAAACGGCAAACGTCTGAGAAGGCCTTGAGCTCTACCGTCCACAGTCCACTCAGATCAATAAAAGTTCTGTTTTTCTCAGGCTCAGAAATGCTTTCCTCTTCTCTGACATCACTTCTAGTTAATTTTCCCTCCTGGTCTGATCAAACCTAATACCCTTTAGGCACATAAGCTCAGAATTTAGCACTGTCTTGATCTGGGAAACCCTGCCACTTCATGCCCCTTTGATTCTAAAGAATTGCATTTGTCTCTCATTATGGAATCAATAACATTAACCTAAACCAAAGGTTGGCTTTTACCTGTTTCGTTAGTATCCGAGCTCTGCTGAGGCAGTCAGCCCACAGTGGGGTCACAAATCACCCAAGTCCATTCCCAAGGCTTCATTGAAACCACATCCATGAGCTTGAATAAGTCCAATGGGGGAGCCACCAACCACAGGACACCCAGGCGGTGGCCAGCCCAAGGAGGAAGATTCTATTTTTCACATAAAATGACACAAAATTGTTATGAGGCACAGTCAGTTATAGTTATTCTCGTCTCTGATCCTACCAGAACATGATTGATCACACTTCAGATTTGTTTTGCATGAAGCAATGGCAGCTTCTTACAACTTCTCTTCTTTCATTTCTATCTAGGAATTCTCATTTCTCAGTATGCAGCTGGGATATAATAGGTATTCACTGATTGTCAACTTATGAATTAATTTTCCTTGTTGGGCACCTTTGTGAGTCTCGAGATTCCTAACGTCCCCCAACACCCAAATATATTCATCACGACTAATTTGGGAAGCGTCTTTCAATCTGGCAGCACCATCAAGTGAGTGCTGCCGTCTTTGCCTGGTAATTTGGGTATTAACACAAGTGGCTTTCCTAAGGCTCTGTCGGTTTGGATGTGGGTTGCTGGCTCCGTGGTAGCTATCCCATTTTATCTCAGTGGCCACAGGCATTGATGTGGACACTGCAACTGAAGTGTGTCTTTGCCATTTCTAGTATGGTGGTCACTGATCTCAAAGTCACAGTGGTCATCCCAATAATGACACTACCTGGAAATGCACCAGTCAGTTCATGTCCGTGAGATTTATTTCCCTTTAAACAATTCAAAAAGTTTAAACAATTCATGAAATGCGGGGTCTCAGGAGACCCCTGATACCTTCCTAAGGAAACGACGGCATGAAGCTGAGCAGGGCGGCGGCTGTTTCTGGGTGGGGGCTTCTCTCTGGTGGGGGTGAATGAGCCCTGAGAACCCGGGGTGCTCCCTGCCTTCTGCTTTTCACTCCACAGCTGTGTTCATCCAAAACGCCGCAGCAGCCTGGACAGACGGGAAGCCACGTGCAGGCCACTGACTCCCCTTTCCTGAAACTTCCGCCTCCGGACCCCAGGGGGACTTTCGTGTGTCAGCTCCTCGCAGGGCAGGAACGTCTGCTTGGGTCTGTGTGGCTCCTGAGACGCGCCCTCTGTGTTGGGCAGGATGGAGGCGAAGCACAGAGGTCTTCTCTGGCCAATCTCTTCAGTGCCGTCAGGAAGGCCCAGAGGTCAGGTCATGAGCGCGGCCCCAGGCAGGGTTCCTGTGCTGTGGAGCCACAGAGAAAGGCCACCTCGGTTTAAAATGAGGCCAACCTGTGTTGCCTCGAAGAACAGACCTCGTTGGTTCTCATGACCAAATCCGTTTGTAAATATTTATGACACAGTGTGAGCTGTATGAACACAAACCTAATTTTAGAAGATATTTGAAGCAGTGTTTATCAGTATTTTTGTCACGCGGGACTTGTTTGTATTCCTAAAGCAAGCCATACTTTCGGGCCAGAAGAGCATTGCAGTGACACAGGACAAAAGCAGTATTTTGGCAAAGATTGATGAATGCGCACAACTGAATTTCCACGAAAAGAATAAATTGTGTAATGAAAACATTGCTAAAAATTAAAGGGATGTGGGGAACTTTTCCATTTTTCAAAAGCAGTCATATTTTAACAAATATTTTATGAAGTAAAATCACATTTTAAGTCCCAAGGAATGTGTCTTTTGAAACTTAAAATCACATTAAAAATGTTAAATGAAAATGCTGACAGCCACATTTACACCAAGCACAGGGAAAAGGCCAGCACCTCCCAACCAGCTGTGCGGACACTTCTTTGTCAAAAATGTACCAGAGTCAGAAAACAATTTGATAATTATTTAGGAATCTGTTTTTAATTTTCCTTCCATGTCAAAAGTGTATTTTACAATAATTATGCCACTTAGACTTTAAAAGTACATTGCACTTTTTGCTGAAATGCCGGGTCAGGGAGTTTAGTCCCATTAGGTATTGTAACTGGTGGCTACAAGTTTATATTCACTTTGGAAAGAAGTTATAATTGTCTTCTAGTATTTGGATTTCAGTTTTCAGAGATAACTGATTGTGAACAAAGTATACACTTTGTCCTCTTTATCAAACTGCCAGCATTCTGCAGGGCTGAACACAATGTGCTTGGTTGTGTCTTTACTGTCAAATGATGGAAGCGGTTTTTTCTCCCCTTAGAATCAAGCAGGCCCTGTCTTGGCCTGCCCAAGCCCCAGGGGTGAATGGGTTTTCTTTGGCAGGGATTTGGCCAGAAGTGGCTCCTCCTGGCTGAAGATAGTCAGTTCCCTGTCAGGTAAACAGTGGCTGCTAGGGTGAGCACAATTATTAATTTTAAAAAACCAAAATACCAGCAATATGAAAGATCAGTAACTGTCTGAAAGTGGCCAAGTGTAGGGGTCTGTGTGTAACGTGGTGACCAAAGGGTGCTTCGGGACATTCTGTAGATACTCATTTGTCCCATGACATTTGTTTAGAGATATAAAGGTTATTTTTTCAAGTACATTCTCTTTCCAATTCAAACATAACATCACTAATTAATGTGTCTTGGATTTGATTTTTAAAGAGAATCTTAATATCTGAATATAGACGTCTAAGCCATACTTCAAATATAAAAAATCTTGCATTGTCAATAAGACCACTGGAGTCAAGGTCCAGAGAGAAGCCAACAGAATCAGAGACCGTAATAGACTTCATGCTGTGTTCTGTCTCAGTACTAATAACGCTCCTTCAGAAACCACACTTCCATAGAATTTGTCTACAAATAGCACATGCTAAATAATTGTCCTTTTGTATTAAAAAGAGCATACAAATATGTAGTGTCATATTATACAAGTGCATGTGTATATTGTGTGTGTCTGTGTGTGTATGTGTATATATATATTTACATATATTTCCATCTTCTGATCAACTTAAAATAACTTGTGCTATAGAACTGAGCTGATAAAAATCTGACGGAAAAACACATTTCCTCTACAGCTTCTGTCTCTCCTGGTCATTCCCTCTCCTCTGGTTACCTTCCCTTCCTGAGCTTCTCACTCCAAAATCCACTAGATGGAGCCAAGCTAGGTGGGGTGGGGCCTGGGGGCCATGGTGGCTGGGCAGAGGCTCAGCGCCCAAGAAGGATGGGGGTCATGCCGGGTGGTCATAGCAGAGCTCCTGTGTGGGGTGTGGACACCTCAGCAGGTTGAGGGACATTCATGGGGGAGCAGCACCCCACACCAAGGCCTGTAGACCCCACCTTTGCTGAGTGTCCCCGTCAGAACACAGCATCCCTTCCTGATATCCTGGTGAGAAAACTGCCTAACCTGAATGAATGCAGGTCTGAGGACACGGTGAACTAACACAGGTAAATTGCCTTCTGCCCTCTCTTCCTCAGGAGTCCCATCCCTGTGTTAACCTGGCTAGTCTGGGTTGAAAGAAAAGATAAACGAAAAGCTAATCACACACACAAAAATGATAGTCCCTTCCTCTATGCTGACAACACTGAGTGTTTAGGTGGCTATTTCCACCCATTAACCAGGTACTTACATTTGAAGACTTGCTGCTGTGATAGCTAACAAGCATGTTATACTGGCAGAAGTTCATAATTTAAGTGCTCTCCATTACCCCACCTCGTTTAATCCCACGAATTTCTAGGATAAACTAGGTCATTCCACAATTTAAACAATTACCTAAACCACATTTGCTTAGCAATCAAAGTTTATTTTTCACTCATGCAAAGTCCACTGCAGATCAAGATGATTTTCCAGGTCAGTCGCCCTCCGTGGGGGGCTCAGGATCCAGGCTCCTTTGGTCAGGAGCCCTTATCTCAGCCTGTGCTGTCCCTTCCCAAAGGGCCAGTGCCGTGCAGGACCTGGGCTGACTTGTAAACGTGTCTTCCTGCAAACGTCATACATCTCTTCTGCCCACATTTCAGTGGCCAAGTCAAGTTCCAGGACCATCCTCATTCTCAGGGCAGGGGAGTCAAATGTTCTTACGTATCCAGAAAGAAAAGGGGCCCAGAAAAACTGAGGGTGCCAGCATTCTCCACATACCCTGCTCTGTGTGTGAGAGAAGAACTGGAATAATTCTCTGACAGGTGAAGAAAATCATGTTTATTTATGCAGACAAAGAAAATAAATTGTGCATTATCAAGAAACTAGAGAACTGCAGATCCAGGATGCAAAAATAGTTTGGTTTTATTTTACTCCATGGTCAACCTTCCTTTCACAAATGATGACGTCTCCCAGCAGGCTCCTGCTGCTATTTTGAATGTCATCAGAACAAAAGGCAACATACTGGGGCCACCACAGAGATCGGATGGGATCTGGTAGGAAGAGGACAGAATACCAGGCGGTGATAGATGATTGACATGTGGATACAGCAAGGGTGCACTGCTTTCTCAAGAAGAGTTTTATGATTAAAGGAAAGAGAGGAACTTTAAGGATTCTTCAGAGAAACAGCAGGCAGACACATGCAGATGGAGAGGAAGTCTGCGTAAGCGGGTCAGCAGGACCCACTGCAACGTCCCTCCCGCTCCATTCCTTCTTCCCCTTCACGGGGTTTTAGTTTGGGCCGCAGAGTCCGGAGAGCGACAAAATGCCCTCCAGCCTCTCACCTTGGTTTTCTTTCTGGCGGATCTGAGCCACCTTCAGGTCTGTCCCTGCACGTCTCCACCCAGCTTTAACGGCACCCAGTTGGGAATGACTCCCACACGTACACAGCCAGCCACTGCTTTCTGAGCTGAAGTTCACCCGAAAGCTTCACAGGCATCTCAGGTTGAGTTCGCTTAACCTAGAACTCTTGACTTTTGATCCTAGACCCACACACATACCTCTTCTTACCCTGATACTGTCCACACTGGCCATCAACATCCTCATCCCTACAGCCGCTTAGCACAGGACTTCCTCTCATTCCTGGTCCCAGGTTCCATCCCTCGCAGGCCCAGCTGGTTCCACTTCAAACCCTGGGTTCAAGCACAGCTGCCTTCCCTGTGCTCCTCTCTCCACTTGCCCCAGACTGGCTCAGCCGCCTCTGGTTGCAGCTGCCTCTGCTTTGCTTTTGGTCCCTGTGATCTGCGTTCCCCACTGCGTCACATTCCACCGCAATGTTTTTATTTTTAAACAAATCAGATAATGAAGCTCACCCACTGGAAATGTTCCATCAGCTTCCTCTGAACCTGGAGTAACACCTGGGCCCTCTCTGATGTCTGAGGCTCTGCATGAACTGGGTTCCTGCCTTGCTTCTCCTCACTGACCCCCAGCCACCTTCTAGATTTTGTCGTTGGGAAATAATGATTTACTCAGCAAGTGTGGACCTCCACCGCATGCCCAGGTCTGTTTCTTGTGTTGGGGATGCAGCAAAGAATGCTGGGCCCGGTGGGACTTGATCCCAGTGGTTCCCAGCAAGGGGCTGCTTTCCCTTACCAGACATACTTGGAAAGAAAAGCCATGTGCCTACACTTGCCGTTGTGGTTTGATAGCATCTAGGAGACACAGACGGCAGGTCACATCTGCATTGTCCAGAACCATCCTGTCCTGTGATTTCATGCAGTGACATGCCTCATGCCCTGCCTGCTCTCCTCGCAAATGGGGCACGGAGGGTCGGGTGGGTGTGAGCAGGGGAGCAGGGATGACACCTGGGATGTGGGAACCCCCCATCATGCCCTGCTAATATCATCGGCACCGAGTGTGACTCAGGTCAAGCTTCTTTAGTCTCTGCTGGTCTCCATTCCCTTCACAGGACAGGAACAACGTCCTCCCTGCTGTTGGGATGTGTGTGTGCACCCACGAGAGAAGTGAGCAAGATACACCTAATAAGTGGGCAGTGTTATTCCTACTGCCCCCAAAATTACTAAGCTCACCGCATGACATCTTTCTTATCCCTGAAATGTGCATCAGAGAAGGGAACACACAGAAATCGTTGCCAGTGGAATCCAGTTAGACGTCTTCTAGGAGCCGAGACGCAGACGTTTTTACACCTTTCTGCTTTCTGCGAATCAGTCACCTGGCATTCTGCGCTTTTATCTGGGGTCACAGGAGCACCAGGGCCGCCTTGATTTGGGACTCCGTGGGCTGCACATGCAGGCATTCTTTACTTTTCTTATAAATAAAGAGTTTTTGGCCCAGCAGCCTGGCCATGACATCTGGCCACTAAATTCGCATGACAGTCATGAAACGCTCCCATAATCAGTGACACAGGGTGATTTTCCGCCCCTGACAAGCCCCTGTATTGAGTATGATAACAGTTAACTTTGTCTTCATCTGCTGCTGGAGTATAATATCAATCCATTTGATGATCCAGCCAGCCAAGCCCAGCACTTCTGTATCAATCTTCATAGAGTGCTGCCTGTTGTCTAACAAAAAGCCTGAAATGAGATCATTCAATCACTTTCTGCTGGCCGGCTGTTCTCCTGGAGGAGTTTGAGCTCCCTGTCACTCTCCCACCTTTGCACAGTGAAAGCAGCAACACTAATTGCAATGGAAATACTGAAATGCACCAGAATTGAGCTAACTGTGCAAACCATGAGTGGAAATAAAGCAGGGGCAGATTCCACGGCGTCCACGGGAGAAAAATAGAAACTCACTGTGGTGCAGTGCGGAGGGCAAGGGCGCGTTCCAGCCTCCAACTTTCTCCAAATGTGCTCTGCTGGTGAACGGACTGCGGCCTCCTGAGGGGATGGTCGCTGCCACGCACCATTCTTCAGAGATGGTTGAACAGGGCGTCTGTTGAATGAGCAATTACCCCCTAAATATCTTCTTGAGTTTCCCTAAATTTAAAACAAAATAAAAAGGTATTCTTTTGTTGTTGTTTTATTTTTGTTGTTGTAGTTATTGTTTTGAGACAGGGTCTCACTCTGTCATCCAGGCAGGAGTGCAGTGGTGTGATCAACCTCACTGTAGCCTCAATCTCCTGGGCTCAAGCCATCCTCCGACCTCAGCCTCCTAAGTAGCTGGGATTACAGGCACCCACAACCACGCCCGGTTAATTTTTGTATTTTTATAGAGAGGAGGTTTTGCCATGTTGCCCAGGCTTGCCTTGAACTCCTGAGCTCAAGCAGTCTTCCCACCTTGGCCTCCCAAAGTGCTAAGATTATAGGCATGAGCCACCATGCCTGGCCATCAACATGTTTTATACATTTAAAAGCAAAACCAGAAAAAAAATGCATCAAATCTAAAATATGTCATAATAATGTCAGAGAGGAAGATTGCATAAATACATATTCTATATTACCCACATGTTAAAATAATCATAACAGTGGGAAAGAAAAGAAAAAATGAACAGCCCAGCAGCTAACCTTCCTTTCTGCTGTTCCCACTCTGTTCTGAGAAGTCATAAATCCCATGAGAATGAGTTTCTTTGTGTAATCAAAGGAAATGAAAAATTAAAGGATACCTGATAAATCTAGAAACTTTTTCTCCATCGAGACCGGAGGAAACAGTAAATGCTCGTTAAAGTGGTAATAAATTTCAGGGCGTGGTCTTTTCATAAAAGTATCTGAGGTATGCATAGGTGTGTGTTTCCATCTGAAAATCTTTTGGGCTTTCAGAGTTAGTTGGAAAATGTAAATGTCTTATCCATGAGATAGGATACATTTTCTAAAGTAAACTCACACCTAGTCAAGCAGGCTCCGGAACTGGCCTCCGGCATGTTGACTGAGGTGCCCGAATGCCCACTGTCCACACCTGTGAAATCACGTAGCTATGTGATGGGTCTGTAATGTGGCCATCTTTTGGGGGAGGGCATATTATTACAAGTATTCTTCTGTATTACTCTGGAAATTGCTCTGGATAATGTGAGATATTAAGAGAGGCTGTCATGTTCAGGCGGTGTGGTGTGTTCTGTCCCAGCGGGCCAGGTGCCAAGAAACATGTTAATTATTTCCCTTAATACTAAACCTTTATGTTTTAAATACAGTCTCTCAGAAACCCAGGAAGCAGATGTGCAGCCGTATAATACAATGATGAGCCCAACCTGATATGAGTTAGGTGTGCCAGAGGGAATTGCAGGGTGTCAGCTCTGCATAACCGGCCTCTTTGCACATCTGTAGTTCAGGATCCGATCCCTGTTTGGCTTTTTGTGCGTTTGTTTTTCCCCTCCTCTAGGCAGCACAGGAAAAAGCAATGTTCCTAATTATTTCCTCATGATGTAATTTGTCTATAGTTTACACACACACTCACAGAGCTGCTGGTGCATTATTAAAAAGATGGAAAATCGTATGAAACCACATAGAACTCGTATCCCATGGGTAGAAATGAAACATGAGATACAAAATATGGGAATCATTTTTTTTCTTTTGGTGAACAATTGCCTTTTTGATGACCTCAGAGTGAATGTGTGTATCAGTTTATTTAGTTTTTAAAAGATGTAAACAGCAACAAATAGTCAGTCCATTCACAACGGATCCACAAAGCAGTGCTGGTTTTATAAAAGGTATGTGAACAGAATGAATGTCTCTTCTCATCCAGGCGATTCCTCCAGCTCTCTCCGCTCCTGAATGTCTACTGACCAGCTCTGCAATGTCACCAATTTTTTCAATCATCCAAATACCCCCAATTCAATTAAACTCATCAGCTCTCTGCCTATGGTCCTCTGGACACGCAGCACCATCCAAGAGGGGATGAGGACGAGCGGGCGCTGTCCCCATGAGATATGGTCCAATCAACAGCCAAAGTTTTACGTGTCAGTTTTGATATATCCGATAATAGCTGTAGGTTGTTTTGCAATGTCCAATGTTCTGTGAAGATGGGCTTTTCATATTCTTTATTGTTTTTTACTGACAAAATGTTGCCTGGACTTTTGCAGTTTTGTGAAATGAAACAACAGTAAAAACAATATACAATTTAACCCGCATTCTCCTACCTGGGCTTCCCGGTCCTGTGGCTGGTTTTGGTCGGGATGTAATGAGTTCCTGTTCATTGATCCCTCATAAGCACAGCCTTGGTGATTGAGCGCCACTCACAACCAACGCACTGCCACTCACCGGGGCCCTACAGCGTCCCTGCAGACCCACCCCTGTCTGTGGGCACCTCAGCCATCCGTAATTATACTTCACGGCCTCTCGGAGTCTGGGCTGACAGAAAATGAATAAAGCCAGTCTTCCCAAAATGGGTAGGGGCTGCTGTGGTGTTTGTGCACCTGGTGGGGCTCTGTATTTACACCACAGGTAGCTTGCTGCTTCCCCAGGGAGCCTGATTTGTTCCTTTCTCATTCCCCTTGTACAACCCCATTTTATTTTATTCCACATGGAGACACCATCACGTAAGGCACTGATACACAAGTCATCAAATTCTGCTACTCTTGAAACCAGCCCACTGCTCTTCCCCAGACAGGCACGCAGAGACACACGGAAGGGTTGTGGGTGACAGGCGTGCAGGTGTGCACATGGATACTCATGATTGTGTGATCGTGACGTGCACACCACTCCTGCTGTGTGGGGCTCTTGGTGAAAAGCCTGCTCTGGAACCTTGAGAGCTGAGGCTCAGGGCCACTCCGGTACATCTCAGCACCGAGATTCCGTGAGCAAGGGATTCCTGCGTGTGAGGGCCCCGCCGAATGGGATCGCTAGTGCTCACTGCCTTTTCGCAGTGGTCGCCGGTGTGAGCTGGTGTCTGTTAGCAGAAATGTCCCAGCATGAAGCCCTGCTCCCATTTCAGAGACTTCATCATCATCCTGGGTTTCCCGGACATCCTCACCTTGACATTCAGGAACATTCTTTGGAAATGGGTGTGGACAAGTAGATTGCACACACTGCTGATTTGGAAAACTTAATTCCCCAAATGTAAGAAAAATGTTTGTGGGCACTCCTGTCTTATTTTTGTGTGGGGGGAAAACACCAAGGCAAATGGGTATCACTGAAAGTGGCCTCTGTTGGCCTCTGTCCACAATGGGAGTGGCCACCGAAGACCCCGAGGACAGAGCAGGCGCCGGGAAGGAAACCACAAACACAGCCTGGCTCGGGCCACACCACAGCTGTGCACAGCCGTCCTCGTGGGAGGGAAGAAGAAACCGAGGCCCAGAAGCTTGAAGAACTGCTGCAGGCTAAGCGAGGGACTTGCATTTTAGCCCAGACTTGCCGGATCACGAAGCCCCGCTTCATCGTGTAAAAATGTCAGGGTGGGCTGTCGTACCCTGTCGCACCTCTCCAGAGCAGGTGAAATCGAATGCGTTATTGCTTCTTTCTCTCTCTGACAAGATCTTGTCCTTCAATCTGCACTTCCTGCCCTGGGGCTGGGCTGGCATTTTGGAACCCTCAGCACCATGGACCCTGCCGGACCACAGAAGCCACCAACACCTAGTGTTGACCTGCACACTGTGTGGATGGGAGCCCCGGACACCTGTCCAGTCCCTTAGGGGCTGGCGAGGGGGACGCAAGGTTGGGGCCACAGGACGCCGGCAGTGGGGGGAGATGGGGAAAGCGTGGTGAGGCAGGGGCGAAGCCGCGGAAACTGCGGTGAGGAAGCAGGATCTTCCGCAAATGGGCACATGGAGCCTCCCGTCACTGTCACGGAGTTTTCTGAAAGTGTCGACCAAAGCCTGTGGGAGCATGAGTCATCTGCACAAGCGGCCTTCAGTCCCACAGGTGTGGAGGAAGAGCCTGGATGCTTTGAAGGCTGCAAAGGCCAGCAGCTCCGCCCTGGGTCCTCCTGAGCCAGTTTATCTTCCAGCACCTCCTTCTCCACTTCTGTAAGGTCAAGGGGAGGGAGACGGCCAGGGATGCTCTCTGAAGGGCTGTTTTCTGCTGCAGAATTGGGCTCTGCATCCGATGTGGTAGGGGCAGGACTCAGCGCTGAGGAGGGCTGTGGAGCACACCCTGCTGCCATGGGCCAGCCTCATGTCACCCCTGAGGCCCAGTCACCGTGGCTTTGCGCCATGAAGGTTTAGAACTTTTGGTCAAATGGATAACTTTTAATAAACTGTAACTGTGATAGAAATGTGACTGTCTTCTGATTTATCTACATAATTCTAAGAAAACTCTGCAAACTTATGAGGGCTTTCAAGGGATATATTAAATCAAAAAATAACAAAAAAGACATAAAGAAAAATCAGTCCCAAAGTGCTAGTGCAGTGCTTGTCCACTGTGTCATTTTTTAAAACACTTTCAAAATGTCCAAGGGTATCTCAACAGTTAGACAATGATAGATCAAACATGGATGTGTGTGCAGCTATTTAAATGAATACAAAGTGTATATATTTGTACTATTATTTGTCAACTGTGCAAAGTTACACTTTATATTAATGACGAAAGGAAAGAAAAATGAAGACAGAAAAATGGCTGATTTTCTAGGGTATGGTACTTACAGGCATGTTTTTTCTAAATATATATATATATATATCACTTTTCTAATATCATTACTGGTGTTTTAATATTTTTTCTCACCAAAAAATCAAAATGAGAAATAACTTCGAAAAATGAGAAGCTCAAACTGAAGATAAAATAGTTTTTGGAAAATATTTTTAAGTATAATACAGGGGAGTCTACTCAGTGCCTGCAGAGGCAGAGACATTGTGGAGCCATCAGCTGTCAGAGTGAGATGGGCAAACGCGCCGTGAGTCAAACAGCGCCTGATCCCCGACGGGACGGAATACAAGACTGTACTGCTTCCGGCTCTTCGATCTGCCCAGGAATGGGACGTAAAGGGCATATTTTCCTAGAGTTCTTTATTTTTGTTACATGAACAAGTTATGGTTGACACGACACAGGATGAATGGAAGGAAAATCCCTGCTTTCAAGGTGCTTACTACTTAAAGGTGTAAAGCTGTAAGAAATGAATGAACTCAGAATAAAAGAACTCATCCCTATCACCCATAATATCTTAAGTTTCTAATCAGACCTTTCAGACCTAGAGTCAGCGTGCCCGGGATGTGAAATGCGTTTAAAAAGTGTTTAAGTTAATGTTACAGTGAGCTCATTGGCATTTGCATTTACTGACATTTTGTGCTTAAATTTGTAATCTGAACTTTGCGTTAACAAGTTTTTATGTTTAATTTCTTCTCCATCTTTGGAAGTAACAGAAAGAAACCGACAGTGCTTGACAGTGTTTGCTTTTAAATTGCCCGTGTGGGCTGCGGCATTCCCACCTCACGGCGTTGAAGAGACTGACGGAGGAAAACCTACCCTTTGCTTCTCCTGCCTTTCTGCCCAGCTACCTTCTGAGCAGCACATTGGACTTGGTTCCGTTGTCTGGAATTGTGCGACTGAAAACACATGAAGACTACGTTTCTAAAAAGTTTTGGTTTCATAGAAAGGGATGATAGTGCAAACATTGTGGTGAAGGTATTAAGATAGAATGTCTTCCCTTGATAAAAAAAATTAAAAATTATAGAAAATGTGTTTAATTTCTGTCCAACTAAGGGTGATCGAATTGGATTAAACCAAAGGATCTGAGCCCATCACACACCTTGTATTATTAGAATTCCAGCAACAGCTTCTAAGCAACCAAATTAAGAAGAGGCCAATGGATGCAGTAAGACTGAACCTCCTGGTTAGGCTGCCTTGGCTCTTTTTAGCTGTTAGAGCTCTTCAGCCAAGCACTGTGCCATGGATCCCTGGAGCAGGGGTCTGGGGCTGCCTGGGTCTAACAGGTTCTGGGGGCCCCGAGCACCCACAGGTGCAGCTCTCCCCTGCTCTTCTCAAAGCCAGTGTCTGTTGAGCCCACAACACATCTCCTTTGTGTTCCTGCAGCCTTTCTCCCTGCTTTCCATCTCATCTTTTCCTCTCCATGTAACCCCACATGCTGGGTGCTGCAGAGCAGGGAGGGAGCAGGAAGAATGGGGAGGGGGAGGGGGGAACCCATTTCCTTTGACGCTGCCCCCTCTTGAGTTTGGCCACGACAGAGACCGTGACAGTTACTACCCGTAGCCCTGGCCTCCCCCTGCCATCCAACCACCAGCACCCAGGACACCACCCGACATCTTCTATTGGCTCCCCAGGATCCAAAGGCAGGATGCAGATTTGAAATCAGGGTAAGACAGGAGCGAGGAGGGATAAAGATGTTTGTGCAGTTTGAGGGGCTTGCTGTGCTTGGCATAATACTGCCTATGCTCCAGACAGAGATTTTGCAAACTGTATCTGCTCTTAGAAAGGGCTATGAATTTCTAGACGTAGGAAGCTGATAGGTGTCTCCCTGCAGTGCAGCCACTGGGGCTGATGAACCTGGATTTCACTGAAACCACACTCCAGGAAACCAACAACAGCCTGGAGGCTTTCGTTGTCATGGATTTACTTCTTTTTCTATTTTGTCCTTAATGCATTTTCCTTGTAAAATCCACAAT